>NW_019174404.1:15928330-16005032 GCF_002260705.1 Seriola dumerili
CAGTCACTCCAACACATGCAGTATAACGCGCAGTACAGCGCCGCGGCCACGCCACAGTTCCCCACAGCACATCATTTGGTGCAAACGCAACAGTGGACTTGGTGAGAGAAATTATAGAGACTTGTCTTGGAGGCACGATAGGGAGTTTCACCACAAAGCAAAGAAAAAAATAAAACACAAAAAACAAAAGACTTTTCATTTTTGCAGCTTGACTCATATATATACTACCATTTTTATTCGGGGCTCATGTGTGCGCCGTGTTTACATGTTTTCGTTAAGAGAACTGGGTCCAAACCTCTCCCTTATAGATTTTATTAAGAATGTCAATGCTCTTCTTGTGAATTTTTTTGTAAAGTATGTTGTGTGTTGGTTGTAGAGATGTTTTCCTCTCTTTTCTTTTGTCCCTTCGTGTTATTATCAGCACGTACGAACCACTTTATAATTATAGAAATTTTAATTTCTTGCTTCTTTTATGGACCGAAAAAATATTTATGGCCATGAATAAACACTGGCAACTTTTCAGCTATTTTCCTTTTGTTTTTATTTCCTGTAAATATTTTGTGGCAAATGTTTGCAAAAAAACCTAGAGAACTTTCGGGAGCGTTCAGCTGAAGATCGGCCTATATATATATTTCCAAATTGAAAAAAAAAATGAGGGAGTGATTTTTGGCTAAACATTATGACTGCCGTGTCAGATCACATATGTAAATAACAGTGTAGCCTCGCGGTGATGGCTCAATATCCTAAATTTTTTTATAAGGATTTTTAAATAAAGTGCTGTGTTTCTGAAAGAGGGTTTGGTTTATGTAAAGTGTCCTATTCGATCTGATCATCTCTGAAAAGACATCGCTAAACACCAGAATGAAAAGGCGAGGAGCACTAGATTGTGGCAGAGAATGGAGCCTGACTATGGGAATAAATCTCCAGCGCACTTCACTCTTTTCTGTTTAGGCAAATTTAATCCGGGGAATATTTTTTTCTGAATCGGAACACCTCACTTATAAAGAGTCTAAAGTCACTTGTGAAATGGGACTAAAATCCACTTACTTAATATAAGAGGGCTTCTCCACATAAGAAGCTTTTGAGTCAAAAGCTCTCCTTTTTGTCAGCATCCCCAACCACTCCCGGCCTTGGATGTAAAGTGGGAGATTGTGGAGGGAGGGGGGGGTGGGGGTGGGGGGTAAAAATCGTTTAATGCAATAAATGTTTTGTTATCTTGTTCAGCGCTAAACTGCAAATAGAACAGGAATAATCAGTGACTCACCAGCAGCCTTCTTTGTTTAACCACGGCCAACCATCAGCTAAAGTGCGCACGGCTCACATGGAGCTTTAACCGCCTAATAAAGTTATTTTTCATATGCTCCTATAGCGTGTTAGCAGTGATGCCCCGCATTAAAATGCACCCTGCCCTATTAGGCACCATGTTCTTTAAGGTGGAACCAAAACAAGCACAATTGGCTCCCCAGTGATCCGCAGAGAGCACTGCGGATTATCAGACTCCAGTCAATATCTTGGGTAAATATGATAACCTAGTAGAAAAATCTATGCATTTTTGTTTGTCCCGGGACAGAAATCTCACAACAGATGTCAGAGTCGCCCCTATCATCACTGAACAAACAGCTAAATTGGGCAGATTTGCTAATTATTTACAGAATTGAGTCTCAAGGGGGCTACTGCTTTTGTAGGCGACACAGACTCAATTTGTCCCTGACACAAGGGTTTTGTGTTTCACCACTGGTTGAGCTTGTAGGTCAAATAAATCAGCAACTTGCTCATCGCTTTCGTTTTTTTTTATTTTATTTTTTTATTTATTTGTAGACAAAGAGAGAGGAAATGAGAAATAAGTAGCGCTGCCTCCAGCCTGACAATGATCGCTTATAGCACTGTTATTATGGGAAAGTGATGTGGGGAGAAATATGATATGATCCGCAGTGCGTGTTATGGAAATTATAAAGTGAACTGATAAATGGCTGTGATAAAGGGCTGGCTCTGTGTGTGGCTGGATTTTTACTGAACTCTGGCTGATTTCTCTCAAATCAATCTTAAACTGAACTTGCCTTGGAACAATAATCATTTAAAAACTCATAAGTAAAAGAAAAATGTAGTCCTCTGTGCGTGTCCTCTCTGATGGGGCGGTTTTCTGACTCTATCATTGCATAATACAGTACACGGACACAACACAGACAAAAGCCCAGGCCTGGTTTTTGCAGGGTGTTAGAGGCGTGCATGTTAACGAGCAGCAGGAGTGAGGATGTAGACAGTGGAGATAGAGAGACTGACAGAGTTTCTTGGTGCTGTTCAGAGTCAGGGAGATGTATCCTTGGGCTTTTTGTCCTGCCTGTCACTTGGTGCCATTGTGATCTTTGCTGCACACGTTGTATCCCATATGGGCAGCTGGGCTCGGACAAGGAGAAAAGGATCTCTCACAAACCCCAATTTGTATCACGCTTTCAAATAAAGCATTGTTGTCTCTCAAAGAAAAACGAATTAAAAATTCGTGCTATATCTATTCTGGTCAAAAAAAGAAGCCCCATTCACAGATAACAGGGAGTCCTTCTTCCTTGATAGAGCTATGCCAACAACAGCCCTCTCATTTCTCTTTTCCCTCTATCCCACCATTCTCCAAAGTGAAAGGCTGATTATTGTCTGTCCCAAAAAGTGGCTCGTCACAGCGCAAAAACTATTTTTAATTCCAGACAGTGTTCTTCCTTGTTTGCTTTGAGTCCCGCTGGAAATGGCGTAGGCCTGTTTCTAAAAAAGACGCATGGAAAAATATTTGACACGATTCGCCCCCATTAGGAGTCCGTTTTTGAGGACTTCCGTGTCAGGCGTAAAACTGGACTACACAAACACACACATACACGTTCACTGCTCCTACTGAAAACTGGATTTCACAAACACTTTTCCGAGATTTGACGCCAACATGTAGTGTTGTTCAGTTCTGGCGCTTTTCATGCTGGTAGCAATTACAGAAATATGCAAATAGCACCACTGATTAATCTAAGACGTAAATGTTGAAGCTACTGTTTGCATCTTAATTTTTACTGGAGGAGATGTTGGAGGATGCAAATATATTTTGTTTTTCCATGGGAACCAGAACTGAGGATATTGGCAGATGTTTATTGGACTAATGCGCCAAGATTTACTGCCGCTGGGAAGACTGGGAATTATCGCATGAGCTTGGCCTGCATTTCCTAATATTACGTTTTATTATAGTATATTTTATTTTGAAATATTTTCTTATTATACATTTTTATATTTTTTCAGGGCCCCCTCTCTTCAAAAAAAAAAAAAAAAAAATCTGGATCTAAATCATACTGAGGCTGCTCACCTGCAGCCTGATTGTAGATTTAAACACATTTCTCTGTGCATCAGTCTTGCTGTTTCCCCCAAACTGAAGCCAAGAAATAAAAGCGTTAGCTATGATGGAAGCCTCTGTGGTAAACTTTTACGGCTGCACCCCTGTATTGTCATTAACGTAGCAGAAAATTACACCGCCTCTCCACCAGCTCAGCAACAGGGTCAGATTTATCGGAAATTGCTTATGGCTGCTTGAAGGGATAAAGCAGTGCGACATTAAAAACAAGCATCTTGGCGCGCAGCGTAGTTCAACCTGCGTGGATAACAATATTATATACCTTGGAATACAATACTTGAGGAAATGTGCACTTGGGACACCATGGATCTTCGTCATCCTGCCCATTTGAACCTCGACATGAATCATTTTTCTATCATGCACATCGCCAAATAAACGAGGATTTCAAAGCTATAATAGGCGGTGCTTTTCATTTAAAGGAAGCTATCTGGGTTTTATTGCCTTAAAGGAGATCCAGATTAGATTCGCCACAGTGCCGATATTAGAGAGAGAGAGAGAGAGAGAGAGGGAGAGAGAGAGAGAGGGAGTGATGGAGGGAGGGAGAGGCAGAGGAGAGATAGTTGCGCTCAGCTGCCACAAGATGGAAGCAGAGGTCTTCAGTTGGCGTCACGCAGCTTCTACCTGCAAATGTCTAACAGTCCCAACATCATCCAATTCTTCCACCACAAATTACTGCAAAGCGAATCATCTTCCGGCTCCTGAAGTCAACCTGTTTTTTTTTTGTTTGTTTTTTTTCTTCCTCTTTAATGAACAGACATCCCGGCAAACTTGACTGTCTTTTTAAGTGCATGATTGCGGTTTATGACATTGTTACGGATCTTGAGAGCATAATCATGTCGCTCTTGAAAACAAACTAGACTCGACGTAAACAGTCCACAGCCAATTAGCACTGGTTCCATTTCAAAGTTAGAGAGAGAGAGAGAGAGAGAGAGAGAGAGAAAGCGAGAGAGAGAGACTGGGTATTTCCACGGTGTGGCGCAATAGGATAGAGGGATAAATATGGTGCAAATTAATTCACTTCAGTGAAAGTGAACAATAGAGCTGAAGTGAGGTTTTGGAAGGAAAGTCTTAACTCAGTCAGTGTCCTTCGCAACAAAGAAAACTGAGATAAATGTCCTCAGTAATATGAAAAACTGATATTTCGCCACTGAACCTGATCAAAGAGGAGAAACTGTTTCTTTTCTAAAAGTGTAAAATATGACAAACAAATATCCACCTATTAACAAAGTCGAGCAGCAGCTCTGTAGAACTAAATCTCCCTGGACTCCAGTGACATTGTGTCATTTAAATGTGTGTCACGTCCAGCAGTTATGTAGACTTACTTCCCAGGGTGTAAAGTGCCATCATCGATCATGCAGAGAAGAAGTATGCAGAGCACTTGCAAAATGGGTCAAATGACGTCAAAATGAAAGGCTAGGCTGCCATCCTCGTGCACCTGCTCAGTGCAGCATCAGTGAGCTTGCACCTGTAGGGGGCCTCATTGGGTTGGAAAGATGCACCAGCAGGGGGGAGGAGGGATGCTGAACACCGTGCAAGAGGGGCGAGGAGAGAGGAGGAGTGTGTTAAAAGAAGTGTTGATCTGCAAGAGTTCTGGCCACTCTCATCAGGCTGGTGTAGGGAAGAAAAATACAGAGAAAGAACAAACAGTTTGAAACAACATTACTGTGGATGCAGCAGCGCAGATACATCCAGATGGCTATGTTTTAAATTAGGTGTTTAATTTTTTGTGGAAAGACAAAGACGGACATGGAAAAGTATCATCTCAAAATAATTACCAACCTGCTTTCTAATTGCTGCTGAGATCAGAAATGCGTGCGTGCGTGTATGTGTGCGTGCGTGTGCGCGCGCGCGCGCGCGCGTGTGTGTGCACGTGTGAATCCACACAGTTTACTCAGTGGCACAGAGCGTCTGCAGCAGAGTAGCTATCGTTCAGATCAACATCAGCCTCTCATCTGTGTGAGAAGAACCTGGCGACTGGCACAAACACACCAGTGTCTGTGGGTTGGACAAGGAAGAAACCGAAGAGCTGCAGCTTGACGACACTTTTCTGTGGAGCTGAAGTCAAAAGAAAAAAATAAATAAATAAAGATCCCTGCAGCACCGTCGAGAATCATCGAGCATCATGTCTCCATCTATAACATGAATTACAGAATCCTTTACTTACCTTTATTTAAATTGTGTTCAATTAGAAAGTAAAGACTTATAATTTGTTTTTGGGGTAAATACAGAAAATCTAGGCATGAAATGTAAAGTCTTTTTATTTCATGACAAATGAGGGAATAAATTCATCAAAGGCATTTCACTGTATCTTCCAAATGCATTCACAATTTGTAGATTGCTTATTTCACACGTTTAATTGGTGGAATAATTGCTCACTAATAAACCCCTCTATCTGCTTACACTTAATGTCCTTGTCTGTCAAGATCCTATACAAAACATTCCCCGCTGTTCATTTGGCAGTTTGGTTTGAACTGAATTGATTGGGAAAATATATTGTTAAATATATTGGTAAATAAGATGAGAAGAGTTAGTGTGTGAAATTGAAAGGAGAAGAATTTGTTTAGCAGTCTGGTAAAACTATGACCATATGACCATTGTGCCATGCAGCAGTAGATACCTCATATTTTACATCTGTATGACATGTATCATTTGAATCACTTTCATGTATCCACCAAATAAACATCCTGACGATGCTGTTTGATTTGTTTTTCTCAATTTGCTCTGCAGCTACTTAGTCTGAGGTGCACGACTCCTGCTTTTAGCTCCATTTCCTTATCAGCTGCGTACAATGTTGTTCTTTCACATGCTTGAAAACATGTCTGAGAGGAAATGTAGAACCCATTTGCTTAAGTGTCCTTGTCTCCGTGTAAGGTCATTCTGACAAACTTTCATTTGTTGGGAGTGTAAGTATTTGTCGGGCACTTTTGGCTCTTTTTTTTCCTTCCGTATCAGTCTGAGGTAAAGCTGAGGCAGGACTCAGTCACACACTCTGTCAAAAATCCACTGTGATATTTTTCTGATGCTCAAATGCTAAAAGTCATATCTAACAGAATCAGTGAACTGGAACTTGTGAGTGCTTCACACTGAAATACATGGATGTCTATTTCATTCTGGCTTCCTCAGACAAGACAAGACATGCAGCAGTGTTTTGCTACGGGAGACGCTGATGGTGCAGCTCTTAAATTGTGGTAGTAGTAGAAGGCCTGAAGCTTGACGTAGTGAAGCTGACCAGCAGCCAGTTTGGAATCATCTTTGTGAAAAAAAAAAAAAGAAAAGTGAGCGTCAAGGTCCTTGACTTTGCTAAATGTTGAGATTAGGAAAACAGCAGAGTCTGCCGAGACACAGGAGACTGTCAGGATGATCTGGTAGACAGCTCAGACGGGGAAGGGTTTCTTTTTTACACCATCTGTCAACTAATTCTCTAAGAGTCCATGTAAAAATGTATCATCTGTATGATGAATCAAATAAAGTACTACAAAAAATCATTTATATATTGGTCATTATTTCTAAGGAGCAGGCTTATGTATAGACTTTCTAATGTATAGAAGGTCATAATAAAGGGATTAAAGAGTTTATCATGTGCTTATGTGGAAACTGAGGTGTGAGAAACAGAGACAATGGATTTCATAACTACAAGCAAAACATTCATTTTTTAAGTATACATCATTAACTTATATCCTCACAGTGGTTGGACCATCTGTTTCTCTGAGAGTCGGCGACAGTCGCTGTGGGAAAAAAAAAAGTTGTCGAGAGCTATTAATAGCTGAATGTGTCTCAAGCAAAAGTGTTTAAATCAGCTTCCCCCTGCTCTCACTGGTGTGTGAACACTGTACATTACTAGAGCAAAAATATACATGTAGCCATTCATCCATCACTTTTGAAGCTGGTTTAATCTGCAAGATGCAAAGGTGGAACATTATTTGTATTTTATGACCTGTGAGGTCAAGTGATATCCTCAGATTTCTCTTTTACATTTCAAAAAGTTAGTCTTGTTCCAAAAACGTTAGGTTGATTGGTGCCATACAGAACAATGCTGCCTGACAGTGTGTGGAGCGCTTCACTCAGCAGCCCTGGAGCAAATATTTGATCACAACAGCTTGTGGTTTTATATCAATGTCAATGTGAAAGGGATGTTTAAACCCTCCTGAGAGAAACTTGCTTCAGTTGTGTGGATTTGTTTAGTTTTAAGTTGCAGCGTCCACAGTGTCTGTGGGTTTCTCACACACTCTTGTGGTTAGCAAACACACCGGATCATAGTGAGTAACAACAGGCTGAGTGTGAATGAATCAAACCAAAGACAGAATCCCACTCCTGGTGACTTTTTTTTTTTTTTTTTTACTGTAAAATCATATTTATTATAAACATCTGAGGTGTTCAGGACACTGTTTGTAATGAACTAAACAATGATGGACAACAGTGAGCAAATGCTTATTGTCTGCTGCTTATGAGACATGTTAATTCAACATTCAACTGTTTCTGTTCAATATGAGATTTGTGCCATTTTAGTCTTCATTTAGAGCTGACACTCTACATTTTAATGATGCTGTGCAGTTAAACTAAATTAAACTAAACTTGGATGAACAAACAGCACCAATACACAAACATGTGTTTTCATCCCCATCAATTTATGAACCCGAGATCAGAGATATTAATGTCATTTCATGTTAATGTAATTAATGTCAAATTGATTCCCTTCTGTATCATTAAGTGAATTTGTGCCGCTCCAAAAAAAAGTTCAATATACACATGACAAACATGTCATGTGCCCAAACACAATGCTCATTTCATTTAAAGATATACAGTTGATAACCTAGTTAATTTAAATTGATGGACCTGTGAACTTTTTCTATCTCTTGCAGGTAAATTTAAACCCACAATGCATGATAATTAATAATGAAATATCTTTCATCTGTGAGTTCTTCTATTGAAAGTTGTGCTTCTGTGTTATGATATGCAAATTGCCATATGGTCTTATTTCCCTTTGTTTTCTCTTTCTCAATGTTCCACCTTAGGACTTGAATTGTCTTGTATAAAACCCACAGTCCGCTGCAGTCAGGTGGGCTGGATGGGGGACAGCGCCAACAATCAGGTTCCCAGAGTTGAGTGTTTATGCCTTTCACTAAATGGATTGTCTCACCTTCTTCAGAGGATGAACATGAGGTGCTTGAGATGCCAGCACTGCAAATGGATCCTGGGGCTTTGAGCCTGACGGCGACCGTCCGTCATCTGTTTCAGGCATGCTTCAATCAGCACGCGTGATGATCAAAGAGCAACAATATGGCCACAATGTGTTTTACCAATTCAAGTTGCCTAATTAACTTCCTGTTTAAAGAGGATGTAAAATATGTGTAGCAACTTGTGCCTATCATGTGTTTGTGCACTTGTGTCCTGTGGTGAATTTATAATGTGTTTCAGAGCTAACTGTACTGGATGTAAAATAAATAAAAAGCCTCTCTGTGACGTTTCTTTTTTTTTTTTTTTTGTGCACTTGCTTTGCTGAATAGATCCATGAATAGATACAGTATTTCAATATAACCGATCAATGCACTGTCTGCCTTTATTGTATCGTGTATCAGTCTTTATGGTCCCTTCAGTCTTTATGGTCCTTGTGATGCATGAGACTGAAGCAATAACCTTCAACTTGTTTATCTTCTACTGTCACAGTCAGATGCCGTCTGCTGACCAGGTTTTCATCCACACAAAGGCAGTGTAGTCACAAAAACAACCTCCAATCAGCCCACTGCCCATTGAGTTTGTTTACTATTGCTATCCCAAAGGATGAAATCAACTCACAGGAAACTAAGGAAACAATCCCTGCTGCTTTAATAATGATTTATTTTGCTGTCCGATCAGCTGAACAAAAGAGGTGTATCAGAGCCGAGACAATTGACATCCACGCCTATTATTTCCAAAGTACACCTGAGCAAAAACCCACTCATTTTTTTTTTTTTTTTTTTTTTTACCATTCCAAATAATATGCAATTTATGTCTAGGAATGATATGCAGTGACTAACAATCTGCTTTAATGTCTTCATGTCTTGACTATTATAGCTCAGTCTATGTGGGAGTCACTTTGTTTAAGCCACAGTTAGTGCAGGATGCAGCAGCAAGTTACAGAGGCCATATCTCTCATCTTTCAGTGAGTTTTTAAAATTTGCGTGGTTTGACACCAGTTTATGTTTGTGACATCCTCAGTCCCCCACTCAACCTCCAGGCCCCTGGGCTCCTCTGTCCAGTCACACCTCTCTGTGGCCCCAGTTAAAATCCCTGGGATTGGTAGAGCAGGGTGGAACAGGTCTTCCCCTGCTATCGGCATGTTTTTACATCCATTCTCGTACTCAGCATTTTTACTTCAGCTTAATAGTGACACTCACAAATGTAAATGTAAATACACAATTGTTATAGGCTATTTTATATCATGTGTTTCTGTGTGCCACACTTTTTGTATTGTATGTATTTGTAAGCTCTCTGTACAGTAGCCTGGTCACAGTTGGTTGTTTTAAAATGTAGTCTATAAATAAAAGTGACTAGAATTGTTCAATAAAATACATGCCAACATAGTAGTAATTTTATAATTGTGTTATAATTGTGTTAATCAGGAAAAAAGAACTAACATTATAAAACATAATAACCACAATGGATATATTAATATAATAACATAAACATATTGTATGTAATTTACACAAGTGCTATACTTGCTAATTTTGTGAGACTTTTATTCTACTGCATTTAATGGGGAAATACTGCACACTTCATTCCTCTATATTTAGTTACATACTATACATATATATATTTACATACAGTTACATTATCAATCAGGTTTAACATACAGTACATATGATATATTGTTGTGGTTTAAAATACTCACCAGTAACCGCAGTATCACAAGAAAATGGTGGGTTTCATAGTGTTGAGTCCAGTTCCCTCCACCCAGCAGCAGCTATACTGGTTCATCGTGACACCGCACTCTTTTATTCATCTGAATTACCTGAGGTGCACACGTGTCAGAAACAAACAACTCATGCTCAAGTTTCATATTTCAAATTAGAAAACATCTGACATCAATCTGACATGAACAACATTATATACAGGAGAGAGAGGATCCAGAGAATGTCACCATGTGGGAAACATACAGACCCGTGTAGTGTAAGTTTTTCGGAAATGAGGAACAGTGGTCAGTGAAGTAGAGAGCAATGGAACCAGATACAGTTTTGTTTTTAAACTGAATACACAAAGTACACAAGGGTGGAAGTGAAACAGTTTTAGTGAATACAAAAAGGATATTATTGTGAAAGCACAGTTATTTTTAGGACTTTAATATTTTTGAAGCATGCAATGGAACTGGGCCAGCTACAGGTAAGAGAGGCGCATCTATGAGATAAAATCCCAGGGTGAGCCTGGAACGCCTGAGAAAGGAGGCTGAGAGGAGTCCTCTTCCTCAACATTTTCTCTCACCTCTCTGCTGCTTGATGTCCAGCAGCAGAGGACTGTGGTAACGCACAGTGCACGGCTCAGAGGCACGAGTGTCGCCTCTCCACCATTTGGATGTGAACTAAATTACTGCCGAGATACTGAGACACTCCTAACATCCATTCATGAATAAAAGTGCTAAAGATAGTTTGGCTGCATGATGAATCTGGGTTCATTAATGTTTCACCAAACATGTTAGTGTGTACTAGCGTTAAATTGAAGTTCCCAATTAGTTTTCTTATCAAACAATAGTCAGGTGCCCGTATGAACACTGAAAGAAGCTTGCTGTAATCATTCCTCACATTCAGCCTGGCCACTGAAACAGCCTTATCTAATGCACTTTCAAAGTACAGTAAGTGATGTGGGACAAAAGTTCACAGTCCACGTTTATGCAAAAATGTATTATATACTATGTATTATGTATTATGTTTATGCAAAGTTTACCAGAAGCTTATATGAGGCTTCAGTCGTGAGCACCCGACGGCTGTTTTAGGACAGAAGACATGAAAACTTGTGAGCCTATCCTTTAATATACACACTACATCATTTCTGCATCTGTTAGTAGCTCCTCTTATATCTGAATCACATGCAGCTACTCATACAGTGGTCTGAACCACATGTTATGAGATGGACCTTGAGCATGCCACTTGCAGGCTGTCTGTTAGAGTTCAGTGCTTTTACAGACGATAATGATGAGTGTGATATTTTGTTTGGTATGAGCGTAAACAGACGATCTCTGCAACGCAGCAGATCACATTATCAGTGTTCGTGAGGCTTCGTTTGAGCAGTGGCTGCTGCTTTCAAGCAGGGTGAGCACACTGCACTCCACGCTGCATATTTCAAGGCAGACTTTTTGACTTGTCATCGTAGCAAAAGCACAGCTGTTACTAACAACATTAACGCTGGCCGTGACAGTGACCCAGCATGCACTGCACAATACCACTCCCTACTGTTACACATCAAAGTGTCCTCGGTGAAAAAGGCCTGGTGTACTCTATTAGGGCCACAAAGCAAAAGGACTTGATCCGCTTCTACACAGAATCAGTATCTGGATGTTTTTCATTTAGCAAATTATGAAATATCAAATATGGTTATACTTTAAAGTGTGTATTAACAGCACATAGTAAACATCACTGCGTCTCTTGCGATGCATGAATATCAAATAATCTCTTTAATCAAGTTGCATTATCTAATAAGCTGCAGGGAGAAATGATTGTGTTTTACACAGTGTATTTTGAGAGAGAAAGATCCATGATTTGAACAGTTTTTTTTAAACAACTGGGTATGAGTCCATTTGATATATTTGGATAATGCTGCAGTGTATAAAATGTCCTACACTACAAGCATCAGTAAATCAAATAAAAAGCTGTGAGAGGTGAGCAGTGGCAGAAGGCTGGAGGAGGTTTTGTCTGTTTTCCCGTTGACTGAGCAGCAGTCGTCCGAGTGGAGGAATCTTTTTCTGGCTCCTGCACACATGGCTGGAGGGACGAGAGAGAGGAGGAACAGTCTGCAGCGTTTTAGCACACAATTTCATGATGGTTTCAGAGAAGAGGCCAGCCAAGCATTTCAAGTGGCGGAGCAGCGAGAGGGCAGCATTGTAGAGGAGAGCAGGTAGTGTAATGATCAGGTAGACAAGATGACATCAAGCGTCCTCAGGGATGGCCAGGCACAGAGAGCTGACACCCTTCCAGAGAAAAAGAACCACTGACACAGGACGAGACAAAACCAACAAACAAAAGAGCCATTAGCCTCAGGCAGTCTTGTTATTACTGTACAGCAGCAGAAAGTCAGACACTCAGTGCAGCACATGCAGGGGTGAGACAAAGAGATTTAAACACTGTAGATACATAATGAAACGTGTCGATCTGTGTGTAACGCTTGTTAGCATTTGCATTTCTCTGCGGTCAGTGTGTACCGGCAACAGAAACAAACAGATTTGGAATACTGTATCATCTGTGTCGCCTGCTTTATTTACATTTTACTTGCAATTCCTCCAATTCCCAAGATTCTTGGGTCCAGAGAACTGGAGTTATGGGAACTGTAGGATGTGTAAAAGTGCACAAGACATATAATAAATAATGAATCACCTTCTATTGCAAATATATCATCACAGATCTGATGGTGAACTCTAAAATAAGAGAATGTGTGAATGTTTAAAACAGCTGTGTTTAAGGCTTGACTATTACAGTAGTTTCAAGTAATTTATTTGAGTATATATTTGAAATGATTAGCATTTGTATGCTTATACAAATAGGTTAATCACACAATATAATGCTACATATGCTTGGACAGTTCAAACTGTATGATAATTATAACATTTCATGATCTTATATAGACACAAAAGTGACAAACATGTCAGCCTTAAACAGTAAATTAATAACGCCTATGTGATTTATTTAGCACTAACATGAATGAAATGGAATTGCATGTGTCACTTCCAATGTAATTATTTTTTGATTTACTTTCTATATTATACTTTCCTTCATTCAGAATTTATTCTATTAAAATACACCATCAATACCAGGTGCGATAACTGACCTGGAACATACTATTCTCCTGTCATTTAAAGACAAGCCTGTCGGCTAAACCCCTCTCAAACCAGTGCTATGAGGCAAATGGGGTGTTGTGTATTGTGGGACTCAAAAAAAAAAAAAAAATGCTCTAAACGTAAAATGTCAGACTTCAGTGTTATTGAGCATTTTACAGACATTTTAAAACCACTTCCTCTTTTTTTCACTGATATGATTTTATAAACTCTTCATGCAATATATATGATTTTGTTTTACTACAGATAAAGAGATATTTATGCAAACAATATATCAAATTTAGAAAACTAGCTTGATTCATAGCAATAACAAAAAAAAAAGATTTTCGTCACTGATGATGATTCTTAATCTCACCTCATAATGGTTTAATTTTAGGTTTTGGTGTCCTTGTTAAGCCTCCATAATTTAATGTAGTCCAGTTAATACTAGTTTTTTTGCTTGATACTTGAACACATTGTTCTCACTCACTGTATTAACAAGTTAAATTGAATCTGCCACAAGTAGCAGTTCTCTGTTTGAAACCCGCCTCCTGTGTCTCAGGGCAGTATGCGTCTTCACTCAGATATCCATGTTCTCACGAAAACACAGAGAAAGTCATCTGGAAAAACTAAATGCACAGTGTGTGTTGGTGCTCCACTTATTACCAGGTCATTTGTGACTCTTTTTTTTCCTGCTGTAGTTCCTCAGATTGCCACTAAAGAAATATTGATATTGAAATTTCTCACAAATTATGTGACTGATAACAAATGTGTTGCGTACAGGTGTTATTATTAGAGAACGCTGCACGGTGTGATCTGAACAGGCCACATAATGTATCAGCTTTATGTTACACTGCCACATTTTTTTTGGACATTTTACACAGAATCACCTGCTTTAGCTCTGACTGTCTCTGAGGCCATCTATCACATTAACAGCTGTTATATGAGGCGTAGTACTTCCTGAATGTGCACTGGGGGTAAGTGCAGATACTTTTCATTATGATACGTCTCCTTGGGAATAAATTCAGGCTGTTAAGAGAATTTATAAGTAACTTCCTGTTGGTAAAAAATAAACCTGTTTGATGATAACATTCATTTGACTGAGAGGTTGGTTCTCTTCCAGTAAACAAAGTCAATGTGGGAAAACCATGAGCAAGGCACTTAAAAAATAACATTTATATGTATAATCTTGATAAACAATTCTGGGTCAATAAGAATTTAAGACACCAAATTGGTTTTCCAAATATAAATAATCCATTTATTAATAGTTTTTTTGTTGTTTGTTTGGTTGGCTTTGTGCTTGTTTGTTTGTTTTTGAAAAATGATGAGTAAGACGGAAAAAGGTTGATGACGATGAAAAGGAAAATGATATAAGAAAAAATAATACAATGTAGAAAAAAAATGCACCATTTCTACAAAATAATGTTGGGATAAAACTACAGAGAATATATTATCTAAAATAATTCATATCAATAATGTTTTGTTTGTTTGTTTTTTGACAGAGGCAAATATGAATGTACATTATAAGATATGATCCACTGGGAATTAGGTGGCAAAGACGACTTAAAGGATCAATTAAACGCATAAATAAATAACAATTTGTAAAGAATATTCTGATGAAACTTTGTTACATACACACAGTAATACAATACTACAAGAAACAGTACAATAGTGACAATGTGGACACATTTGTAAAATGATGTTAAACTAACTGATATATTTTCTTTTTCTGGTCCCATTCTGTTTTTTATAATTCTGTGGGTAATACTTTACTCTCAGAGGATTCAGTTTAAGTGGCACTCCCCTTCGGCATGAAGCAGTTGATTTAAGCAGCGTTCAGTTTCTGGAAAGAAAACGAGTAGAAATGAAAATGTTAATCTCTTTACACTGCGCAGTAAAAACAGGTTGGACTTTATGTTCCAAATTGTAGCATGTGGTATGAGCTCGTACCTGTCAGGATCAATACATTCAGAATTTGAAGTAGTTTCGTGATGTGTTTATGTGGATTCATCTAAATAATGGTAGGCTATCAGGTGGCCTACTGGGTAAAAGCATCGCAAAGTGGGGACAAACACACAGGTAAAAATGTTGCATTGATATGCAGCTTCTGTTCACATTTCCATTGTTGAGCTGTGGAGCCTTTTAAAAAAGTTTCCGTCTCCACATACAGCACTTCAAGTGCTTTGAAACTTTTCATTAGAAGATGCATCTCTCGACTGTTAACATGAAAACAAGCCAAATAAATGAGTTCCTGCATAAATGGACATCAGGACACACTTGATGCAGATTGCAGCTCTTTGCATGCATTTCAGGTGAAAAACCACGTCTGATTATTATTATTTCTTTTAGCACATGTGATCATGTGATCTACAGCTAGAAAAGTGTCAGGCAAAAGTTCGCTCCAAAATAATCGAACTAAGGTAAAAAAAAAAAAATTAATAATGATAAAATCAAATTAAATTTTTTTTAAAAAACACACACTCCATGCAAATTTCTAAAAAAGACAGCTTGCTTTGTGCCAGCATAAAAAGCCCAAAAGTAAAGTCACTATTTTACAATTATGTTTGATTTAAACCTATAACCTATGTAATATAAAGTCCCAATTAAAGCAAGTCCTGGCTGTAACTATTTTAGAAAACACACACACACACACACACAATCTGCTCCATGTGATGCAAATTGAGGAAAAAAATAAAATAAATTAAAAAAATAAAACAAAATAAATGGCAAGACACACTATTGCAAACCATTAAACAGTCCTTATGTCGCTGGAGAGCAACATCAGCTTTTCTACTTTATAATTCCAAGATACCTGCTACTACTTGAACACGAGTGTGTTTTCTGCAGTGAAGTGAACGACATGTTGTTACATAAAACATTCAAAATGATCATTTCAGGACATGTCATTAAACAGACTTCACCTTATCACAACAACTGGCTGCCAGGGGCAACTAGACAGAGAGAGATTGGCAGAGACATTTTGCCATATGAGTAACTGGGTGACAAGGCTAGAGTGAGCCGTGGTTGAGTCACAACCACAGTCTCTAACAGCTTTGTTTACCTGCCCTAACTGCTGCCACAATTAATGCAGCAGAGAAGTGGACGAACCAGGTACCCTTGGAACCAAGCGCCCCATCCAAGTACACTATCTGCTTTGTTCTGCCATGCATTTGGTAATCTGCACTGCTCTGCTGCTGTGTTTTTTTAATTGTTGTTACAAAAGAGAGCAGCTATGCTAAAATGTGTCCACTCAAAGCAACGCAGAGGACTCACAGAACCCCTTGCACCTAAAATTCAGGAAACCAAACCCGGAAAGGTGGAATTCAGTGGAGTTTATTTTTCTCTAAATGCTATCAAGGTGACAGGCTACAGAAATACACAGCTGATTTATTTATATGTACATGTACATGCATTTAGTTTAGTGTTCAATATTTGATGCTTGATTATAAGACTTATAAGGCTAATCTCATAGCCATTAAAACTGGTCATATCAGCGTTTATTACAGGGACCATGAGAGCTTATTCACCTACTTCCCAGCATGCATTTGAGTTATAGGTTGGAGAAAAAAAAATACAGGATGGAGATTTACGTTTGATTTTTGTGTCTAAGGTAAATCATCAGCTTCTGATTGAAAATGGCCATCATGATCAACACAATGAAATTTCATAAGTGTAGTGACCGTACCTTGTGATATAAAATATTTTACTTTAGAAAAGAACACAGGTTGAAGTCCAAGGTTGAAGTTCTGTTTGCATTGGTTCAGAGGCAGCTGATCAGTCTGCATACGCTCTACTGATTTGTTAAACAAAAGGAAGTGACTTCTGCATCCTCTCACTGGTGAAAGGATAAAAGATTTGGAGTGCACATCATCATTTAATATAAGCTCAATATGACCACACAGTTTAAGTTCGAAGGTGTCTTAAGTTCAAAACATTTCAGCTACTCTTAATGTTTTTTAATGGTGACTCATGTTTTCAAAGTACTGTAATATCATAAAAGTTGTATAATATAAAATATTTTTATGACATAACTGGTTTCAAAAAGAGCAGACGGCTATTGTTATCAACAGTTTGGGATCATGCTCTGTAATAGTTATTTACTGTCACCTTTCTCGCCCATCTTTCTCTTTTGGTGTTTCATGGCCTTGGTTTGGTGGCTTCAACACTCACAGAACATTATTTCTTTGAGATGACAGAGACAGGAATTTAACACAGTTTAACAATGCGACTGTGGCTGCTTGAGGTAATTAAATGGTCTGTGTGTTACACGGTGAAACTGTTTCCAGGAGGAAACATTAAATTTGCTGCATATGTGCAACATGGCCAGTGAAGCTTACCCCAGCCTCCTGCACAGCTCCCAGTGTCTGATTAGAACCTTAACTGTAGAAGTAATAAACCAAATGAACTTCAGCACATTATACTGTGAAACTTTAAGATTAATTTCCACGCTGTAATCCTATTACAGCATTTTGAATTCTTCTGCTCTCCATTTTCCCCAACTGTCAGATTATGGTCAGCATCCCATAAAAGCCCATATTCTGTTTTTTGGCGCCCTATTAGCATCATTTCGTCCATCAAGCGACATTAATTGTGAATGAATGCAAACTCCTGCAGAAGAATACGGTCTTCAAGAGGCCTGTCACATACTTTCTCCACTTGGGAGGACCTTTAACCTACTTAGCTGAGGAACCGCACCGTTTCAAGTAGTGCAGCTGAAAGATATGCACCTGCCCGCTTTTTACTCTCACACTGCTCGGCGATTTAAGAGGAGAGAAAGTATTTGATCTAAATGGCACTACACTGCCTGCAGGTGTGGGATTTCCTCCACAAATTTCCTGACCAAGTCAGACACAGGGCCGACCACGGCACAGATGTGGTTTGAATTCTAAGTTTGGAGCGAAGAAACAATTCATTTTTGGTGCTGCAAGATTTCATTGTCAGTGAAAGTTCAGAATGAGATTTCCTTCCTGCTCCACTAAACATTAAAAAGGCATATTATTATTTCGTGCGTAATGACGCCACTGTCTCAATAAAATATAGATAAATATTTCAATAAACTGTAAGAAAAGACAAACACAACTACAGACATGTTTGCTGTCATCTAAAATGTCCAAAACCGATTAATCGCATATTCCTAATTTTAGGAAAAAAATGTATATGAAAAATATTTTATTTTTTCTGTTGCCAGACCTTAAACTAGCAGAATCATATATGTATGCTCGTCCTTATATTTAGAGATAAAAACCACGCTTAAAGGAAGCAGCTTGGTGCGTAATCACACATTTTCGGAGCACATCAGACCAAGATTTGTACTTTGTAAGTTTGTCTACCTCTTTCCTTAGAACCATCACCAAGACGCATCTTCTTCTTGAAATGTAAGGCTGGTGTTCTGATAACAAATCCCCAGAAATCCAGCAAGTGCACTAAGAGGCCCGAGACAAAGGAAAAAGCATGTTCACTGGTCGTGCGTAATTTACGCACGCACAATTTAACCTGGATAGAGTCACCACATCGCTTACAAGTAGAAAGTTTTATGATAGCAGCAAACTGTCGTTTATCATTTAATCTTTAATTTCGCACAGTGGTTTTTCCCACTCCCCCCTCCCCCCAAAATGATCCAAACTGTGAAGAGAAAACCGAAGAGAAAACAGGGACCATTTTTGGAATCTGTTTAAATTTCACTCGCGTTATAGAGAAAAGGAGTTAAAAGTTAAGTTAGCGATTTGAAGACTAAATAAATCCCCGCGTCTTTGCACTCTGTGCTCGGCCGGTGTGTGGCTGAGGTTGCAGGTCAGGACCCTGGCCCTTCAGCCGTCTCTCCACATCTCTCAGGGTATTGAACTAGCAACGACGAGATGGAGAAAAGCACTCCAGTAACCAGGCGCTTTGCTCCATCTGCTGAGCTGAGCTGAGGGGGGGTGATGATATCGGGAGATGGTTATTTGTATGATATAAACTACCAACATCAACATGTTATTATGTGCTTGTTAACAACACATGGCCCGATGAAAGCTTAGGTATCTTATATTATAAAAACATGGAAACATGCAAGGCACTGTTTATTTGGATACAGCGATTCTGCATCTGAGTCTAATTTCATGAACACAATTCTACAGTATCATTTAATCACTGATCGCACCATTTTGTATAATGGGAAACTTAATTCTTTTATAATAGACTTCAGTTTGTATGTTATCAATTAAGTTTTTTTTTTTTTGAAATATTCTCCAAGGTCAATTATGGAGAAAGTTTAACAGATGTATTCAGCAGCCTGCAGAAACTCAAAGAGCAGAATTTTAAAAACCTGTCAAAACAGTTACAACGCAAATTAGAACCGTTTCTGTGCGTAATTTTGAGAATTAAATACATTTTTCTTCGCCAAGCTGCCACCAAGTTACCACATGTCTTCCCTGGGGCGGCAGTGGTCAGTGTAGACTAATTTGTATTAATATGTTGTATCATATTTATCACCATGCATCGCACACACTTGTTTTATCCTGTAGACACACAACATCAAGCTCTGTGCAATAATTATGAGCATAAACTGCTGCAAAAGATTTTGTATTTTATGTATTTTCTCTGTAAAAGCTTCATTTATGAACCAACCTCGGCAGGGGCCTTCTTCTTCTTCTTCTTTTTCTTCTTAGCTCCTTGGCGCGTCCGTTTATCCCGCTCCTGCTGCCATGGCCACATCATATTCAATGGATGTAAAAGTTAACTTAGATTGACAACTATATTAATGTGGACAATATGAGCTCTCATAAGCGTCGCATGCAGCCAACCAGCTCCAGATTTTTATGGGATCCTAATGTGGAGGGTCTGTGGACCAGGGTCCTGCTCTCTGACTCAGTAATCCACAAGGTTGAGAGGTTTGCCTCATTTACATAATGTTAGAGGTCTGGGCCGAGGCCTACCTTTCTCTTCGCCCTGAAAAGACACCAGGCTGCCGCTGCCAATAGAGTGGAGAAGGCGCACAGAAGTCTGGGCAAGAATATGGATATTTTCAGGTAGGAAATATTACTTTACTTTTAAAAAAACATAAGTTGATTTTGCTCAACATTGATACTTTAATTAAAATAATTTTTCACTTTTGTTTACGTCTTCTTACACCCTCTTGCCAAACAGCTTTTAATTTTTAGGACTCATGTTTTTTCTTCTACTTCAGTGTCTTTCAGACAACTCCAGCTGACTTTGGAATACGCACGTACTGTTTTGTTTTCCACAACAACAATAAAGTCCAGCCACTTCACTTTAAATCCGCTGCGGAGTCCGGGCATCTGAGGAAGGAAGGGTGGGTGGGTGGGTTGTGGGGGAGGTGGGGGGGAAAATTCTGGAACTACTGAAATATGCATAAGAACAATGATTTATTACAATCAGGCTATCAACTTAACCGGAGATTGGTGTTCTTGATATGTCGCTATAATTGATGGCTGACCATGTCACATCTTCATTTGTTCAATTAAGGTAGGTAGCTACTTGCTGCGGTGCCATGCTAAATTACATTAGTGGCTTCATGCAGACGAGTGCTTCCTTCCTCCAGTAAAGGAAGATGGGAACGCATTTCACGTCTGGAAAATAACCTCGGAGCAGCACACCTGCTCCTGCTGATGTCTGCTGCGAGGTGTTGATGGTGATGGAAAACATAACATGCCATAACAAACATCATCATCATCATCATCATCATCATCATCATCATCATCATCATATCGATTATTTACAGCATAACAGTCAGATTATCTTTATTTTTCGGTAGTTATGAGCTACAGACTCAATCATGCGTTGTAGATCAATAAATGTCACACGTCAGGATATAATAGGAAGCCATATTAACTGGTTTTCATTATTGCGATTTGTAGCACCTCTTTTCTCTTTTGACCCCCCCTTGTTGTCTCTCTGTCTCCCTCTGATTCTTCCCCTGGCGCCAGTCAGTTTGCTCAGAGATTACAGTGTCAGGTCAAAACTGCAAAGTGTCATTAATGCATGTTGACCGGACTTTGAGGACTTGAGGTTTTAATATTGTCTCCAAACTGCATTAAGTCGAATTAAAACTAAGAAACGTAAATGTAACTTGTAAGAAATGTGAGCATAAATTAGTTTTCTGCTCTTTCCCTATTAAATCAGGAAAACTGCAGCTGCTTGGAAAAGAGAATCTACATGTCCTCTCTGGCTGATCATGAATGCTAGGTAGTGAAATACTCACAGGTTGGAGCCCTACTGCCGTTCCCTTTCAGCATTTTGTCATTTTGAGCTTATTTGGTCTTGTCCCTCTCTGCTGGGGCAAAATGATGCTTAAGAAGCATAAATAAGCTGGTCATACAACTTCATTGTGCCTCTTTGATGATACTCGGTGGCCCTTATGTCTGTTCAAAGTGCTCTCAAAGTTTCTAGAAAGAGTGGAATTCCCTACTGACGCAAAATAGTCATATGTGGTCAGATCAGCTGATGTGCAGAACATAATGGGTGATTCTCACCTGTATATAGTTGTCAGAAAGGACAGAATCATAAATATGCGGCGTCGTTTTATTCATGTTTACGACTTCATATAAAGCAAAGTGTATTTTTATGAACTATTCCCCCTAAAATGTCAATGACTATTGTTTGCTGGTTTAGGAGTTTTGCTCCGCCCCCTGTGTTTGTCGTAAACCTGGCTCCTGGCTCCAATAAACCCGGGCTAAGAGCGCCCTGGGCTCGCCTCCTTCTCCAAGGCGATCAATAGGATCTCAGGCGCACTACAAGCACTCTCTTACGTAGACATCCACCAAGGAGAGAGCCGATACAACAACACGGTTGATCTGCTCAAACACAAAAATCTACCTGCTTTCTGAATCATGTCGTTGAGCCCAAAGCACACAACGCCTTTTTCAGTGACAGATATTTTGAGTCCAATCGAGGAGACCTACAAGAAGTTTAGTGGCATGGACGGCGCAGGAAACCTAACCTCTCCACTGGGAGCCTACCGACAGCCTCAGGTGTCTCAGACCGGCATGCAACAACACTCCATGGGCCATAACGCCACCGTGGCCACCACTTACCACATGCCGCACACCGTCTCCCAGTTCTCCCACAGCGCAATGGGGGGATACTGCAATGGAAGCATTGGCAACATGGGAGACCTCCCGTCGTACCAGGAAAGCATGCGGAATAGTGCAGCAACAGGGTGGTACAGCGCCAACCCTGATCCCAGATACTCCACAAGTAAGTTCTCTCCTCTATTTATACACACTTTGATCATTTTTTTTTCTTTGCAAATAACTCAATTAAATTGACATTTCAGGACTGCCAGGGGGAAACGCACATGACTAAATATGTATCGCTTTTAAAAAAAACATTTCATCTGTACTCGGGGACTAACGATAAAAAGTTGATGTGAATAGTGAACATTATTTTAGGAAATCTTTCATTTAAAATTACTGTTTCTGACGGTTAAACTGAAAAGGAGATCATTCTTTCAAGTCTGGCTCGACTTTTTTTACCTTTGGCACGAGTAAACATTTAAAAGCAAGCTCTAAATATTAATATACTATTACTATTATTATTATTATTATTATTATTATTGTTATTATTATTATTATTATTATTATTATTATTATTATTATTATTATCATCAATGTTTGTGTAAAGCTGATGCTTTTCCAACTTAATAATTAACGCATATCAAAGCCAGTAATCATAAAGACTACTTCAGGCGAAATAGTGTTCTCCTCTTCTGTTTATTGAACGCATGTATATGTATGTATATTTTTAAGTTTCTAGATTCATGGGACCTTCCACAGGTATGAACATGACCGGCATGGGCAGTCTCACAGGAATGGCGGACGCCACCAAATCCATGCCAGCTCTCCACGCTGCGCCGAGGAGGAAACGGCGCGTCCTGTTCTCGCAGGCTCAGGTCTACGAGCTGGAGAGGAGGTTTAAGCAGCAGAAATACCTGTCGGCGCCTGAGAGGGAGCACCTGGCCAGTATGATCCACCTGACGCCGACTCAGGTGAAGATCTGGTTTCAGAATCACCGGTACAAGATGAAGCGCCAGGCCAAGGACAAGGCAGCGCAGCAGCTGCAGCAGCAGCAGCAACAGGACGGTAACCTGTGCCAACAGCAGGCGCAGTCCCCGAGGCGCGTAGCCGTGCCAGTTCTGGTGAAGGACGGTAAACCGTGCCAGAACGGCTCCAACACGCCGACGCCGAACCAGCAACAGGTACAACAGAGCCAACAACAAAGCCAACAACAGAACGGAGCAGGAGTCGTGCTCGCATCCTCGACCAGCAGCCTCACCCAGCATCAAAGCCAGCAGCAGGTGAACGCTTTGGAGCTGGAGGAGATGTCGCCCAGCCCCCCCTCACTGCACAGCCAGCTCAACATGGCCCAGATAGACACATCAGCTGTAGATTACACCAGTAACATGGTCAGCTCAAACCTCCTCTACGGCAGAACGTGGTAGGACCTAATACAGTACTGTCACTTTCCACTTTTTCTATGTGAACCTGCGGATGAGCCCATGCAAGAGCAATATATATATATATATATATATATATATATATATATATATATATATATATGTTGTGTGAAGGCTGAAAATGGGGGCCCTTTGGTGCTGGAGGGGACAAGGCGCACCAGCTGATCAGGGCACATTTTCTTGACATCTCTGAGAGGAGAGTCTATTTTTGAACATTACAGAAATGGCTGCCCTTGAAAGCAATTATGTCGTTTCTGGACCTTTTGTAATCCATGTTTTGGACCTTCCTCATGATGTTTTAAACGTAGTCTATGTTGTTGAAACAAAAGGAATGCTGCTTCACTTGAGTTTGGACTGGGGGGAAAGGTGGGATCAGGTTTGAAGTACACTAAACCACCACTCCTTCTTTGCGGTGATAACCTGGTATTTTATCATATTAATATTGTAAACTAATGTATTCATTTAGACTTATTGAATAAAGTAGGGACTTGTATATTTGGCTAACACACAAGAATGCGTTTAACTGTGTAATAATCGTTATTGCGTCCACTTTTATGTTTTCTTTATTCTTTTGTAAGTTAAAAAGGAACAAATGCGTGATGGCTGCTGTATATGTTTCAAAACCAAGTGAACGTTAACAATAAATAACTTGACGTGTGAGAGCTATTCCTGAAGAAGTAATTTTTTAAAAGGGATCTGTTTTGGAGTGCATTTTCATTATGTTGTGATTGAGACCAAATTGAGGTCGATGAGGGAGCCAGCATTGTTCAGGTGACATTTTGGAGGGCTGCCTTTCATGGAGGATGTCTGCAAGAATCTAAGACCTGGAAATCACTCTTTTTAAAATCACTAACACTTTCCCAGCGAGTTCAATATTTACATTAATTATTATACAAGAATATATTTCCTGTTTTAACTAACTCTTTAAACGTATTGATCTTACTCTGTTCAATAGGCCCAGACCCTCGTTTTGCCGTAGTGTAATTGGTCAATTTTATTGTGAATGCGAGACTCCATAAAATACACAATTACAACCAATTAGTTTAATAGGAAGGACTATATTAACTAAAGGAATGGATACGTGCCTCACATCATCATCATTATTATTATTATTATTATTATTACTATTATTATTATTATTATGCTGCACCAAGGTAAAATTATCTCTAATTACGGGGTATATTATTATTATTATTATTATTATTATTATTATTATTATTATTATCCACAGGCCTCGGACGTTTTGCTATATTACACATTTATCAAATCAAAGGTTTCTAACATCACTTTAAAATAAAATACAAATAATTAAAAAATATGACTTTTAATTTACATTTCAATTTTAAATAATTTGCAACCTTTAAATTTAAATTTCTCGCTTTTGACTAAAACCGAACATGAGCGTAAATGAAGCTCCATGGCAGTCAGGGACTTTTTTTAAGGGCACTCATATTTAGGATTAGCACACTGTTGGCGAAATTAAAATGAGAATATTCTATTATTATCTAAATTAATTCCACTCTGTCAGATTCCTCAAAAATGTTTCAGGACTACATGGTTAAATCTCTTTTCTTTTTTTTAAAAACGTTTTTCTTGTTATAATTTCTGACCCAATCGTATTTTGCCAAAATGTATCTCAAACATAATGACAACAAATTTAAAGATATCCAAAAAAGTTGACAAAAATAGTTTTTATGTATTTATGCTATTTTGATTTCAAATAGCACTGATATCCACATTTTTTTTAGGATGCATTTAAAGGCCCTGTACATGTTCCAAATACCCAGCAGCACATAGTCACAATTTCTTTTTCACACACACACACACACACACACACACACACACACACACACACACGCACGCACACACACACACACTGTATGCACTCACACACAGACAGACAGAAAAGCCTCATTCTGATCAATCTCTTTAGAAGATGAACGATTTGTGCAAACAAACTCCAAAGTGTTTAAGGTCATCACTTAGCATCAGTGACGCTTCCCCTTTGCTTCTGTCCTCCAAAAACCTTTTTTACACCAGCAGCGGCTGATAATAGGATCTAACATTTCATTTCCTGTGGTCATTTAAACATGTTTGGAAATTACTTCTCAATCCCCTTGCTGATGACACCCTGTGATGATGATGATGGCTATCAGTGTGTCTCAATGGAGACCTTGGAGAGCCTCCATTTCAAACCCCTTCACATACCTGGCAGCTGTATGTATATGTGCTATCATCCCTACACTCGAAGGAAGCATCAGAGCCAATATGCACCTGACATTTGGAATTGAGCACGACAACTCCATCAGAAGAGAGTTTGATAAGAGCATTAAAAAGAGAAATGCATTCCACAATATACACTTTGATGCTGCAAGATGTTTCTGATAGATTTTGTCTCTAAATTGAGGGCATGAATGAGCTGTCAACAAAGCTTTTGAAGGTGGACCACATGAAATGAAAGTGGAGGTGAAGCCATTCTTTTCTCTTTTCAATAGCCATAGTTATGGCGCACTAATAGGCTATGCTTGGTAATCACTGGCTATTGTGCCTGTTGCTTCCCTCAGTTTATTGGGGGGTACCTCTCTTTGTAAGGACATATGAGACAGCCTGGGTACTGTAATTGGTGCTGGCATCATCATTTCTGTCTGGAAAGTTTTGAGGCTGCAGCCGCTACTGTGTGGTGTTACTTCCATGTGTGTAGTTGCAGAACCAGCTTAAAGGTCGCCTGTGTTAACAACATCCACACCCACACACACATGTGTACGTGCATACACACACATATATATATATATATATACAGATGCACATAAACTCACATAAGCAAACAAAGCAACGGAATAAGTTATACACAATATAAAGTTGCTTCTATTACACTAAGCAGATATTTTTATCAAAGCGAGAAAGGAGTCTATCACTACCTAAATGTCATATGTACTATTAGCATAGAGCACAAAGCAGAGGATATACTATTTTAGTGAAGTAAAGAATTTTTTCGGTCATTCTTCTCAGGTAATTGCAGGTTGCACTGCATAA
Organism: Seriola dumerili; assembly: GCF_002260705.1. Taxonomy (NCBI): domain Eukaryota; kingdom Metazoa; phylum Chordata; class Actinopteri; order Carangiformes; family Carangidae; genus Seriola; species Seriola dumerili. The sequence continues at coordinate 15,955,187 of NW_019174404.1, forward strand.
TGTGAATATAGAAGGAAGCCTTGCTTCAGCCTCTGCATACCCCCTCCCCCCACAACTCCCTTCCTCCCCATTATTCTACTTAATATGTCAGAAGGTCTGATCGCAGAGAAACCTTTTCAAGTCCTATTGATGTGTTCCTCAATTGACCATGGCGACCTAGCAACCTAGAGAGCGCTAATTGGCAAGGGCTTAACATTATTGGCTGCATAGTTTACACAGAAACACAGGCCAAACATATAACCCTCATCATACACAGTTCAGTGTTTTGCTGGTACAATAGCAAGGGAAGCCGTTTCATGTTGTTGGTCTTAACTAAAAGAAAAAAGCTATTAAAGCACAGAGCTAAAAGCGGAGTCTGGTTTAGTGTCTGAGTGGAATGTAGTGGATGAGTAAGATTTGTCCTTAAGACAGACAGGTAAAGTGTGGCTACACTTCACAGAGAAGATTTTGTTTTATCTATGTCATTTTGCATGAAAACCGCATACATTTCATATCATAGGTAGACAATATTAATAGATATTAAGTCAGTAGTAATATCCAAAGTTTACTCCCACAAGTCCCACCACCTCCTCTCCCCTTCTTCCCCCAGAAATAGTCCACAAATCTTGCTCCATGTGAAATGATTAGCAGAGGAGGGGTCTGCTTTTCATTTCACTGTGCGGATGAATGCATTCAACTGGCAAGTTCTAAGACACAGAGTGAGATTTTAATTAGTGTATTGCCCTTGTGCTCTGCCAAGGAGAGGCAATCTTTCTCTTTTCTATGATGAACCTGTGCCCGCTGCATTTTGTTTGCCTTCCACAGAATGAGTCACTGCAAGTCTGCAAGTCTTTGCCCTAGGAAGCAAAAAGTTCCCTAATTCCACTCATTTTCAAATGCAAAAAACAGCCTTCAAATAATCATCTTCCTACAGAGAGAAAAAAAAAAATTCAAGAAGGTCATAGGACTCTGAAAGCAATTCTCACTCTAATAGATTTCCATGAAATTAAATACATGAAGCCATATTTTTACCGTTGGCTCTGGTTTGATGATAACATAAAATCAAATACACACACACACACACACACACACACACACACACACTCACAGACACACACGTTGTATGCTTTTCTAGGACTTTTACTAAAAAACTCCATCTCTTACTATGAATACCACTTTAGCAATATGAGACATTGCAGGGCCAAAGTAACCTTTTTGAAGACTATTCACAACTGTCTGTACTAGACAGCTAGAAGGGGGTGGGGGGGTGGGGTGGGTGAAGGATGAAGGACCAGGTTAGGTGTGTGTGTGTGTGTGTGTGTGTACGTGTGTGGTGGCAGCGGTGGTGGTGGTGGGGGGGGGCAGCATCCCTTATTAGAAAACCATGTCACATTCTCTCTTGCGCCAGCCGGACTCGCTGCGCTGCCAGTAATCCCCCCTCCAAGTCCCCCTATGCATGTTATTCAATTCGCTCATAAGTAGTTAGAGAAACTGTTTTCAGTTGCCACTAATAACTACTGACCTCCAGTGACACAGGCCAACAATAGGTTTGTCAGGCCTGAAACGCACAACCAAAGAAGCTGATTAGGAACTCAAGAGGTTTGAAGCAAGAATCAATGGCTGCTCTGTCCTGCCACAGTGCTTCCAGCATGGCACTGATGATTGTGGGACCTCCATTAGTTATGCCTCATTAAGTCCCACAAACTCTTCTTTTAAGAAAATTAGTTTAGCTAATTCTAAAATCTATTACAGCCCTGCAGCCCCAACCGAGGTGCCCCTGTTTTTAGACTCCAAGACAGGAGTGGTTGGAGAAGGATCTGTTGTAGTGTGCAACAGCTTTATGACACATGTGCAAGCCTGTGACATTTGGATACATTATAATCAATCCATTTGTGTACTTTTTTCTTCCTTTAGTTTAAGTCAGAATGAAACATCCTCACATTTTTACATTTCTCATTTCCTAATTCTTCAATTATTGACAAAAGGCTGAAAATGTATCAAGTGTCCCTAAAATGCAACAAGCCACAGCTTCGGTACAGAAGAGTAAAAACTTAAACTATTTTGCATTTGGTGAGATTAAGTTATAATAATAGGATCAACTTAAATGCATTATTACCACAAGAAATTGAATGTGTTTTTATGAGGGTAATTACAGAAAATAAAGGGACAGTTCTGTAAAATGAATGCTATTCCACAGAGTTTGTAAATCTGTCCTTAGACGTCTGCCATTAAAAATTGTGAAGTAAAATGGGACAGAGACTTAAGTCACACACTGAAATGGCTACAGCATATACATCAGTGACCAACATTTTTCATGAAGGACAAGCTTCTCTACAAGAGATCTGTGAGCCATTCAGAATACTCCTGTCTGTTTGTCTGTTATATCAGCAAGGCTACACATGATATAATCATACTCCATCCTTGGAATGGGTTTCAATCTGGCCGAAATAACAAAAAAGAAAATCAAAGGAGCATAAAAGACATTTAATCGTCACCTCCAAATATGTAAAGAGGTGAAGTGAAAATAAGTAAGAAATGGAATTTTTATATTCAGAAATATGAAAAAGACACATTTACAGGACAAAAGAGTTCATCTCTGTCCTTCACAACACTCCTCTTTACTTTTGAACCATGCAAGCAGTTTTCTCCCAACTCACTGTTGCCACGGTAATGGCCAGCTGCCAGTCTGCGGATTACTGGTTAATAGGGCCAGGGCTGGAAAGCAGTTCAATGAAAGTGCGCAATGGATAAGATCAGTGTGTGTTGGCTAGGACATAGTTGTCTGTGTGTGAGTGTGACTTTCTTTTATTTATTTTTATTTTTTTCATTTCTTTTTATTGTCACAATTGAATCTGAGTGTATAGCAATTTTATTTGGATATAAAGTCATGCCCTTTTAATTTCAGATAAATAGCTGTGCATGCTGCAAAGAAATAACACACAAATACACAAGGGAGTCAGAAATTGTACAAGAAAAAAAATTATCTGGAAAATTCAAGGACAACGCTTTAAACATGTTTGTAAAAAAAAAAAGAAACAACTGAAAAATGCTCTCAGAACTAGTTAATGGGGGGCAATGATCCAACAGCAAGCAGTCAAACACACACACACATATAAACGCACACAGACGCACAAAACGTCGACATGAATGGCAAAAGACAACAGACACAGCCACCACTCAATAGCTACGTCTGTCAAATTAAGCTCAGAAGGACATAATCGTTTCTTCAAATATAACATTCAGTAATCTGCCCCCTCAAAAACACGCAGGAGTCTCAATATAACTGTCCCAGAGGGCCACGGGGGCCAAATAGGACCACCCACTTTCTTTTCAATTATCATCTTGCAGCAACCTGTCTCCTCTCCAGCATTCAGCAGGAGACACTGACTGCTCTCCAGAGGGAATTACAATTAGACTGCTGTTTGTCCCTCGAATAAACTTCCAGACTGTAGCTGACAATCTCAACTCTGTAGAGCATGTGACCCCGAGCACAAACAGGATTACGCCCCAAATCCCATGTTCCTTTACTCTCTCCTCTATTCCTCTTGAGCTGCTGTGGTCAGGGCACCCGGGGTGGAGGCAGGGAAGGGAAATGTGGGGGCACGACTGAATTCCCTTCAAATTCTTCAAATACACAAATGACTTATATAGATCTTATATAGATATAAGTGACATGCAATTAACTACAGTTTGTACATGATAAATGTGCATGCTACAAAAGATGAGGAAATCATTTTTTTGGAATGTTTCAAGTGTGCAAGTGTGGTTCATTTTTTTGTTTTTTGTTTTGTTTTATTGTTGTTTTTTTTAAGGGGGTGGGGGATATGGTAATGTATAATAATGTAATTATGATGAAGTTTCTGATGATGTTTCCACTTTGGTCAAAAGCAATGGTTCCCAACCTGTGGGTTAAGCCCCCCTGATAGGGTCATGAAATACAGAGTGAATAACTGACTTAATAAGATGAAATATTAAGTGTATTACTTCAGTATAAAACTTTTATAATTTTTTTCTGACAATTCTAATTATTCTCTTTTTTTTTCTTCGGAGGAAAGTGAAAGTCATCTATAAACCACTGATACAAAGGTCAGCCCAGGTTGAGTCTACAAAGTCCACAGTTTTTGTATAGTATAGGTCAAAATGTGGCATTTCTTACATTTCTGGTGAGATTGGGATGTATAATATCTTTGGCAACAAAGTGAGGTACTGTGTTAGCACAAATATGTTCAATAGAACAAACTTAAATAATAAAGTGATGTATTTATCTATATATAAGTTTAGCTTCTGAATTATTTAAACCGATGAAAAGTTTGGATTTTTGTGATTTCCATCCATCTGCATCTGCAGTTTTCACTTCTGAAAAAACTCCCTCTATTCTTCCAGCAGGCTAACATTAGTCTATTATTTACTTGTATCTTCTGTGTATTATCTGTCTGTTAAAACCTCATCAGTGCAAATAACAATCACACTGAGATTTTGTCTCAGGGACACCAATTAGAGCACAATCCACATGGGACAAAGGCTCTGTTTCAGATGGGAGTCATACTGGCCAGTGGATCTGGAGTGTTTATTTGCCCCGCTGTAGCCAGCTGGTCATACGAAGGCACAGAAAGGGTACATTGACTCCCCCCTGCAGGGGGTAGTGGCACAGCAAAAGGGAAATGGGACTCTTTTTCAGCTCCCCACTCCACAATGCAGTACACCCAATCAAAGAGCCCCCAGACCCTTTTGTGGGGGTGGTGAGTGGACAAGCGAAGGAGGGAGGCATGTGAGAGGGAGGGGATGAGTTTGGGCTGCCAACCCCTCCTCCCACTGCTGTCCTGTCTGTGCGGCCAGCCACACTTCACAGCTAATTAGCGGTCAGATTCACTGGCCCCTAATCAGCAGGACATGTTAAAACTGCCCTAATCAGGCCTAATCCTGGCTTTGTGTCACACACACACCCTTCCCCTGTCTACTTACCCCATCTGCTGTATTGATTAAGGCATCATTTGGGGATTTGGTGGTCAATACGCAGCAATCTGCAGTGGGCTATAGGTGTGCCCTTGACAACACTGTATGATGTCACTGAATGAAACATTAAGGTAAAGCTTCAATCTGTAGCATGGGCGACTTCCTCACCTCTCCAGCAAGTGATTCAAATCATTGTGTAAATGTCAGCGATAGTGTGTTAACTCTCTTTCATCATTCGCCATATCAAAGTCATTGGAGAAATGAAAACGGAGGAAAACAAGTTTAAATTGCAGACTATGAATAAAATGACAGGAAATGAATAGTCAAGTGCTGCTTCTTTACATTTATATGCCGCATATATTAAAGTCTATAAGTTCTGGATGGTTCTGTTGGTAATAATGTCTTCGGCCTAATCTCCTCCCCTGCCTTTATAGCCTTGACCCCAGGATCTCTACTATCTTAAGAAGTTATTTGAGCAGATTTTCTACAGAACTATGCTCAAATGATTATTCCCAGTCTTTTTTAAACACATCATGGTGCGTATATATTCTATATTGTGAACAAATGAAAAACTATTTCTTTACAGGAGAAGTCTTTGTACGGTAATGAAAGTCCCTTTTCATACTGACTTGATGTAGATTCAAGCTCTAGCAAACAGTACAGGCCGTAACCTGAACTATGTGCTCAATAAATGAGGAATTTGTCATGAAAATTGCGTGAAGGAACTTTTTCTTTCATCTTCAACTAGATCATACATCTCTCATACTTTTATACGTTTTTTTCAAATTCTGCTGCCATTCCACCTACATGATAACACTGCTGAAAAAAATACTTGTCTTGCTATTGCATTAGTCTGAATGCTTATTTCTATGTTTACTGGATCAGTGAAAAGTTGCATGCGCATTGTATTTAAAATTAGATTTAATCTCTAACATGAACCGGCAATTTTGTTGCATGAGAAGTATAGTAATTTATCACTTATTGCAGTCTTTTAGCCATTAACCAGTCTATAATGTTAATTAGTATCTAATGCAGACACTCCAGGATGGGTGTGAATAATAAGATGTGTTTCCATATGCAGATTATTCATGAGCAATGAGCCACTTGCAGGAGACAGAGCCGACAGGGTGTACATACATACAACTGTAAATATTTCCACGCTGTTGTGCTGTAAGTGAAATAAACCAAACCATCTGTTAGAAAACATATTGTTGAATTTTTAATCAATTTGCTGTTTGTAGAGTCTTTTTTTTTCTTCCTCATCTGGGTGTCATTACCGCTCACATCAGTGCTGTCCACCTGCAGCCTAAATGCTCTTATATGCTTGATTCAGCTGATTTAGAGATCGCTTAGAAACTTTAGGGGGAAAAATGAGGTCGTCAGCATTGACGGTATGGATGAATTTGAATCCAACTGCTGAACTGTGGAGAATGGATTAGGTAATTACCATACTTTCCAGCGATATAAGGCCATAAATTAAACTCTCCAACAACTTCTCAAGTGACAACTCATCTAATCAGGGGGACAATCATGGAGAGGCCTTGCTGTTTACTGATTGCTCTAATCAAAAATGGCTTCTTCAAACACAGCTAATTGGTCAGTTTACTCACGGAACGGGGAGGCAAATGTAGAGGGGCTACTGTCGTGATTTGAAGGACCCAAATATCTCCCATTTGCATTGAGTGCCACCAGAATACACTTGACTCCCACAAGTTATCAGCAAACCAGACAATTATTCATCAGGCACAAATTGGCACATCAAAGTCAAATCAGAGAATTACCGTCAGGAAGACCCCAAAGCAAGGGCTGAGAGAGGAAAGGTGGCTTTTGATTGACCGTGTTGCCCTTCGCTCAATCTGCCAGCCCTATACTGTCAGGCATGGTAACTTCCAGAAAGCTTCAAACTGCCTCACAAGTACAACCACACAACATTTGAAGTAAAAAAGAACAACAAGAGGAAACAGAAGATCAAGGTCCACTGGCCAAGACATCGAGGTGTTTCTTTCTTCTCTCTTGGAGCTGTAACAATGATTAAACTGTACATTATAAAAGTAAAAATGTCGCCTTTGTGAACCGCTTTTTGTAGTTTTTAGCTTTGGGCAGAGGTATGGCTGTGAATGCTTACAGCTTTAGTGCTTTAGCAAAGTAAAAGCACATGTAATTTATCATTTTGACTTCTTTTTAATATTTGACAGCACAATAGAAAGAAACAGTATTTTATGTCACATTGAAATGCACCTTTTCAAGATGCACTTAAGTCCAGACCATGATTTGCCTGCAGCTGAGATGTGACAATTCTAAAAAATTCTAATATCTAATGCAAATATTGCATGCTTTAAAAGGTTCTCGTTCTGTGTCGCACTTGTATATTCAGTGTGTATTCTCTGGGCCACTGAGCAGGGAAGCCATTAAAGAGCATCACTCACACTCATCTGCAGTTAACCAACCATGATTTCATCTGGCAGCCTCATGCTTTCTCATGTTTAGGGCTATCACAGACCCAGAAACATGTTCACAACATCTTCCAGCCAACTCTGTCTCCTAGAAATCATGTTTACATTCAAATGAAGTGCAACAGGAAACACGATCTATAGGAAATTGGCTGTTCAGATAAAACATTTTTTGTGAATGAATGAAGCCACACATTTATTAACAGCAATGATTTTGCAAGGACACGGCTGAGGTAGATGGTGGGCATACAAAGCCCAGACCGAGACATCAGAGAACAGGGTTCGCGTCTACAGCCCCGTCTGCGGTTACATTAAGGCAACAAAAGCACTAAAGCAACATGTTGTGTCTGAAGTTACTGTAAACTCTTTCAGTATAAAACCAGACTATACGATCTTTACCAAATCAAGTGCTGTGAGTGCCTAAACATAACTATAAAAACATTTGATAATGCTGGATATTTATGAATAAAACAGATACGTTGTCAGGGAACATTTTACTGATACTTTGGTTATCAACATATTTACGCCTTCAGCTCTGACAAGCTCTCAAACTTAAATATAGTTTGATAATATTCTGCAGTATGATTTTTCATTGCACTTTTTTAAACATTGTCTGACTCATGATGGACTGTTTGAAAATAAACGGATCTAAACCGATGCAGCAAAACCACAGATATAATCTTTTCCATTCCTCACATATTTTTCTTCATCAAAACCTGCCTTTCCCATAATGCATCCCAACTGCTGACAGTTCAGTGAGAGATTCGGGTGTGTTACACTAGCAGCCGCTAATGTAGCCTCAAACTGCTAGCTCCAAGCAGATATAAGGAGCAGGCTACAGAGGTCTGGTAAACTCACTTCTTTCTAACTCCACACCCCCAGATTTCTTTTATTTCTAAATTTATAGTCTTCTGCCCCAACTGATGCTGCCTCAAGTGACATCATTTGAGGCAATTTATCAGACCACACAGCTTTCCTTACTGAAGAGAAGAAACGTGAGTTCAGCATCAAACTTCATTCCTTTACTCACCAAGAGTTGTCTCCAGTGGTGGAAAGCTCCAGCTAGCCCCGGCCCGTCTCCTCACTTTCCAATAGCGTCTCACTGTAGCCTCCAGTCAACCCCGAAGATGTAGCACTGCTCAGAGGGCGTATTATATCTTCTTGTCTTGTCAAGCAACAATCACCACTTGTAGTACAGTCACGCCAGATGCAAAACTACTTACTCAAACACTTCAATAAACGTTATTATCAATGATAATAATACAATAAAATATAATAAAAAAACAATACAAAATGTTATAGTGTGAGAGGGATGTACAGATACTTTATTATTGCACACAGTAGGTTAAAAAAAGATAAGACAGCAGCAGTGAAGGGGTGCAATAATAGTCAGGGTTACAATACTGCCTTCAGCAATAATGCACAATACAACAGCAATATGAAATACAACCAGAACAGCTGTGACAACCAGCATGAGGCCAACAGCAGTCCAGCAGTTTTGGTGGTAACAAAGTAAACTGTGGTGATGAAGTGAGTTTATATGAATATGTATCACGCATGATGCAGAGGAGGTGAGTTGCCTGGGAGACAGTTACAGTAGGGAGAGTGAGGGCTGAGTAAGGAAGGTGACAGCTCTGCCAGCCAACATAGTTTTGATTTTGCATTTAGGTTTATTAGCATTTTTGACATACATACTGTTATATTTAAGTTGCATTAATATGATTTTCTCTCTATTGAGTTTGCAAGCTTTTTTTAAAAAAAAAAAAAAACTTTACAAAATACTTTAAAGGATATTCCTGCTCACTCTGTTTAAGTATACTTGTTTTTTCCTCTTATCATATCTGACTTTTGAGTTGCTGACAAAATGATAAAAAAGATAACATTTTTCATCTTATAGTCAAGTTTTAAAAGGATAACTTCATGTTTGGAATTTTTCTATTTCTCTGTCATTTTATTTAAGAAGCTATTTCATATCTTCTTCACTGTGAAAGCAGCTTGTTCACATGCTTGGATGAGTCCAGATGAAGAATCTTACTAATGTTGATGTGTTATTTATATGTTATTTATGGGGGACAAATGCAGTTTCAGATGTTCACATTTTGAAAATTCTACTATGAAATATCTACTATGATATATGGTAAAAAGCTATTAGTTATTGCTGAATATTACTAAAGGTATGCAGTATTTTATTTTGGAGCTGTGTGAAATTACTCTTGTAGGACTTCATAAATCATGAAACATCAGTTATATATATCAGTTTTTCATGCTACACAAAACATTGTTCAGTATTTTAAAAAACAAACAAACACTTAATTACATCCTTGAAAATGTAAGCAATGGGTCAGAAATTAGTAATAACTTCATTCACATTCAACAAAGTTAATAATAACTTTGACTTCAAAAGGTGGATTCCTCATTTTGGAATGAAACATTTTTTCACTCGGTTACCCTAAAATTTGCTTGTCAACATTTGCAGCATTGCTCACTTACACCACTGGAACCAGGCGACAAGGTTAACAAGGCGTCTTTTATGGAAAACAAAGGACAAAGCTAATAACCTGTTTTGAAAAAAGCATTGAGGGAAATGAAACATTAACTTACCCATTTAAATGTGACTCGTTTCATAGATGGAATCATTAATAATTTTAATAGCCCGCATTCTTTTATATATTAATCCTCAGCCTTTATGCAACAAATTAGATAGTGATTCGTGTCTGAAGGTTCATATCTGCTGGATTAAATACTGCGGCAGTGGAAAGGAACACAAGATGCCATTGAAGATACCAGACATTCTGGGACTGAATAAAACACAAATCAGCCATGTTTCTCTTTGGCTGTTTTTGAAAGTTCAAGGTGAGTATTTTTCATGCTAAGAAACTTTGCCTTCACCAGCTGCCTTGCTTAACTTATTCTACGGCCAATGCTGGTGAGGCTCCCAGGTCAGCTGGTCCAAAGCTTTGCTCCAAACTGAAGTATCTCAACAACTATTGGATGGATTTCCACAAAATTTGGTACGGATATTCATGGTTCCTAGAAGGTGTACTAATTACTGTGGTGACCATAGATTTTTCCTCTAGTGCCACCATGAAGTTGCCATTTGTGGTTTTGAGTAAATTATGTCTTGACAACCAGTCCGTTGGATGAATGATGAACTGTAATATGACCCCCAGCTGATCTCTTAACTTTTCATCTAGCATTATCATCAAATTTTTTATACGTCTAATTCTTTGGTTTATGATCGAGTACCTGGAAACCTAAATACATTACCATCAGCTTCAACTGTATTTTGTTTTAAGGTTAAATTTGCAAATGCTAACAGACTAAACTACGGTTTGTAGTCCTGTTACATCTTTTTTTTACTGAAAAATACTAGAAATACTATTGATACACACACCATCAACATTTTTTCCAAGGACCCACTTTACTGCCTTTGCTAATACCTGACATTGTACCTGTACCACCACTGAAATACATACTGTAACACTCTGTGGACGAGTTGGACAATAAGTAAATAAGTAAGTAAGTAAGGCTACATCCACACTAATACGTCTTCATCTTAAAACAGCGCTTTAAAACAAAAATCTTCTCCGTCCAGACGAGTGTTGTAGCTCTGTATCAGAACTAATATGCATCCATACTGACACACCTGAAAATGCATATCACATGACCATATATATGCACTGGCCATGCGCGTGCAGTTTAAAACAAGTAGCAGATATCTCCAAACCACAGGCTGGCTGCTTAGTAAGTGATGATGCCTTGTTTTCTATTTCACATGTTAAATACAACAGATAAGATATGATTCAACTACAGTATATTTATATTTATATATTGAGTAATTTATTACATTTTTAAGTAAATTGTCCAATACTGGTAATCAGTGTTTCACTACATGAAAGTACTTGAAGGAAACCTCATTATTTTCTATGCACTAACATGACATGCCCCTTACAGGTACAGAGCCTCATGAATTTCTCCTTTTCAGTGAGGTACCTGAGGCTGAATTTGTTAAATCCAGCGGATTCACCAGCTGCCTTGCCTAATGCTGACTTCCCTCCATGCTAATTCCATGGCGATGAAGAAAACTCTGCAACGCCATATTTTCAAAGACAGAAAATCCACATTGTCCTTCTTAACATGATGTATATGACTTTTGTGGACTAATGAGTGAATACATTGATGGATTGAAGGATGAATATTCTATTTATATATCACATTACTAGAGGTCATCTGATGTATGTAGATAAAACATAGATAGACATACTGTAGATCTCTAACAAGCTGCTGCACAGCATCACCTGACTGGTGGAAATGCGCTGCAACGTTGCACTGGGAATGCTTCGAAGCATTTGATGTGAAAATTTTGCATTAAAGTATAATTTATTAAACCTCATGATTTTCTATTGGGATGAACTTCCACATCAAATTATATCTAATTTTTTTGGTATATTTTACATTTATATCTTAAAATGTGCTGACTCGAGGCCACATAAAAACAAGCTAATTGTGATGAATGAAGTGGTGATGAGTGGCTTCATACTTTAAGTTCTATAACATAAATTCAGAACATCAGATATACAAACAGACAAAGCACCAATTCAAAAAGCTATAAAAGCTGTAAATATATAACGCAATGCTATCACTGCAAGTCAACAGCTTAAAGTTTGTTTTTATGGTGCTTACTCAAAAAACTGTGAATAGTTTGTTGATCGCTGGAATCTGGGCAACTTCTTTTCCCACTGACTGATAAATTAAATAGAAGAAAAACACGTTTGCCCATGGAAAATAATTTTTTGAAGGACATTATCCCCATACAGTACCGAGCAAACACATAACAAAGCAGGGGACTAATGAATAGGCCTACTGCTTGGCCTTCCGTCGCAGAGTATGGAGGTTTTTGAAAAGAGAACTAACTGAATGGCATACATTGCTGTGTCGCTATCAGTGTTTGCATACAAAGAGCTACACTTATTTTCCTGTGCCTGACTGTGTGGCAGACCAAACAAATTTTGCCCAAGTCTGCATTTAGATGTTAGCACAAAAGATGTTTCAAAATCAATCCCTCAACCTGGAGATCTAAGCATCAGCTGAATAGCTCTTTGAACCTGATATTACAAGTACAGCTATATTAAAAAATGTTGAACATTTATGTAGGTTTTGCTTGTTTTTGATTAGAAAAAAAAACATAAATATGGCTGCAATGGTATATAGCCAGCTATCTTCTATCTTTTTAATATTGTTATTAATGTTTCTTCCAGATTTTCAGTAATTGATTCGATGAATTCTCTACATATCATGTCAAAACTGAGAGAAGCATATTCATAGAACAAATATGTATGTTCCTATTCCTGTCATATTCATATTATATTTCTCATACTTTCTGCTGCTGTTACAATGACCCAATACTTGGTCATGGTTACTATAGTCTGAAGAATGAGTAGAATAGCAGCTGTTTCAGCTCAGTCTCCGAACTGTCTGTGTGTCCGTATGAATGAGTGACGGGAAGACATTTGGCTGGAAAATAAAGTGTTATGGTTGATGCTGAACAATTTGCCTGAATGCACTGTATGGATCAATGATGGATAATTTATACACCTTGTAATTTCTAATCTTAGATTATATAGTTGCTCATTTATTGTTGTTCATATTTTGTATGACATAAAAGTATACAAGTGCTCTGTTGTTGCCAACACCAGCTTTGACTTGAAGTGATACTCACCTTTAATCTTATGCATAGTATTTTATTTTCTTTCTTCCATTTTTTATATTCATTTTCTATTTTTATATAGTGTATATATATATATATAGGGCTTTTAGTATACTGATGACCTGTTACACAGACAATGTAATGATTACTGGTAAATCAGCACAAACACTTCCAGTTGAATGATGCCAAACTCCTCCCTCGTACCTCTGCTCACAGCCAGTGCTCAGATCTGTTATGTTTCTGCTCTGTTATTACAGTATTGTCACTTACCAAAGGAAACAGGCTAGTCTCATTGTGGGAAGAGCATGTGTGTGTATTGTGTAACAAATATTGATAGCACTCATGTTTTGATGCCGAGGGAGCCAAATTCATAGGGCTAATTGTCAAAATACCTCTTCCCACTCAAGCAGTGCAAGACTTGAGGGCACTTGTTTGCCTCTTCTGTTCTGATGATACAATAACTCCAAACAAGTTTGCAGCCTCAGGAGTGATGGCTCTCATATGTGTGTTGCTAGGCTCATACTTCCCTTTTATCACCGTGAGAGCTGAGGGGATGTATAAAGCTCTCAGCGATACTACTGTGATACTGTGATCTGCGGTTTTACCTGTGCATCTCCCTCAGAGTTTGTAATGTTTGTGATGCTTTAGGTTAAAATGTGTCAGATGAAAAGCCAGGCCGTACATGTGATGTTATGCTCCAGCCTCGCACCTACCGTATTTCAGAGAGTATGTGCCTCATGGCAAAAGGCCATTGCTTGGTCATGTTGTAAGTGACCTTGTGTGTCCTGAAGAAAATACCCACAAAGCTTAGCAGAGCCACAGTTCACTTGTTTGTGTCATTGGCTAATAACAGCTTTGAAACCTCAGCGGTAAATAAATGGTGGTAGGCAGTCAGGGGTCTGTTGATTCAAGCTGAGCATTAGCATATCTACTCCATGCTAATGGCTGACCCTGTATTCCCCCAGTGAGGACTAGTGAGCGTGCCGACTCCCAGATAACAGCCTGTGTTAATGACAGGGAGTCCAAACAGTCCCCCTGCTGTGTCTTGGGCTAATCTGCTTTGATCACCTTTGCTAACATCTCTATTACCAACAGATTTCAGCCATCAACAAGGAATTACATTAATGCCACTTCCTGTGACCCAGCTGCACCGAGCACGGACGTGTGTGTGTGTAAGTTTGTTAACATGTGTATTCCCATGGGAGACAGGGAGAAGGGAAGGGGTTGTGAGGGTGAAGATTTGTAAATGCAATAACATTCACTAGCCTGACATTATGCATTGCCTTCATTTCAGAGTCTGACACACGGAGTACAGGCAACTCAGTCACCCAGAGATCACCAGGTCCCCACATGGATAGTAATATAAGACACTGCAACAACTCCCTCAGATCATTTAGTATTATTTGTGCATTCGGGGAAAGATGCAGAGCAGGAAATCTGTGGATGTGTGGCAGGCGGGCATAGACACGTCTCTAGTGGCTGTGGGAGAGCGTACCATGAATAAATTTAGCGCTGTCCCCAGGAGATTGCCTTCAATCATGAAGCATAAGGTGTCAATGCTGCGCCCTGTGCGCATGGAGCACCAAATTACCTTCCACCAGATTGCTGAGCTGGGTCTAATAGGAATAGGGGAACGGACTGAAGAGGACGGACTGCTAATTAATCTGGCCAAAGTCAGAGCCCATGTCCTGGGCCTGCTGACAACTGGTCAAAATGAAGCCATGGGTACATGTACTGTCAAATTAACTAAAAAAAAAAAAGAAGTCGTGCTTGTATGTATAAAAACCTTAGGGAGAATATAGCTGTATGCGTTTATTTGAATTTGATCATGATACTGCACTAATACTGAACACACAGGAGTATGAACTGATTTTTCTAACAATAAACAACAACAAAATGCTGCATAATCTGTCTTCAAACAAATGTATTATATGATTATTTCACACAGTCAAATATTCCTAACCTTTGTTATGCTGTGCAAAAACTCTGAGGCTGCAGTGATGTGGATCCATAATCACCAAAGCGTTTTATGTAGTGTAACAGCATCAAATGTTCTCAGTGAATCCTATGGTGTATGAACCATAACATTAAAGGCCATATCCAGTATTCTGCACAAGCTGAAATATTAACATCTCAATTTACATACAAATTTCCATGCATCTAAAAGCACAAAAACTCTTTACCAAGCCATTTTCCCATTTTGAATAATGGGTGGTTTTCTGAGATCCAGTTGATTGACTAAACAAAGACATGACTAGTGCATTAAAGCAATTGTTTATTGCCACTGAATCATGGCGTATGTATAATTTTGCTGTAAATGGTTATTAACTGATACAGAAACCATGGATTTGTATAATAGCTGGTAATCATTCTACCTCAGGATGTGTTTTCTCCCTCATATACAGGGTTAAAGAATTAGAGTGTAGTCAATTACATTTAGCAGGTCACAGAAATTGATTTACTGTCTAAGGAATGTGTTTTTTTTTTTTTTCCTGCTGGGCTTCGGCTCTGTGGTGGCATTCTGCTCACATAATCAAGGATGAGCGTAGCCTGTCTACCCAATCTACTACTTGGTCCCACAGGGAAAAATGACTTGCAACAGGAAAACCTGCATGAATACTAATTTGCCTACTTGGCTTTAACAGCTTTTGCAAGCCAATCTCATAGGAATTTGTAGAATATGATGCCTTTCCATCTTTCCATATTAATTACCCCAACTGAAAATAGGGACAGCAAGAGATGGATGAAGAGAGTGAGAGAGGAAGAGTGTCTGAGGGAGAGAAGGAGAGAGAGAATCATGGGAATAGCTCTAAGCAGGGACTCTGCTCTCCATCCTAAACGCGGTTAATTATAATGTGATTTGAAGCATCTCGAGCAGGAATCTGGCAATCTAGATTTGGAGCTCCATGACCACAGCACCAGTTTGGGTCTCTTCATTAAGCCTCAGCATAGCCAGCCCTTGTCGTCCCCCTCAGCCTGAGGATCACATAAATGGACTAGAGGCAAGAGTAAAACTGGGACACACTGGCTATATTCACCTCGGCATGTTTGGGGCAGATTATTCTGACTCTTAAACTCTTAATCCTTTGGTGTATTTCATTCAGGCAGGTGCGACCCGTGTCATTTAAACCTGAGTTAATGCATCAATATCTGGGAATGTTTCAGAATCCAGTGCTGTGATTAGTAAATCATGTGTTTTAAACGATTTTAGTTTCTTCTTATTTTTCTTTTGTAATTAAAGGTTTCACTGTCATAGTATTTAATTGCGAGTCATCACTCACTTTTCTCCCTAAAAAAAAAGAAAAAAAGAAAAATAATAATAATAGTGAATAAGCCAAAATAGACAAAATAATCTAATTGCAAACCAACACGGCATTTGCTTTGTTGCATATGAGATCATGTGCAAGCTGAAGCTGAGCGGCCAAATGACCAATTCTGGTGGGGTTATCCTGTCATACTGAGGGTGGTGGAAAGGTGGCGTGCATTTATCACAGGAAGAGCTAGAAGGTCAAACCCTGACATGGGTATATGACAAACCTCAGTGCAAGGACAATGTAGTGCTGTGGATGCCCTCTTTAACAAGTGGCTTCTATACTAGTGGTAGCAAGTTAAATGGAAAAATGGACTGCACTTCTGGTCTGCACTTCTGGACCACTCAAAGGGCTTTACAGTACATGCCATACACACCCATGGAGCATCCATCGGGGGCAACATGGGGTTCAGTATCTCGCCAAAGGAGACTTTGACACAGGGACTGGAGGAGCTATGGATCGAGCCACTGCTCTACCTCCTGAGCCACAGCTGCCTGTTGGAGATAATCGATTTTGTTCGTGGCCTAAATAGTTTATTTTGATGTTCAAAAAATTTCAGCCTGAAGTAACCGGGGCACTCAGCTGTGCAAATATAATTCCTATAAAAAACAGTTTGTTAAGGGGAAAAAAATGAGGCTAATGATGGTGGTATCCTGTCGTAATTTTCCTCTATGCTTTGAGGAATCAGGCACTGAATATATATCTTCCTACTGCCTCCAGGCAGCATTTCATCTGCTATACAAGTCAGCTATTCAACATTTGTAATAGCCTTTTTCTTTATAGTTAAAGACATGCTTGAACAGTCAATGACAGTTTGGAACCGTTTGTATAATCAACACCTTTTCTGTCAAAACTGACTGAGTCTTGCACAGTGAACATTGTAACACTGTGGCTCCCCTGTGACTGTATATTTGCATGAGGTTAATTGAATTTTGACTTACATACATGACCTCTTACAGAGTCATGTAGTTGTTCTGCACTTCAAAATATGCCACGATGCATATTTTACAATAAGATGCTTGCTGTTTACATGTATTGGATGGAAGCAGAAGTGGTTGGTGAAGGGATCATATTTAGCCTGGTTCTGCAATATAGGTAATATATACAGTATACAATATAATTTATGTTTATAATCAGTAGTGGCATATAATCAAGTACATTTACTCAAGTATTGTACTTTCAAAGTTTATATTTTTTACTTTATAGCCTACTATAATCTCCATGACATTTTGGAGGCACATAGTGTGCTTTTCCCTACATTTTCAGCAGTAATGGAACAGTGTCAACTTAAATAAAGCAAATAAAACAAAGGGTAACAAAGTTACCAGCACTGGAAAATATAGCAATATAAAATATGAAAAGAATACTGTCATATGTAGGGGATATATTTGAAGTGAAATAACAATTCAAAGGATGATTTATCTCTGATGTTTTTCTTATTACTGCTTAAAATGAAAAATGCTAACTACTAAAGCTGAAAATGCAAAGTTTATTTTTGAGGAAGTGAGGACAATCGATTTTTTTTGCGGAGTGGGAAAGATTCAGGAAGTAAATACACAACCTATTGTGAACAGCCTTAGCACAGAGACTCTCTAAGCTTTATCTTGGTTCCACACAGAAATGGAGACCATGATACATATTGTACAATACTATATGGCAAAAATATAGTCTCGTAATCAAAAGATCAAAGCCCTACGGACATGCTATCCAGCTGCAGACAGGAGCAACTCAGTGCTTTTATATACGTCCACTGAAATCCTCCCGAACGCATCACCATAATAAGGGTTTTAGGTGTCCATGCTGAACAGATTTTCACTTGGCCCTTTGTGTCGGAGAATCTCACCTGGTCTTTGGAGTGGGGGCAGAGGGGAGCAAACCTTCCTGCCCTGACTATGGAGAGACAGCCTTCCTCTGTAACCCACTCTCATTCACAGACATCATTCATGTGCAAATCATCCTTGGACCTATTGTTCACCCGCTGCGCTTTCAGATACTTGCTGAATCAAGTGATAAATGTAATGGCAGGGCTGGAGATATGTTCCATATAGTGAAAAGGAATAATAAGACTTATCAGAGCACTCACATTTGGTCAAGGGGGGGGGGGGGGGGGGGGGGGGGTATTTTGTACAACTAGGTAGAACAGCCACCTTAATTTCTTGAGTAATACAGATTTTTCTTTTTGTTTATTTGACTTTATATGTTATATCCAACATGTTCAGCAGTTTTTCTTCTCTCCTATGAGAGAACATATTTGCTGACAGGATCAAAAACTGATTATTTCTGTGCTTAGAGTCAATAGCGATTAATTAAAATGGTTCCAAGTCATTTGCTGTCACAGTGGCTGGCTGAGCACTTTCATTTTGGAAAAGATTTATTATGTTTGGGGGAAAAAAGGAATAATTAAATGTTTCACTCAAATAGACGCTGGCCTTTTTTCTTATTATTACAGTAAATCTACACTTAATCAGAGTATAGAACTAGAACTAACTGACAGAGTTTTCAGTTACTTCAGAGCCAAAAATGTTGATAGAAATATGGTCTCTACTCTGATTTAATTTAACAAAACAGATGCTGTAATATCTACACTGTGATCATGACTTGCTGTATTACTATACAATGACTACTACATTAGAAACCATAGAAAAAAACTTATAAGATAGAAGTTATTTATTGAAAATGGAGGAAAGATTTTTATATGTTTGTGTTCTTTGAACATCCACATTAGTGACTGCAACCAATCTGATGGGTACACAAGACAAAGTCGTCGCCAATATTTCATCAAATGCTCTGTACATAATTAATGAATTGGCTGTAAAAACTATTTTAGCAATAGTATTATTTCAACACACGAGCAAAGGTCTATAACCCAAGAGAGGCTGTAATGCTAGTCACTTTGACATGTCACTGTCGGAGTAGCAGGGCAGTAAATAATAAAATTGAAGCAGGCTGAATTTTATTTAATGTGTTCAGTTTCAGGGTGCAGTGCTGTGTCCAAATCACTCCCTTGTTCACTAAGTCACTAATCCCTATATAACAGACACCCAGTAGTTTACCCAACAGCAGTACGTTGAGATCTTGGATATTTATGATACACTGTCAATTTGTGTCATTGTTCACAGGTGTAGTGCAGAGTGACTCAATTTTCTTTATAAAATGTGTGGCACTGCATTGTGGGACTGTTAGCGGCTGCACATGCCATGGGCGCTACTTTTCGTTCCACTATTGAAATTTTTGAGGGCACTTCATAATTCTTATACCCTCAGAATTTGGATGAATAAAATGGTGAAGGTTACATATAGAGCGATATTTAGTAAATTGGGAGGAATCTTGAACATAGCTCTGGTATTGTGGACGCTGTCCCACACTTGAGTAGCTATTATTAATGTTACTAGTAACACCTGTGATCTTTCTGTTATGACAAGTTAAAATGTCAGCTGTGATATAGGCCTATTCTAAAGAGTGGGCTAACTTTAGTCTGAGCATGACCCAAGTATAAGGTACATGTTGTTACTTACATGAAAAAGGGTTTATCCTGTGCACAGTGGTCATTTTAGGAAATCTCAGACTCACAGGTTGTGGCTATGGCTGATGGAATTCAGTAATTAGCTTTAAAAGTTTCATGAACTGAAGAACTGTTCAAGGTGGAAACTTTAAAAGTCAGGGATTGCCAAAGTAATTCTGATTTATCCTCTGTGGACAATGAATGTGAACACCAAAGGTCATGCCGATCCATTTCCCAAAGTTTTGGATCAAAAGAACGACTGACGAAGATTGTCGCCCTCACGTCCACAAAGCGAATGTGGCCAAAAGGTGCCAATGCTAAATAATTTTCTGCACTCGCGCACACTGTCAGTAATTTTAAATCCTACAAACACTGTTATCTAGAGTTTTATCTTGGTGTACATTCATATACTTTAATGTTATAACATTAGATTGAATAAATGCAGGTTGCATTCTTGACAACAGGCAAACAAAGTGGAGCTGCAACTAAATGACTGAAATTCAAGATGTAGCGGTACAGCACGAAACATGAAACAGAAGCCTTGGAGACAGAGCTTGATTAAGCTTTGCAAACTGAATAAACAGTTTTTGTTTCAACATTCAAGGACAAAATCACAAATCTTAGACAAAGTAAACATTTTACCAACAACTCTGTTGATTGGTGGAAAAGAGTGTTTAACTCTATATAATGGTGCCTGATCCTTTGAAAAAGCCCAAGCTTGTGTAATCAAAAGCACAGCCTTTTGTCTGTTTAACACACATACCAAAGAAGCTGCTGAAGAGGCCACATCAGAATCAATGAATATTTAATTGAGGCCTATTGAGGCAGAAGATCAAAATGACCTTGCTTTAAATGATTATTCACTGACAAAAATAAAAGTAGGGAAGGGGAAAATGGAAGGCGCACACTCGAGAGCCTCGGTTTGTCCAGCAAGCAGGAATATATTACACAAACATATGAGAGAAAAGCCATAGCATTGTTGATGAATGTATTTAACTTTGCCACTTGCTTTCATTTCTATGCCCAACCACTTATTGTGAACATTATATTCTTATTTCAACAGAAATCCAAAATGCATGATTGTCATTTTAAAAGCACAGTAACAGAGGATTGACAGACTTTTCAAAAGGAAACTATTGTTAAAAAATCAAGATGTTTGTAAATGGTACGAGCGAAATCTACTGTTATGCAATTTCTCTTACTAGTACCACGAGTGTCTTGAATGAACAATTCAGACACATGCATGAGACTCAAATCTAAAACACCAATGAGAGAACAGCGACCCTTCTTACCAGAGGTTGTCTGGACAAAAAGCAGGTCAATCTGGCTTGTGAGGGAGCAAGACCCTCCTCTCAACTTTCCAGACACTCATGGAAGGAAAAAAAAAAAAGAAAAAAAAAGAGAGGCTGGACTGATGTATGGCCAACATGAATGAGTTTAAACCCGGCACTTGATAGCATGCCAGACTGAAAGGAACAGGCTTCCATACTTGGCTATTGCGGATTCTTGTTCTAAAATAAATTTGTTATTTTGTGTGTGTATTCTGCTCTTAAATCTCTGACCTAGGATTTGTCTGAAAAACACAACTTTAACACAAAAATGTCTCTGGGGGCCACACTTCTAAAAAAAAAAAAATGGCCTTGCTTGGATGACACATCATGTCTTCAATTGACTGGACAGTATTTACTGCTCAGCTACAGTGTGCTTAGATTGCAGACATGTTGCAGAGATCTAAGATATCACTGTATAGAAAAAATTGTTTTCATTACTGATTAATCAACAATTACTTTTTTTAACTAATGTTAAACCAATGCAAGGGATCTTCAGATGTCTTGTTTTGACCCAACACCAGATTTTTCACCATTTCGACTTTAAAATGACTAAATGACTGATTATTGAAACTAAGTGCATCAGAATCAAAGGGCAAAGGTTTCTTTCAAGACACTGTTTTGCAACATTGTTCAACCATAATTCAATGACAAAATGTGTTGTTTTGAACAATGGAAACACAGATGCTGCCATCGCAAGACTGCTACAGTTCTAAATCAAGAAAACTTAGGAAATTAAAAAAAAAAAAAAAAGTTATTTAAAGGGGCTATATGTGAGTATTTTTGTTTAAAACATTCAAAAAATAACTAAGATCAGCAACAGAATGCGAAGAAATAAAAGTTTTGACATTATACCAGAGATGTCTATTTATTGTGTTGCAGAGATATCTACTGAAGTTAGCATGCTAACTAGCTAGCCACAGCCTATCCCATTTTGTAATACCAGTTTGTACCTCAAAAGGCGATGGTGAGTCACTGCAGCGTCCATTTGGCCCTCAGTCCAACCTGAGAGGATGAAGAAGTAGCACCTGCGAGTAGGATATGAACCTGCGTTGTAGCCGCCCACTCCTGGAGACAGTCCTCCGCTCTTTCTGGAGCAGCAGCTTGAACAAAGTCCCTCGCCATCCTCAACCTCTCTCTTCTCCTGCAACCACTGCATCTTCCCTGTCTCTCTCCGACTTTGCAGACTGGGTGTGAAATCATCATCGTCAGTCTAACAATAACTGAAGAAGACAACCTACCTGTTACATTATCACATTGCAAGGCAAACATGCGTGGAAAACATTAATCCCCAGTCCATTTCCATTTGGCAACATGTCAACAACTGCCGTAAACTGAGGTTAGATTCATTCAAGGTAGGGCTGTCATATCAGATTTTCACCACACAATTACTGTGGCCAAAAGAATTCACAATAATGACATCATCACAATATTTAATAATAATAATAATGCTATCAGTCAAATTCATCATTAACTTTGTTTATTGCATTTTGTGGCTTTTTTTGGCAAATGAATTAGATTCAAATACAAGTGGAGTGAGGTGCAGAGAAAGTCTGTCACCATAACTGTGCTAAAGCGGACAAAAAGAACAATTACACTGAATGGATAGTGAAAAGGAAACCAGATATGAACTGATAAACAAAAGATCCACAAGGCTTAACATCTACCATCACAGTATTATCATATGTGCATTATTAACACAATATCAATATTTCATTTTTTAAATATCACTGTTATCGTCAATAGTTATATTGTGACACCCCTATTTCAAGCTAACGTTAGCTGAACGTGAGGGTGGAAACTTGGCTGTGAGTGGCCAGTGAGCCCCGTCCTGGAACACACATGCAGCACGCTTTCACTCTCCACCGATTCGGAGGCCTGCCAGGATTGATCCAGGTACGGCCAATGGCCGATCTGACTATGGCACAGGGGAGGGGGGAGGAGGGACCAAAGTGTGTATTTGTTTGTTTCTTATGACAGGAGTGGACATTCCAACTATCTGGTAATATGCTGCCCCCTATTTGTTTGGAGTATGAATTCAACAGTTGGCCTGTTCTTACACATTGCCCCTAAAAAGACTTAGACAAGGGAGGTTGAGATAAAGATGGTCCAGTTCAGATTTTACCTTGTGCAATTAACTAAATACACTGGAAGCCACCATCTTGCTATCTTAACTATCGCATTGCTGTCTGGTAGCTGGTTTGTGTGTGTTTTCCTGTTATATCAGCACTGAAATGTTGTTTGCTCTGTTGTCACACACACCAGCAGGTTACTTTTACAGACACTGTATTTCTGCATCTAAGCAAAACAGGCACAGCGTCAGACCGTGACCTCTGTTAAAGAAGTAGAGCTCTATGGGCACATAAAGAGTGAGTCACATCATTCAGTGAAAACATGAGATGAATTCACTCATTCACTCTTACCAATAGACATGGTTGTTGTGCATGTTATTGTTATGCTGACTAATTTTAAGGCCTTTTCCAACTGCAAGTGAAAGAGTTACAGATCAGAGCATTAAAAGCTAGACATATTGTTTCAACAGTGAGTTATTACGGATACAAAACATCAGTCTAAATAGTTACCGGTTCAATTTTCAAGCCAATGAGTCTCCTGGAGCCCATGTGGTTGCCAATGTGAAGTAAATTTGGCAAAGTTCCTCAAGGAAAGAGAATCTGAATTGAAACATTCTATAAGTCTGACATTGCTCCTCACTGATGTTCTGTTTAGGTTTCCTTGTCGTAACGATTGTACTTTTTATTTTCATCTGAAAAGGAAATGTCTTTGCAGTCAAGCAATCTCTCTGCCCTTTGGTTTCACATTGAACCAGTGGGAATAATTTGAATATTATACTTTAGCTGACATGTTATTATTGTGATCAAGGACAGTTGAGTCTAGATTTGTGATACCTTCACATTTGATAGAGAGACAAGCCTTGAGTTTCTCATTTTATAGAAACACACAAGAAACTAAGTCCACACGCACCCATATATTTTTCAACCCATTCCAATGTCAGTCATGTCGACTCTTACAAAATCTCTGCTACAATCATGCTATAAAAGCATTAATAATGGACATATTTGCAAAGCATGCATAAAAAAGCAAAAACCTCTCTTTAGCTTTAATATGAAAGCACCCAGACGACCAGAAAAAGGAGACTGACTTTGTGGCATATCTTTACATGCTATCTATTTGTCAGTATGTGAAAATAAGAATCAAATGAACCCTAAAAACATTTTCCTGCCAATTTCCGGGAGCAATTTCCATCAGAGTCACCAGTATCAACATTTGCCATTGTTAAGAAAAGCACCCCTAATTTGGAACTATTAATCATTTTGAGTATAATCAGAATTTGACAAAGTGTTTGGGAGCAAAATTAAAAGAGAAAATGCTTTTCTGCATTAAAATCAAAAGAGGTCTTGTGGGACAGTCATCAAAAATATATATTTCCCAGCATCACTCATTCTTGAGGCAATTTTCATGTATATCCATCTGTTAAATCAACATAAACATGGATCATCTTCACTAAACCACTGCTGTTAAGAGTGGAGCTAATGTCAACCTGAACATGATAGATCAAGTAATGTGGCAAAGCTGACAGTGTAATTGAGTCAGTCACTGCGTGGATAATACCCCTTAACTGCAAAATAAAACCTTACACATCCTCCCGTGACAGTTTGACTACACAGGCTCTAAAAAAAGAATGAGCTGAATATCATCATCACCATCGTCTGTCTGGCACGGAATCAGAAAAGTTCTTTTTAAAAATGTTATTGTGTTAGTACACATTAGTAAAATATAACTCCACTTCCACCATGAGCTATCTGTCGCACACAAGTATCTGTTGACATGCTCCTTAACATGGATATTATGTTAGGGAGCCTTTTAGCAAACTCCAAATTATTCTGCCACAGTCCCTTTTCTGTGGTGGGTCAGGGCTGTCTGAAGCCATTATTGGTAATGAATGTGGAGTCCTACTTTAAAAGGTTCAGGCATGTAAAGTCACCTAAAGCTGACTAATGGAATCCTGCTGACACTGAATGCCAGGGGCTTTTACCACATTCCAGAATCGCAGTTTTGGAAATTTACACTACAGACATAATGAACTATAAATGTAAACTTGGGAATGTAGCCTCCCACACAGTAGCTCTGAGTTATTAATAGATAGAGAACGTTCAGTGTGCTGCAAAATGATAAATTGCAGAAGAGTCTTTTGTGTGGTTTCAGCAACAATTCTGCCAGTCGTTACTCATCTGCACAATACTGCAGAGGAATTTAGACATATGTCTTTGTATTTCTTTAACATTAGCACATTTATTAAAGAAGCAGCTGTGAAAATATGTGTAGCGCGTTTTGCTGGAGGGACTAAATATTCTGAGTTTGTTAGCGCTACAACACTTTGTGCCCTGGGAGATGGGCCTCTTCAGCAGGTTCACAGGGCGCGCAGTAGCGTGCGGAGTGGCCATTGTGCTTTGTCATTTCACAGGTGACTCACATCACTACACTCGAGCATGCTGGAGGTAGAGCACTCTGAGATGCTTGCGGCATTCAAAATGCATGATTTTCAGCCTAGTGCAAACAAATCGCTTTAAAAGATCAGTTTAATCTATTTCGAGCTGTTATTATGAGCTGGGAGAGTTGTTCAGATAAAGAGACTGAAGCAGGGTTAACATCAGAGTGTTGGACAACTCTTCACATACTTTACCCAGCGTGAGAGCTGTCAACTTTATTATTTGTTTTTACGATACAGTGTGCATATGATTTATAATGCAGACCACTAAAATAATGGTCAGGGGGTGAATTACTGTGAGCCAAACTGCCTGGAATTTTGCAGCGATATAATGTAGTGCATTTAAAAAATATCCTTGGGGAAATATCAGTCATAGAAGTCATCAGTGTCATCGTTGTTTGCGTTGAAAGGTTGAGGACGTAAGGCTGCTTCAATCTCAGCGTTGCTATCATCTGATTCCCCCCAGAAAGCTATACACAAAGGTACACAGAAAAAAAACACAAAAGATTGCATTACTTGAGCACAATGTTTACCACTCCATGCATCAGTGTATGAAGTGCATGAAGTGTAACCTTTCACATCCTCGGAATGATTTAGTTATCTGGCCAATTATACACTATCTTTATGAGCATTCCAAGATTTAAATACACTACAGCGAAATCTTACCGTGAGTTGGGTTTCACAATGAAAATCTTAACAGTCTACCTTTTATACAGTCTAGCATGTGCTTAATCTAACTATAGGTCTAGGTTTAATCCTCATAATGACAAATTACATTTTGGGTCATCTGATTACAGCTGCGAAAATCTAATTGCAGGTGTGATTGTTACAACCAAAAGGAAAATGAATTGGGGTCCAATTGCTCAAGCCACATTTAGAAATCTGGATTATTCATATTACCTTATTCTTTTTTTTTATGAGTAGCAGCTCAGGTCTAAAGAAATTGAAGTAATACATATATTCACTTTCATATTGAGTGTACTGTAGCAAAAGCTGCTACTTAAGAAGAACTGAGTTAAATTTCAGATACCAGTTTTCAACCGCAAGAGCTGTCAAATCTCAGCTGAATCTAGAAATGATCTGCATTTATCTGGATACAAAAAATATATACATGTCATAACAAGGGCACTTACCTGGCTGTTCATTAGAGTCATTAGAATCACCAATGCTCTCTTAGAGAATTTTCTAAGCAGTAATTAAATTGCCCAAACCATCCTTGGTCTTTTGTTTAAGGTTTATTAAGTAATATTAGAGCACATATTATTTTAGGTATTCATCAGAGGATTAGGTAGTGCTTGCTGACAACATAAATCTAAGCTTTCAGCATTTGGCTTCAAGGTCAGTTTTTTCATTTACACATCTTCAAAAGGCATAGCTGCATTTACAGAGAAATTTCATTTAACAGTTGATGTACTTGTGAAACTCAAAATTTACAATAATTTCTTACTTGTTAATGCATGAACCCTCTCTATCGTGATCTGTTTGATGTAATCAACCTTTTTATTGACAGTATCTTAACACGTAATTCGAATGACTTTGTCTATACTCACCTTCTGACCGTATAGCAGAATGAGCCTTTGAGTGTGTCTTCTCTCTCCTGGAAACACAGAGACAGTTAATAGCCTTGTAAAGTTACTACGTTCGGCTGTCTTTGAATAAGACCCACTACTTTACAGCAAAAATAGCTAAAAAGGAAAAAGGCAGGTTATCGTTTTACGCAGACGTAAATCCACATACTACATATGAAATAGACTAGTTTACAAATAATTCACTAGAACTAGTTTATGCAATGTACACAAAAATAACCACAGAACTCATACAACTGAGAATCTTACAAAATAAATCTACTGTGTACAAATACTACAATGCTATGACAAAAATGGGTGGTGTGGGGTGGGGGTGTGCGGGCATGGGGGGGGGGGGGGGGGGGGGGGCTAAGCTGGCTAAGCTCAGACTGTACAGCAGAGGGAACTTCCTTGACTCCTGTTCTAATTGTGCCAAAGGACTTCCACAAGGCCCTCTTTATTCAAAAATAGTCCAGAGACAGGGTTGCCAGGTTCCCATAGCTCTGGTGATATCGCTATGTAAATGTGTGCCCTCCGAAAAGGCTTTGATCTACCTCAATGCATATGCAATAAGGCCCCCCGTTCCACTTTTAAAGGCCTCCTCTTTAATTTACATCATCACAGAGCCTATTCAAAACCCCACAATATATCCTCATCATCTCCCAGGTTAGCATACATATCCATATGGCTTATTTGTTTGGACCTTCTATATCGGAGCTGTGCTGACGCTATTCTTGGAAACAAAAAAGATGCATGCACAGTTTTAAGCAGATGAGCTCGAGCAAAAAACAGTTGTATGCTGTGTTCCTCCATCTGCATCAATTCAAACCCATGACCTCTCTGATTGTCATCCTCTCAATCACCCTCATCTCCTCATCTCTCCCTCAGCTAAGTCTTGGCACATGTGACTGTACATTGAGGATAAGGACCAAATTACTCTGGCTGCTTTCCAATTGCCATCTTCTAAACTATATATTGCTGCTTTGTACCACTCAAGGCAGAATGAGAGAAAAGAGATGCACCTCCCATTCCAAACTGTGAGCAGATTGCTTTGTGCTATAAGCAATATACAACAGAGCCAGTACAATCATTAGACTGTAACCTTTACAACATTTATATTAATATGCTGATAGGACTTCTTACAGGACGTTTGCATGATTCTTGTATCTCTTCAGGCAGCACATTGAACCTCTGGCACTTAAAATGCTAGCAATTCAAAGAAAAGGCTGAGTAACAAAGTAAGAAAAAAGAAAAAAGAAAGAAAAGAAAGCAAGGACACAGTGACAGATCATCTGTTTGTCATATAAAAGTGTTATGTTTTCTTGAAACAGATGTTGCCATAAATGTGTATTTTAGGAAATGTAATCAGATCTTGTGAAAAACACACAACAGCTCCTGTGGTGAAAGGATGGTAATGCAGACAGTAAATATCTTTCTGTACAGCCTATTTTGAGTCTAAAATGATGGTAGGTGGTGTTTTTGGCTTGTAATATCTCCTTCTACTACATTATGTTTAGGAACAGCAAATTTGATCTTTTTCACATGCTACTGGCCATGCAACATGACAGATGGATATGTGCAAAATTAATTACATGAAAGAAAATAATATCATAATCATGTACTAGTTTTTGTAATTGTACAATCAATATAACTCCATATATAAAAGCTAAGTGCTTTAATATACACTTAACATGTAAAAATTACTTTTTAATTACTGTGTAAAATCAAAAATGTTTCCTTGTTCAGACATGACAATGAGAGTTTCTTTCTGTCAAAGATATAACACAAAAGTCATATTGCCAGTATATCAACGGTGAGCACTGTGATAAGGAATATCTAGCTGCTATCCACATTCAGCTTTTTAAACTGAATAGGAGATAAAAGTGCAAATGCTAAAGCACAAAAACAACAGGGACTAGTGTATCCATTTACAACTGTTAGGCAACAGATGTTGATCAGACCCTGCAGCAGCAAAAATACAGCAATAATCTATACGATTACTTCCTCTCCTTTGCCAAAATAATAGCTGTTACGTAGAGTAAATTAGGCTTTTCTTTTCTCGAACTTCATCCCAGAATGGGAATGGTCTATCAGCTGTTCCACTTCAGTGAGGGACAGGGCTGATTTCAAGACAGGGCTATTACCATAGAGAGCCCGGTCTGGATCTGACCCCACCAATCTAATATTCCGTTTCCATAAACATTATGCCAGTTCATCTTCTGCTGAGTTTCCCTTAATTGAGGCAATGATCTGAATATGTAAGACTGGGCTGGCCAGTGTTTTACAAGCTCTGGTAGACAGAGGTGAATGTAATGTGTAAAATGATGCAAATTACAGCTATTGTAATGTCCTCCTTTTTCCAATGCCCCGCTCATTCTCATTCTCTGGCCTTTGCAATTGTTTCATATTGTTGTTTATCTCATGTTTTAACAGTTTTTGTGTCTGCTGCAATCCACAACGACCTTTAAAATGGTATGATCAGTTTTATACACGTTACACAACTGGACTGTGGAGGAAAATATTATATTTTCAGTAAAGCTCCTGAATTTACATATTTTAAATCATTTTCAAATCAGGTCTGTTGTTACATGTTGTACACATACATGATGTGCTGGCAGCTAACGCAGTGATACACAACGGGCATGAAACAAATTCAAATGATCAAATTTAGGACAATCATGTGACTACATATCTGATGTACATTGTGAGGGTGATATTGGTACTGATGGTGTGGAACAGAGAAAACGTGACAACACAACACAATTACTCCACTTACTGAAAGCCGAGGTGTACACACAGGATATACAGTAAAGTCCTTTTGAGACAATTCTCTACACTTTTAGAGTCAGAGCAGCACATTTCATTTTTGTTCTTTGCAACATTTTGCTTGGTTTGTCCCTGAGATCCTGATTCTGTTTAACTGAGAGCTACATCTTTACGCGTCTCTACTGCGCCACTCTACCACTAGTTACTACTGCAAATTTCGGAGAATTACAAGTGTCATGAGATTACTGTATTAAACTGTGTCAGAAAAAGACCTGTGCAACTAAAACAACATGCTGTATAAAATATTTTCATGTATTACAGTTAAAGCAGCACAGAAAAATAGAAAGGCTGCACTCACACATCTGAACTATGTTGTCTATTTCATAAGAATGTGCCCAGTGTTGTAGTTATTTTGACAAAAATATCCAATAACGTGGACAAAAACATCTTCAAACTGCAGTAACTGCCAATGTAAGACTGGGATCTGTTCCTTTGAGTCACTAAAGACAGATTTCACTTATAATCCTATAATCACATTTGGGAATGTGAGGACTATCAAAGGAAATAATGCTTATCAAGCATTTAATACTGACTTGCACACACAGATAGCTAGAAAACTGCTTTTATTTACCCTGGCTTTTTTTAAGCTCCTGCCACCCACGCACAAATGCTAATAGCACAATAGCACTTTTGCGCAGCGGTGCTTGTCTAAAGGTAAAGGGAGACCCATCACCTCATCATTCCCATCAACTCCTACTCCCATCCCAGCTATGACCCCACAGAAACATTGTTTAGGCTCCGTTTAGATGTACTCTACCAGGCCTGAATGGTAGCAGGATATAGCCCTCAGTGGGGGCAAACAGTGAGAGGCAACTGTGAGTGCACTGTGAGTGGGCACTCTCTAACATGTGAGTGCTCTCTGCTGGCAATGAGTAAGTACTGCAACTCAGAGGAAGAGGCACTGGGCCAATGATTTCTACACAGCCTGCTCTCCTCCTGACTGGTGGCAGTCTAGTGCAGACAGCCAGAGCAAGGGATGGCTGAAGGACAGATCATTCATCTCATGTTACCCTTTTTTTTTTGTACATTGTGACCTATGTGAGCAAACATTTGCTGCCTTGCCCGACACACGCACTTCAGAGTATCTAAAGAATGTAGAGAAAATAAGATGATCTAGTTACAATGTAAAACAATCCAATAAAACATCACCACAGACTACAACCTAATAAATTATAGATTTCAAACCTGAATATTTTATCCATCTTTTATCTGTTTTGCCCCTATCAGCCTACAACAGCAATCACAACACATTTATTTGAGTAAAGTGATGTTTGCATTGGTTTTGCTGTGTAGACTCTGCACTGAGACTATATTAAAATGAGAAAAAATAAAGCAGGCCAATGTCTTTTTTTATAGAGCAATCAGATGTTCTATCAGACAGCGAGTGTAGGACAGTGACCTCCTCTGGCTGGAGCCTCTAAATACTGCTTTCCTCTACAGTCACTGCCCTGTTTGACCTGCTTTGGCCTGATTTTAATCTTATTCTCTGGTCTTCAAGGAAACAATGAACTAATTTACTGTCAAGTAAAAAAAAGTTGTTGAGAGGATATATTCTCCAAACCAAATAATCACAGAGGAACAGATTCAATGCTGCGACATACCTGATGGTGTAACCAGTCATAAGTATTACACTGCTAAGTATTTTATTGTCAGTTGAAGCATTAACATCTGTTTTCCTTGACACACTGTTGGATTTTAGAACAGGAATGCTCCATCTTTCACTCCCTCTTTGTCCATTATTGTCTCTCTGTCTCCCTCTATCTCCCACTCTCTTTTTCTACGTCTCCTCCCCTCCAATCCTTTCTCTCAGCTCATGTCCCTCTCACCCCTCAATCCCTCCTCCCAACGAGCTGTCAGAGATCCACACACATCACCTCCCCACGAGAGAGAGAGAGAGAGAGAGAGAGAGAGAGAGAAAGAGAGAGAGAGAGAGAGAGAGAGAAAAAGGGAGAGAGCTTCTGATTTTGACACTCTGAGTGATTTGGGGTCGAATGCTTGAGCACATCCTGTTGTCCAAGGCAAAGCTGTAAACCACTAATTGTTGAGTCAAGGTTTTTGTCAAGCAGGCACTAGGCACAACAATCATCACACCGGCTGATGGCTGGAGGATTTTGTTTTGTGTGTGTGTGTGTGTGTGTGTGCGCACACATGTGTTCAAGCATTTTTTAGGATCAAAAAGGGGGGGGGGGGATAAAAAGGTATTAAAAAACCCAAAATAAAAATAAGAAAGGAGTGGCATCTGAAATGCCTACAGTAGAAAGGAGCACAATGATGCTTTGCACGAGAGGAAGCAGTGGCATGCACTCGCATACAAAGGGGAACAAGTGGTCTTTACATGGAGTGCAGCTGCTTATTAAGACTCACTCCTTCGTGCATTATTCCTTTCATCCCCACTCAACCACAAAGTGATTTTACTTTGCCACTCACAAAGACAGCAAAAGATTTCTAATGGACAAATCCTTAATAAATGTTGCAGATCACTCGCTTCCCCACGACTTATAATACAATAAACAGCACATTCTATAAAAGTATCGGAGTGAAAAACACTGTGTGAGAGAGAGCAAGGAAGAGAGAGAGGGAGAAAAAAAAAAAGAATATGAAAGACCTCAATTCTCTCGAACGCCATAATAGTGAAATGAACACATATAAATGTGTTAAGAGTATCTCTTTGCATCTTGTATAGACTGCATGTATTTAATCTGTAAAGCTTATTAAGGCCCTAGTCATTGCTATGCAAAGCAGCACCCAGTGCTTTTCTCTCGCTTTTCAGCCGAGTGCAGTGTTTGGCCAATAGGACTGGCCCCCCGCCTCTCATTCTGCATTCATAACATGCAACATTTGCACAATGTATCTCTCAAAGGCCCTGAATAGAAGGCCTTAATACTCATGTAAACAACTGCAAACCAATTACTTAATGAATCGGGCCCACACATAATGAGGAGCCTCACAAAGGGCTATAAATGCATTTTTTGCACCAAAGCCTCTGCTTTAAACTACAATCCCTCTGCTGTAGTCTAGGCTTAACTGGCAAATCATAATTATTGTCTAAGACAACAGAGAAGAAGCCATTTTTGTATTTTGAGTCCAGCTCCATCCTCCTTTTGATGTCACTCATCAGCTCGCTGACAAAATAAAGCAAATAATTAACATGTAGCATTGAGGGGGGGGCAAAACATGGAGAAAGGGCAAGAAAGCGAGAGAGTGTGAGACACAGGGAGAGAAAGGAGAGAAGCAGGGCAAGAGCATGCTGCAGAGTTATGCTTCTGCTCAAGTGCAGGGCTTCCAGACCACTTGTGGTAGCAATAAAGCGCAAGAAGTGACTGTGGTAAGTGGAATGCTTAAATCTAAGCGTCTAAGAGAAGCAGAGAAAGAAAAGAGGAAATTGTTGTATGACCAAAATGAAGATGATGGTCATGGTGACTAGCTGCTACTTCCTTCCAAACCTTAGTGAGATGAGAGTGTCAGCCATGCATAACTATGCATTTGTTAAATTTTACTTATGTACATAACTTGTGTCTCATCACTGCTCACAGCATTCTGTTTCTGTTGATTTTTTTTCTTTCTGCAAATGTTGTTTAATCATATATATATGTGCTTCCCATGCACATTAATGACAGGGAGACAGGCACCATCTGAGAGGGTCTGGGCCTGAAATTGGCTCATGTTTATTTAAGAGGGTGGTCACTGGGGCTGGCAGTGGCAGACATCAGCAGCTATGAGGACAACAATAAAGCCAGCCCATTAGGCCCTTCCCTGGGCTAATAGGCAGACTGGGAGTGCCTGCTTGCCAGGCCAGGGAGATACAGACTTCAGCCCTTGTGTCAGCGTGGTTCCCAGTAATCACATGAAATCAGAGAAGATTATTCCTCATAACGTTTACCCAGCCATTACTACAGCCCAAATGGGTTCGCAGTGAAGAGGTGCTCTGAGGACCCGACATGCAATTGCAGATTTGATGAAGTCGTGTTGATATTCAAATGTAACTGTGATGGTGTTAGCTTCCACCAAGCTATTTATCATTAAATGTTCTTTTCCAACCCACTTAGGACTCTGATTTGAGCAGCCTAAATGTGTTTCAAGGGTGAAAAATCAAAGGACATTTGTTCTTATCAACACTTGAGTCTCCTTCTTCCAAAACAGTTGTCCCTGATTCTCTTCTTGACATGATCTGTTTGCATTCTGACAACAAGGCTGAAGACAGTAAGATTATGACTCCAATTTATTTTTGTGGTAGCTGTTTTGCTTTTGATTTCTAAAACCTGGCTCAACCCAGCAAACAGTGAGTGAGAGGGGCTTTAGGGGCCTTTTGTCTTTGTAAGCGAGTTAATGGGTGGCGCCCCCTTGATCTTATGGAAATGAACAGGGAATTATGAGAGCAGCCATGCAAATGTACATCAACCACTTTGGCGTCTGGTGGCCCATTTCCTGTGGCCCGTTGAATAATAACAATGTTCTTACCGGGGGTAAGGGTCTTGATGTGAGGAGCGTTTGGCCCTCCCCAGGTCCTCTTCATTGCCATGATTTATTCCTTAAAAGAGCAAACAGGGCAAGATGAAACCATTTGGTTTGGACATCTCATCACAAGCTAATTAACAATGCATATTTATATAGAAACTTATGGTAAGTCTGATGGGATACTGATGTTGGGGTCTCTTCATATGCACAAATGGAAATGGGAGAGGACTGATATTTCTATTTGTTTATGCATAACATTTATATGTTATATACAGTATACACAATCCACTTGGAACTCATTCATGCACAAGAACATGCCAGCCCCAAATTCACCTAACAAACTGAAGCCTTTGATTACTGAGATGTTGAGAATTTGTGTAACTGAAAATGAGCTTTGTCGAGAAAATTTGGGCTAATAAGATACGATTAAATGACAAGATAAGATAATAGATCTACATCTATGTAAAAAACACGTGGTCTTTCTGTGGGGCCCTTATGTGTGATGGGACCATATGCCAGTGTTGACCAATGGTTAGGCTCCAGTTGCTTGCTACTTTCCTGGTAGAGCGGACCACATCTCTTACCTGAGAGGCCATCCTCCTCCTCCTCCTCCTCCTCCTCCTCCTCCTCGTCCTCCTCCTCTTCAGAACTCTGCAGCCTTTCCTGCATGGCTGATTGTTTAAGTAACTGATATGCTTTTGTCTCTGTTCAGGGACACACACACAAAGTCACTGTCAAATATTTGCTTAAAACCTAGGTTTCCAACTTTCAGAGGTTTCTGTGTTTGTTGAGACAACACGCTTCAGTAGCTGAGTCTTTTGGTCTCACTGCTGTACAGAGTGTGTGAAAACACTGCGCTCAATCAGCTAAGCTGTTGATTCAAGCCTACAGTATGTAGCAACAGTTTCCATGAGACAGCAATCAGCATCTCACATTATCTCAGCATCCCCTAACAGGAAGGCCATGATTGATTTTCTGTTTTAAAAACACTCATAATTACTTGCCGGCACACTTAAGTAGGTATCATATTTGAGAGGAGCACAGAGACTGTTCTGGCAAAAATCAGCAGAGCAGAAGTACATAATAAATGGGCTGTTGTTTCAATGATGTGGCTAAAACCCAGAGCAAATCAAACAATAGAGCAAAACTGTGATCTTGTATGACCAAGTCCTAACATTTTTAACTTGGTTTCAAAGTATAAAATACAACTTTTAATCATTTTCTAAAAAACATATGATGTTTACAGTGCATAACAATCACCAGTGATATTCCACCCACAGCACTTTACACAGCCACTGCTTTTACATGGAGTCTAAAAAAAACCCACTAGGTCCACAGACGCAAATGTCCTGGCAATTACTATCAGTTCCAAGGTCACGGTATTTGATTGTGACATTGATGTCGCTCAGCACAGCAAAACCCTTTCCTTGCAAAATCTTTAGTCGTGTCTTTCTTTTTTTTTTGCTGGTTATGGCTCTTTTGATTAAGTGTAGCGATTGGAAACTGTACTCATTTTGCTGGCTGTGCACCTTAGGGATGCAGACACATGAAACACCCAGTAGGAAATCTGATAGCCAAGGGTAATATAGGATTGCTTTACATTTCAGAGGTGCAGCTGAGGGATGGGCACACCAACTGCTTCCAGAATGCCTTCACATCTAGTATTTTTTAAGTCCAGCCTTGCTGGAGCATTGTTTAGAAGATAATGAGAAGCGATGACAGATCTCTTGCGCTTCCCACCCTGGCGTCCTGACAATTAAAGCAACCACATTATGCCGGGCCAGCGAATTATCAATTTTGCCAGAATGCCTCGGACCAGGCTGAAAACACGGCTAGTGTTTTCTCGGAGATAATTAGAGAGAACTAGCACAGCTCTTCAGGTGGGACTTTGACCCTGGTTTCACCTTGATCATCCTGCCTCAGCCATTGCGTAAAAGAGCCCATTATTCACTGCAGTGGGAAGAAAACAAACCACAACATAAGGACAGTGTGAATGCTGGGGCACCAGCGATGCCTTTTTACCTCTAATAGGAACACTTTCCACAGGGCTTTCGTCCTGGCTGTCCTCTTCAGTACTTTGTAGTTCTGTAAGAAAGGGAAGCGCATAGTGAGAAGCAGTAGCAGGGAGGAAGGGAGTCTGGGGATAGAAATGGGAATGGGGGGTCTTTCTTTAGCTCTGAATAGACGGCTGTATGAAAACTGGGCTGTGAGGGATTCATAAAAAAGCTCTATGGTGAAATTGATTTCTTTCATAAAAGGGAAGTTTTAGTTCTCTGCAGAGGTGGTTCAAAAAAAATAGCAGTAGTCTACATTTGTTCCTATTAATGGCCTTGTTACATATTACTGTGCAAAGACAGACTTAACTCAGTGTGGAATGTTTTGGATGTTTGCGGGAAAGTACTTGCAACTGTAATGAAACTAAACCACTTGCCAAAAGGAGAGTTTTTGATTGTTAGAAAATGCAGCCATTCTTCCATAACTAATTTAACCAAAGCCCATTTTCAAATATTGTAGGCTAATTAGGATTTTCTTAGTGTACTCATACTGATAATCTTCAGTTACCTTGAATCCATTGCCTTTGTACAGGCCTGGCAGGCTTCACATCACAGTCAGCTAGGAGAGAAGGAGGACCACATGAAGAAGACAAGTCACTCTTGTCCTCTGCTGAGGGGCACTCCTCACTGGACCGGGACAGAAGTGTCCTCAGCAGCACTTTGGCCTGCAAGCAGCACAAATTAAAACCACATTCTTAATTGTTCCCATTTTGTGAAGGAAGTGTCAAATTGAACTCTCGCCGATTAGGCAAGTCATTTACTTGGCCATGGCTGCTCGCACAGAGGTGCAGTTGTAGTGTGTGTTCAAACGCCAAGAGAAAATAACTTCAAATTCTCTCACTCGTTTAACCAAAAAATGATTATTTCGCACACTTTCACTCCTGCTCTCCCTCTCAATCACACTTTTTCTTTTTTTTGCTCTCCCTCTCTTCTCATCCATGAGATTAGAGAAGCGCCTAAAGAATGCAATCACCCTGGCGTTAATGTGCAACACGTTCCAGATATCTCCTCTCTTGGCTGAGAGGATTGAGACAAACTGCTCTCTTCCTCCCTCTCCAGCTCATTTTTATCTCTGGGGAGATGAGGATACACAATTAAGAGGAGCTGTTCCGGGAGATGAGGAGCAGGGAGATGCCACACACCGATTTCCTTTCTCTCCTTTTTCCCTCCCCCATATCAAATCCTGCCATCATCATCTCTCTTTTGTGATCAAAGACTGCCTCTCAGCCTCAGATGGCCATTTGCAACTTTTAATGAGCACTAATATGGAGGGGATGATCAGGAGGATTTTGACAGTGACAAACTTTAAGTACATTGTAAGTTGTTATCAGTAGGTCGCAGTGAAGATTGGCAATGTACACGCTTTCATTTTCCGAGAGGGGAAGAGACGCAAACACATGCCAATCTGAGCTTGCCACTTGGTATTTGATGCTGCTGCACAATAAAAACTGTCTTGATCCTTGTCCCCGATATCCGTCTTTGTTCTTTTTTTAGATTTAGTCAAATGTACCGGGAGTTGAGGGCTCTCGCAGACCCACTGCATTTTAAATATCAATGAATGCAACTGTTAGCACTTGAATATTCAAAGGGCCTCTTTGAGTGTGTGCATGCGAGCTGCATGCTCCCATTTGTCGGAGTAGCCAGGCTGTGTGGCAAGACGTGAATGGAAATTTCTGTTTTCTCTTGTGTGTGGAGAGTAAGCTGTTGTATGAGAGGACAGAGAGGAGAGAGAGAAAGAGAGAGAAAGAAATAAAGGGGGAGATGGAGAAATAGAGGGAGGGAGAAAGAAATAGATGGAGTAGATGGAGTGAGAATGAGGGAGATAAAGGGAGAAAAAGATTTTCACTCAGGCTTTTCCTGATGCACTTGGACACAATGATGGAGATGGCAGTACCTCTCTTCCCTTTGTCAGTTCATATTTTCAAGAGGCTCCCTCTTTGCCTCTCTCATTACGTCGGGGACACTGGGGCAAGATCTCCAAGCCACAAGAACCCGCACAAGATGAGTCAGCAAAAATTAATAACACAAAAAACCTGCATGCATATATATATATATATGATCATTCCCGCACATACAATGGTACATTTTCTGAAAAAGTGGGATTCCTGACAAATCTCTGGGGCTCTAAGTGTGAATATTCAGTGTGGTTTCTTTCTTTGTTTAATTGAGCATGATCTGCACAAGGTCAATGAGTGGGAAATTTAAAATAATCCTGTCTGTTGTGGAGAAGGTCCAAATGGCTCCCTCATTCAATCGGACCCAGCTGATGGCTATACTTTTGGCTAATACCAAATTAAAAGCAAGTGTTTCTCCGATGAATACACCACATGAGATGAAAGAAGCCAAGCAGAGGCTGTAATTTGCGATTAGTGCATGGGTCAGGATTTCCCTTCTGTCTAGGTCAACGTGTGGAGCAATCTGATGAGTAGGCAGGCAGGGCTTGGTTTCAAACACGAGACACAAAGAGGGCACTCAGTACCAACAACAGCCCCCTTTAAAAACATGCAAAGAAACAGCAAAAGAAAAAAAACACTGGGCTTTTTGGAAAGAAGGAAAAAGAAGCCATTTTTCTTCCGTCGTCATCTGTGTGTGTTAAAGCCTGCTTGCTTTTGGGACTGGGTATCTATCAATTGCAAGTGTGTGACCTCCTGTTTGTTTGTGTGTGTGTGTGTGTGTGTGAGTGTGTGTGTGTGTGTGTGTGTGTGTGTGTGTGTGTGTGTATGTGTGTGTGTGTGGAGGCAGTGTACGAGACTCCGACGCTACCTGGTGGCTGTAGGTGGCATGGCGCTCCAGCAGCAGCGGCGTGAACAGCTGGACCAAGCGCTCAGTGTTGAGGACACGGCGCTCCTTGAGCAGAAGGGCGTGCTTGAACCAGCGATCCCACAGCCGAGCGGCATCAGGAGGGAGGCTGGTGCTGCGGTGAGGGGTGGGGGTGGGATTGGTTGGAGAGAAAGAGGAGGCTTTCTTATTGAATACACAGTAGGACATCTGAAAACAAGCCATAATTATACCTCCTTGCAGTGAAATGGTCTTTGATTATCAAAAAAACTGAGGAAACTGATAAGTTTTACTAACTTCAATTATGTGAAGAAATTAAAATATAATACATTTCAGCACAATTTTCCCCCATTCTCAAAAGGCTGCTTTCTATGCCATCTTGAGGCACTTTAGAAGATAGAGATCATTAATGAATTCCAGTTAACACTGAATAGACAGAGACAGCAATATACAGGAATCTCCTAGTTGAAAACTGGATAAAAGGTCGAAGAACCAATAGGCATTTCCACAGGAAAGAGACTGACACTGCTAGATGTGTTTCTTTGGACTGAGTATATAGCAGGAAAGGTCTCATTGAAATCAATAGAGTAGTGAAGCAGAGCATGGATTTGGCTCAGAGTACAACTACTCATTATCCAAAGGACTGGAAGTCACAGATAGGGCATTTTAATTTACTCATGACATTCACCGATGCAGTGTTACCGCACGAGGTGACACCAAAGATGACCTTTACATTTGTGGACAAGGGAGACTGTATCGAATTGTAGCGTGCAATATCTCAGTGACTGTTGAACTGCGTGCCCCCTCCCCCACTGTCTGGTCACATAAAAAAAAAAAAAAAATGCACAGACAGCTCTCCTCTCTTTGTCTAAAAAGTGGAATTCACCTTTACTGTACTCTGAAAAGAAGAGAAAGGTCTACTGAACTCTGCAGCTTTCAGCGCATTGATATTTGTGCTCTGAATTGTAACATTATGGCACTATTATTTATTATGGCGTTGAACATGTCATTGTGACACATAAAAAACACACTATATACAACACTATACCACAAACAATGTTTTATTATATAAATATATATTTCTTTTCTTTTTTCCAGGATTGCAGAAGTTGCAGTTTGTTAAAAATTTAACATTATGCAAACAAATTAAGTGAAAAACAACATTACACGACTGGTGCAACTTTTCACAAATAATGAAACCTGATAATGCAATTGAGATACTTTTTACAAACCCACAATCCCAAGATTCATACAGCTGAAGAAAAAAACCCCACAAATAAATAAAACTAAGGAAAAAACACACCATCATCAGTCTTTGGTGTTGGGCTCACAGAGAAACCAGGAGCCTTACCTTATTTCATTAGGCTCAGGGCTCGACTGGTGAGAACTCACTAGGTCCTGTGGTAGCAGGCATCCCTTTGCTGTGCTCCATGACAACCTCTGAAGCCCATGAAGGACGACTGCTCCGCATGCTTCAAGGTCCTCGTCATTCAAGCCCGCTCCAGCGTTACAAAGGCTGCCCAATATATAGAGAGCAGTCAGCTATTGCCATGGAGCACTAGGATGTTTGCATAGATGGGGATAAGTATATGCTGGGTTCAAAAAGAGTGAAAAAAGCTTCCTTTGTGAGACATTTATCCACACTTTACAACAAGAACTCCAATTATGGTAAATTAATCATGCTATGAAATATAAAAGGCTTATGAAAAATAATCCCAGTCTAATGAAACAAATTCGCCATCCTCAATCTCCCTGACTTCCAATAACAATTCAACAGGGTGGTTACTATAACAATCCCCTGTGTTTGAAAACCCCTCAGAAATAAAGACGTGTGCATGTCGGTGATGACACTTCATCTAAAGTGAGAGCCCTTGGCAGAAGGATAATATGTTTTCCTCATCTGCACAAACTGTTCCATGGCCATAACATAAATATACATGGCATTTAATTTAAACAGGGAGAGATAAGATAGTAAAGTCTGAAGAAAAACAGCAAGGATATACCTGATAAGTCTATTGAGTTGTCCTTCATCAACTGAAGAATCCCCATACACATTGGTCCGCTCATCATGGAATCGTCCTTCGATGCTGTTGAGCAGATTAAAGAGTCCTTCCTGGGAGAGACTAGAATAAACATTACCAATTAATGTAGTGAAAGGAGAAATGGAGGAGGACATGTGATCAATATGCCTATTTGTAAAAAAAAAAAAAAAAAAAAAAAAAAAAAAAAAAAAAAATCTGTAATACATTTTTCAAGGCAATTTCCTTGACACACTCAAGGACTGCTCGAGGAATCTGATCATTAAAATGCTGGCCCCACTATACAAGACTACAAACAATTCAAAGCTTGTCTGTTAATGGTGCCACATGTAATGATGGGTTGTGTGAGAAAGGTTGAGAAACCTGACATTCAATACTAGAGCTTCGAGAAACAGCTGTCAACAGCTGCAGTAAAACTTCAAATAAGCTCTGTATATAGCTGATACAGTTAATGGCAAAATGAATTCATTATAAATATGTAATATTATTATCAAAAAAATAAACACATTTTTCTGTACCATTAGTGTTACCACCAACTCACACTCAACAGTGCAAGGAAATAGGTTCCAAAACAAGAGGGGCCTTTAGATGATTTCTTTTGGTGAGCGATTTACACTTTAATCTGGTCCTGTGTGAGGCTGCAAAATGAGAAATGGATGTCTAATACATGTGGATATTGGGAATCCATCTCTTTCTTGAGCATTAAGCTCTGGGTGGCCCTCATTGAATTCTCCCAGAAACCCCAAGCCGAGAGATCCTGAGCCCCCCTACATAAAAGGGGCCAAAAAGAATTTATGACAATCTGTAATGGGCTCCTGGGTTAGGGGTCAGCAAACAATTGCTCCCTCTTTTTTGCAGGTTGTTTCCTGGTAACATCCTGATTAAGCTAGCAGCTTGAATTATATCCATGACATTCTGTAGTGTGCAATCCGTCTGTGCTAAGTCCTCTTCAGTGTGGCTGAAGTAGCATAGGCAAAAGCTGTCTTTTTTTCTCTCCCTTATCGTCAGTGTGGGCCTTGAAATAGTCATCTTTCTCTTTCCACTTTATTTGTCAATGCTCTTCAAAAAGAGACCTTTAGAGAGGGAGAAAGTGAATTAGTTGTGTTTTTCTGCAAACCTCTCTCTCTCATTGTATTGTTGCCAGCTTTCATGTCAAGGTCTCCAACCTCACTTTAGATGCTGCTGTTGTCCGCATGTCGACATCATCAGGAGCGTATTGTTAGCTAGGAGGAAGAGGTCAGCCTCTCTGCAGCGATATTGCTCTACAGTGTACAGTACCGACTCTGGGGTGACTTACCACATGGAATGGCCTCACCGTTGAGTGATTGGTGTCAGGAGAATCTCACCATGCTGGCAAAGACAGCAAATATAACACACAAAGGAATGGAAAAATAGACCACAAGTAATACCAACACACTGAGCGCCGCTATTTCAAGACTTGCATTGGATTTTTAAGAACCCAACTTTAATTGTATGACATGCCGTCCCTAATCGAGCAGAACCATCCTGCAGTTCAGGGACGACATATTTAAAGAGCAGGACACTGTGAGGGCATTATGATGAGTCTCGAAGAAGAGACCTGAAG
Source organism: Seriola dumerili (assembly GCF_002260705.1). Classification (NCBI taxonomy): domain Eukaryota; kingdom Metazoa; phylum Chordata; class Actinopteri; order Carangiformes; family Carangidae; genus Seriola; species Seriola dumerili. Next base: position 15,998,226 of record NW_019174404.1, read on the forward strand.
GATATTTCAGTCGTATGCTCACCCCAGCCACGCTGGAGGAGAAATATAATGGGATAATCTAATGAATTGGCCAGGCTTGTTTTTCCTGACTGTGAGCTGAATGGAGGGAGCAATATAAACTCTAACCTTAAGAGAGAGAGAGAGAAAGGGAGGGAAAGAGTGAGAAAGGATAGAGGAACTTTACATCAAAGCCTCTGGTTTTCTCCTCATACACAGAAGCCCTCTGTGTTAACAATGAGTGCTGTAGCCCTTGCCATCGGGTACCCGGCACAGGCTAACTGCCGATCTTCTTGAGGTCAAAATATAAACAGTATAGTAGACCATACAAATATTAACAAACAAACATGCTACACTCTCAGAGAGAAAATCAAATCCCTCATACTACTATTGATACATTTGAGTCTTTTTTAAAATAAAGCATATGACACTAGTTAATGCTCTGAAATTTGTATTTGTAGCTACATAAAATAATGTGTTTGTGTTTGTTATGACCAAATGAGAAATTGGATTCTTAATCTAAAAAATAAAGCATACATCTGTAAACAAGCAAAATATATGGAACTATATGGAACCCAAGGACAGAAACAATACAACATTTAAAAACAGAGGTTGTCCCTGAGAATGTGTGAAAGAAAAAAAATTACACAGAAAATAAAGTTTTCTTCTTCTTTTTCAAGAGCATAAGAGGTCCTGGTCATAAAATACTGTATATTGTAGGGAAACTGCAGAGGCTGTGGAAGCAAACATTCACATGGGATTTTCTGTCGCTCTAACCCCATCCAAAATGATCCTTCAACTCAGAGGCCATCATCACGCTAAGGATTTGTGGCTGTAAGTGCTGTCCACATGCCCACCCTCCAGAACACTCTATGGTGCCACAAATTTCCTCCTCCACTGGGGACTGCCTGAGGTCTCTCAAGCAGAAAATTGCTCTGTTACAGCATTATCTTGGATTATGGCAATATTGTTGGTGACAGGTCCTGAGCTCTTCCTATAAGATGCATCACTGCCACCACCGCAGCTGCTGCTGAGCTACAGAGAGCACGGTGGCATGGACTGTGACTCCCACAATCCTCTCTGTCAGCCTTAGATGTGATGGTGGAAAGGAGGACTGTGCAGTGTCTTCCCCCGCTCCTATCATTAACAGCCCTCTGTGGTCCAGCATGGCCATGCAGAACATTCTCCTTTCTTTGCTTGCTTAGCTTTAAATCTTGTATTGTGCACATTTTAACAAGAGTATGTGCCATAAAACAATTAAAATGTTAGTGTTTGTCTCCCTACTGAGTCACCTTGAAAATTCCATACAACAAAGTAAAGTCATACGTATTATACCTTTCCAAGGTCACTGCTGAAGATGTGTTCTTGGACCCATCAGAGTGGAGGGATGATTCTGGACTGTGCTGATTGTGATCTTCACTCCCTCCTGAAGTGGCATTCCTCTTAGGTTCCACACCCTCTGGTAGATCCTCCTCCTCCAGCTCAGATTGTGTCAGGGAAATGGACAGGTCACTAGCACTGCTCTCTGACAACTGCACATCAGAACTTGGTGTGCTGACACATTCACATTTACCTGAATGTAAACACAACACAAAGCATCACTTGGTGATCATGCAAAGGGACAAACTAAAGTAATTTTAAAGGCAATAAAAAAGATACAAGGTAATAAGCAAGGAATAACGTTTCAAACCTGGTGTGTCTTTTGCTTCTTTTCCAAAAGTGGTTTCAGGCATCAAATGGTTAAGACCTCTCTCTCCAGCTTCCATTATGAGTGGCTGATGAACCACCTCTTGGGAGTTAGTGTGATCTGCAGGGGAATTCTTAGCCCTGATGGGGCCTCGGCTGCTGGGAGACGGATTCTTCTCAGGCGCTGTCAAGGTCACCAGAGGTGAAGGTTCTTGCTCATCATCACTTCCAAAAGGCACACTGCCAGCTGCGCCTGTTAAGGCACAAACAGATGGGAGCACCGCCATCATTCTTTCATGTTTGTCACTCAAATTACAGCCGTCAGGGGAATCGTTTGAGCCTGAAATGTCATCTGATAAATGTGCTCGGTTGCTGGTGGCATCCTCTCCGCCAACTCTGAAGTCCTTCAAAAGGCCACTTGGTAGACGTTCGCGGGATTGCATGCTGCGATTGGGTGAACGATGTAATGCTTGGTGTGAGTGTACACTTGTGGTGCCAGCTTCAACGTCAGACCCTCTGGAGTTCTGGTAGTCCATAAAAATCACTGCTGGTGATTGTGTAAAATTCTTAGCTGCATGAGAGACAGAGCTGTCTTGGTGCTTTCTATGCACAGCTTTCATCTGTAAATGTGAAAGAAAAAAAAAAGAAAAATGTTAATTTCTGGCAATTGAACTTTCCATTACCTCATAAAAATGATTCTTTTCCAGGCATAAATACACTTCTACTAAATGTTTTCCCTGAATTTTTTTCTCAGTTTAAATAAGTCTATTTTTAAAGAAATTCAACTCAAGTATATTAACTATCCACTCTACAGTTTTGAATAAGTGTGGCTTATTTGGGCCAAGGTCAGAATTCTTTTCACAACATCTTTCATAAAAATGTCTCAGGATCAATGTTTTAACTTTTAATCTTATTAGAAATCCTTTAGACAAGTTTTGATTCATGTCTGCAATGTCACCGGGGGGTGGGGGTGGGGAGAGAAGCAAAAAAGCCTCCCTCCAAACATAATAACAAAAAGCATGGCTTCTGTTTCTTTTCTGATAAGCGTCTTAAATACCAAACAGTTAGCTGCTTAATAACATTCACTGTAAACCATGCAGCCTGCCCAGCAGATCCACAAAGTAGGTAAAAAAAAGAGGAAAAGTTAATTTCTTGGCTGAGTGATTCCATCGGTAGCTGCAGGGCAAAGTAGAAAGTGTTTCACTAAAGTAGCAATTGATTCTTCTATCAATCTGCGGCACGCGTGTGCTCTTCCAAGGAATGTATTAAATATGAAAATCATATCCCGTTATCATCTGTCTCCAGCTTTCAGCCCGGTAAGCTTCCCTTAATGAATGCTGCAGCCTGAGGGACATGCACACTGCAAGCCAATGGCTTGTATGCATAATGGAGTGACGGTACCATTTTGCTCATTACAATATCGACAGGCTGAGGGGGGTTTTGCACACAGTTACAAGTGACTGCTCTAGACAGCATGCTCCAAGTTATTATGAGATGTCTTAGACATTTCATCTAAAAGAGCTTTAACTGCTTTAAGTGAAGGGAGAAAGCAGCTATGGGCTTGAACTACATCGCTTGTACAGATGCACCAGCTAGGATTAGACACCTGTGCTATTATAGATACACAGTTTAAATGTAGACTCCTCTACAGACTTACCAGGCATAATGTCTACTTTCCTTTGTTATTCTAAACCTGAAAACACAGCTTGATAGAACTGAGATTTGCATAAACCTTGTAAACATTTCAAAAAAGAAGGATCCAACAAAAAAAAAACCCCAAAAAACAAGTACCGTTTTTCCTCCATACAACAAAATGTGTAAAAACACACCCACACACACAACAAAGGTAATACAATACCTGGTCAAAGATGTGGCGTGTAAAATACATGCTTATGTATTTTTTGCAATTATGTTACTTCTATAAATGCTTTTGTTATTACTATACTAGTAGTATACAATTTATATTGTACACACTAGCCTTACCTTTGCTGCTTCAAGATCTTTCTCCATTTTCTTCTTTTCTTCCATACATTTGGAAACATTTTTGAAAAAGTCAGCCTGCAAAAAATGTAGAGAAAGAATGGATGAACGCAAATGCAAGGACAGACAGACAGACAGACAAACAGACAGACAGATCACTTGCTGTGCATTCTAAATTAATAGTGTGAAAAAAAATGCAGAAAGATGATAGTCATAATATTTGTGACAGGTAAACTGACACTACATGCCAACGCTAGGCACTGCTTGTTATAATGCTGTGATAGTGCTGTTGAATATTATCTGTATGTGGTATAAAAGCAGAGTGTATGACAGCAAAAGTGACAACGTCAAGCATCAGTCAATCACAAAGCATTTCCCCAAGTGGGTGTGCTCTGTGTAGCTGCTGACCGCCTGTAACATTCTATCTGATCGACCAGACTAACTGCCTTAATCCCAGCTCCAATTAAAAAAACCTAATGGTCTTGTTAAAGGCACTTGGATTAGCTCAAACATGCCATACCTCTTCATCAAAACAATAGCAGTTTACAGAGGCAGACCTATTGGAAAAGTCTTCAGAATTTCTAAAGGCTCTGGACATCTTGCACCAGTACTGACCAAGATTAGACTAAAATCAGCAACATGTGTATGTCGACTTCACTTTACTCACTGTCTATCGGAAACTGATGCTTTTCATTGTATCAAAAAAAATCTTAAACCAAAAGAAAAAAAAATATGTGCGACTTTAGAAAATGGAAACAAAGGGCAGCAGGACCACCAAAATAACAACAAACATGTAGGACTGATAAAGCATCAAGAGAAAACAAACTAACTGCTTGAGGGGAGTGAATGACTAAACCTCTGGAGCACTTCAGAGTCTCTATATTGGGCAATTAACTCAGCGAGTCATAATTAGCCAATTTTGTTAATTTGATATTAAGCTGTCAAGCACTGTCGTTGAGTTTTAAGTGATAATCTGACTGGCTCATTGTTTTCTCCCTCATTCATTTGCTTGTCATGATAAATTGCACAGTTTGAGTATTTACTATTGTCACATCAAGCAATTGCAAGCAAATATTTCTACACTGTTAAAATGACAACATAGCATTAAGGCAAATGTGTGTGAAAATGCTTCATTAGTAAATACACATTCCTTGTGAAAAATCTATTATGTTATAGATCTGAGTTCACTGCTCTTTTACTAAAGTCACAGTACATTTGGTAACCTATTGTTTTTTTTCTAAACACACAGTATTCAAACATGAATTAATGACCATTAAATCTGATCAAATGTTTCAAGTACAACTACAAGTCTAAACCTGGATCAACTTCAGTGGGTAGAGTGTTTGTTCAGCTTGCGTTTGATATAACTTCATAATGAGAAAAACTACTCCACTGAACAAATGAAATTGTGTGTATACCTTTTGTTGTTGCAGGGGGCCATGGTCAGGACTATATTCCTTCATGCTGATTTCTATGCACTCCACATCTCTCAGAAGCTCAAGGTTTCTCATTTTCGCTCGTGCTTCCCTGTCAGAGATTTCCTTGAGATAACTGCGCAGTTTGGAACACTTTATCTGTGAGCTGAAGGCAGTGGAGAACTATTATTCAAAAGAAATATTATCTAAGAGCATTGTCAAAAAATAAGAGCTTGACTTCTCACAAGAAAAGGTTAAGCACAATATGTTTTAAATTTAAATATAATTCTCAGCTCTCATATCAACCTAAGCTTTGCTGTTTTGACCTGGCATGTTAATATTTATGAGAATCAATTTACAATGAAAACAAGACTGTTCTGCTTATCCAAAGAGGCACTGTGGCTATAACACACTTGAGTACAACAGTGATATTTTTGAATAAAATATTTCATATTAACAGAATTATCTGAACCTTTTTTTAATTTGTCCAAATAAAAATACCAACATCTAACCTCATATATTTAAATGACCACTTAACGTGACAGTCAATGGATAAGAATAATGTCAGGTAAAGTCTTTCTGATACACAGTAATTTGAATAACTTACATTCTTTTATCAGATCTGGAGTAAGCAAACAGTTCCCTCTCCAGTTCCAGCCTCCGCTTCTCCCTGCACACACAAGTAAGAGAAACTGTCACCCACACACAGCATCTCCGTTGTTTGCTGGGCTAATTATCAGCAATATTGACGGTGCTTATCTAATTACTCATTAACGAATTCTAATGCGTATGCTAATGCTGAATCCGCTCTGCGAACAAGGTACATACAAAAAAGCACTAGCTTCATGGGAACTCTTGTACGCTTTGACGCGGACGCTAACGTTTCTCAGTTGTGTGACTTAGCTTTCATTTACATGCAGACCCACCACAACATTACCGTTGTTAGCTACAGGTAGCGCTCGAGGTAAACAGGCCAATGAACAAGCTAGCTATACGGTATCTCTGTCTAGCTAGGTGGCTAGCTTTATGTCTATGTGGCAAGCGGCAGCAGGAGGCTAACTGGCGGCAAACACACAACTCGAGCCCTCGTTTCTACCAGGCCGTGTTCGCGTTAACAAAAATTATGGAAGCCTCACCTTTTACTCATGCTTTGCTGAATTGATGTTATCTTTTCATAGTAATTGTCCTCGCTGTGAGTCATGCTTGGCATTTTCGCTCGCTTTGGCACTGCTGCAGCGCCGAGAGGAAGGAGGCGGAGAAGGAGAATGGTGGCTGGTGTTTACGGTGGTTACCATGAACACCGCTTCCCAGAAATCCCTGCTCATAAACACAGAAAACACGTGGTTCGGGTATGCGCGCGAGCTCTGCTCAGTACTGCTCTTTTAAAACTAACCGTACACCGTAAAATTATGCTGTGTACAACAAAAAGAAATGGCCTGGCTGTTACGAAAATTCCTATTAACTGTCGGGTAAGGAAAACTATTGTTATTCACCAACAACTATTTCATGTATTTACATAAATAGAGCCCCCCCCCCCCCCCCCCCCCCCCCCCACACACACACACACACACACACACACACACACACTACAAATCTCCTAATAAAAAATCAACCCTGTGTCAGGTGACCACGGTCTGGCCGTAACCATTGGCTGAATCATAAGTAAACAACGCATGAGATCGTTTGAAACATGGGACAGCAGCACATGTTGCCTGCAACAGTTGGCCTT
>NW_019174404.1:16005057-16037557 GCF_002260705.1 Seriola dumerili
CCCCCCCCCCCAATTTTTAAATAGTATGAAACTAGCTTTAATTTCCCACATACCTGTGCTTAAATGTAATTTATTGCTTATTATGTTAAAATTATTTTACACAAAATGTAGCAAAAGAAAATTAAGCATAAATGAAATAGGACACAGTGCACCTCATCAGACAGAAAAGCCTACCATTTGCTGACAAAAAAGTCTAACTGTATGTCTGTAACCTGACTGGGCTAAATACCAGTCATCAAAAGGCTTCCTTTGCCTTTATTTGATAAGCTTCCCCCTCTCTATCAGATACAGATTGATGTCTCATTTGCTCTGATGGCTACTGATCTTGTCTTGCATTATCAAAGTTCACCACTGACAGTTCTTATAATGTCATGTTTTGACAGCAGCACCAAGTCATTTTGTCAAAGTGACAACACTACCTATCCTTGGTGGGATTCTGAAATTCACAGCCCCTCCAAATGCACACCCTAATCAAGCAATTTCCCCAATTCCAGTCCCATCAAATTGCTCTTTAGCTGTTGAACTGGGGAGTTTTGTTGTCCTTTTCTAATGCTAATCTACCCTATTCAGTATCTCTCTATGAGGCTATTTGTTGTGAAATAAATCCCCTTGTTTGCCTCCTGCATGTATAATTGATATTGTTGCCAGGCTTTTTGTTTGTGCTGTGGAGAGCTGAAAGGCAGTACTTTGGAGGTGAAGAAGAAAATGAGATTTGCAACATTGCTGTTTCAGCTGAGTTCAGCAGAGGTTGATGCCAGTGATCGACCTTTGTTGTATGTCATACCATGCATTCATGATTATTTTCAGCAGATTATGGTTCACAATATAGAAAACATTCACAGCCACTGCTTAATATGCTTGTGTTGCTCTTCCTTACTTTGTGTCTCAGGCAGAAAACTCATCGCTCAAGATGTACTGGCACCATGTGTGAGACTGCATCAGAAATAAAGATACTTCAGCTGTGGTGAAACGCCTGGACTCGACTTGTGACTTAATACAGGTCGGTGAGAATGATGTCAGTCACTTTGCATAGACGAATGCATAACAAAACTACAGGGCTCACAAATTATGTGTGTTCTAATCTATATATCTCTTAAACAACATTAATTTTAACGCTACAGTGAATTATCTACAGTATAGTTCCTTCCTATTTAGAAAAAAAACATATATAGCCCAAATGGTGCAAAATAAAAACAGTTTTGATGATAGAGTAGGTATAGTCTTTCCAAGTGTTTATCAGTAAAAACAAAAAAGTGCCCTGCATACATTTTTCAAATCTTACTACATGAATGGCCGGCACTGAAAATATTATTTTTCCTATTTGTAGTTTTATACAGTGTTTCTGCACTGTTTCTCCCTGCTGCTTCTCTGAAGTCACACAATGTGTATGGCCATTGATATGCCCTAACAGAGGTCACAATTTGCATGAGAATTAACAGCTAGTAAATTAAATTGATATTCAGTGCACATCTCCGTTGAATCCTTCAGACCTTTGTTCCCCTGCCTGGCAGAGCCCATGTTCAGCCCCTAGCTAGTCAGAAACATCTGTGCAGTTAATAATTTGATAAACAGCTTACACAAATGCTAAATTATCTTCTCCACCCCCTCCCCTTTTCTTCCTCCCCTTGTGTGAGACTTGGAACAGTTGGCGCACCTCTCTGTGGTGTTGGGTTTATCTGTCTTTTGTGGCTGTTCTTCCACAACTCTGGTTTTCATGGCTCTCCCTTCACTCCTTTCACTATCACTTAGATACTGAAGCAGTGTTTGGGGTTAATGCAAATCCTCAATTCTCATCTATGAAGAAAAAAGGTATAGGAGTTGCCTATTGTTAGGCAAGTTTAAAATGAACTTAGTCTGAACATTTGTTATTCATTCATAGTTCTGTCTGAATAGCATTTACAAAAATGTTGAAGAAGAACTGTGACATTTATCAACACATTTTAACATTTACAATGCCATTGTGCTTCCATTCAGTTAAAGCCTATTGTTTGCCCAGAACTCAGGTGACTCCCTGTGAAATTGCAAATTAAGGTCTGACATATTTTTTCCAGAGTGCATTCTACATCAGAGTGCAAAAGCTTTCAAGTTCCATGTGTTAATTCAATGGTCACTTGTTTCTATAATTGGCTGATACCACTAGCGAAAGAGATTTGACCGGGCTTTTATAATCGTTTCAAAAGGGAGGCACTTGTAGTTGGCACAGGTATAGTTTGATTTTCACAAAGTTATATTAAAAAGATTAGATGTGTCCAGATGATGATATTAGTAGTATCCGTTCGAAACCAGGACTGATTAAAATTTAAACAGGATACAAAATATCACAGTTTAATCCTTATATGTTTGTCGGTGTGCGCACATGTGCCTGCATGCCTGCATACCGTTTATTTGTGTGTCCATGTTTTGCGAGTACGTTTTTGTCTATGAGAGGACAGCAATTAGTTAAGTGCTATCAAGTGAATGAAAAGCTGCAACAAATCCCCTTTATAATTTCATGGAAAAGAAAGCTGACAAAATAGAATGGGATGGAGGGGAGCTAGTTTCCAATGCTTGCCTTTTCAGTCGTGACTTAAGAAGAAATTGAACGCCAAGAGGCTGTGCTAAGCTGTGTGAAAATACATTGTGTAAAAAATTTTTCAGATGTAGAGTTGTTTCTTAAAACGTACATTTTTTTTCTCTGTAGATGTTGTCTCTTGTATCACTAAAGATAAGTGAGGAGATCAGATTCACCATGATGCTGCACTTGTTGGTTATTTGAATAAACATCAGGGCAGTCTCGAGTGCTGTCTGAGAGCACAATGCTTCAGTGTGGTTTTAACAAAGAGTCCCAGGTCTAATGACAGTGGCCTGTTGTTAGTGCACGCACGCCTTGTGATGTCGTAGTTTGCATTCTCCATTTTCTTTCTTTCTTTTTTTTTTCACTCTTTCTTTTGGGCATCTGCAGCTGGTGTCATCCAGACTCTTTGCGATCATTTTCACAGGCTCATGGACCACTGGCAGTTCCTGTCAGTGTGTGAGAGAGACAGAAAGGAGAGGATCATCTCTCAGTTTGACAAGAGTCTGTGGAGTCTGAGAGTTTGACTGACAGCTGATAGCAGGGGTGGTGTTGCTCACAGCAGCGAATAAGGGCAACGTATGTGGTTGTCAGATGATGAGATTCATGTGGGCTGGGCTGTTCTGGGTCAGATGTCTGACAGCCAGGGCTTGATGTTTGCTCCTGTAGTGGGCCTGGTTGGTTACACTGATCCCTGGTCTTGTTAAGACGGTGTTCATTCACCTCCATCTTTACCAGCTTAGGCTTGGTGGTAGTGAACTGGCTATCACGCAGCGGGTGACTTGCACAGAAGTGAATCTATTATTAATGCTGAACTAGTGGGTAGTTTGTGTGGTTGTTGGTCTTGTCTCACTGTGTGTCAGTATCCTGTGTTTATGTATACCCAGGTTTTCAGTGTTTTACAGCAATATCACACATGTATAATGTAGTAGCTGTGGGCCTTATTCACTCTCCACCTTGCAGCATAATTGTAAAAACACTGCATATAGTGGAACTGCAATGATGGTAGAGGTAATCAGCAATTTTCATATGGTGTGTTGATTTTAGAAAAGTATGCCACCAAGATCTGTAACTTTATGCTTGAAGGATGAAAACAGCCTGGAATAGACAGCACCTCTTTCTACACCCAAAGAGCCAATCCAGTGCTGGATGGCCCATTTGACCCAATCCTCCAGGAGAGGCCCACAGGGCACATGTCACATCCACATTAAGGCATTAGGGAATGCTCTATTTGTTTGCGTGCGGGGCATCCTCTCCTGTCTCTTCCATGGGTCACACTCGGTTGACACTTTTACTCGATGTCATTGCGCTTTTGTGGGTTTCGTCTTCCAGGTCAAATTATCCTTCAATTTGAACTGAAATTGGGACTAGCAGAGGCAAGGATCAGCTCGGGCCCTGGCCCTCTCCTCTGTATTAAGCCATCACAGTGTTGTAAGGCAAGCTCATATAATGAACCTTGTCACCGCTACCACTGCACCAATATCCCCACAACACAGCGTGCATATTGATTGCAGATTGTGAGTGCGAGAACATGTGTGCATGCATGTGTGTATGTAATGTATGTGTGCATGCTCGCGCAAGTTCACCTTTTCCTAGCAAGGAGCAGGGGAATCGTGTTACTCTCTGACTGATTAGAAAGCTCATGCATAGGAAATCACGACAGAGACACTGCTCCCCATCTGCCCGCAGTGCAGGTGAAAACAATTTACACATCGGCAGGCTAATGGATACATTCATAGGGAGCACAGGCAGAGGGAGAGAGGGATTGAGGGGGAGAGGGAGAGAAAAATGAAGAGAGAAAAAGAGAGGGGTTGTAATGGGCCCAGGCCAATGCAGGCCAGTGGCCCTGCTCATGCAGCCAAGCCAGATAGCAGCGTATCAGATAACACATAATCACCAGGGTCAGGGACTAATGAATGCGGTCGTGGCCCACCAGAGCAGGCTTTTGCCCGCGCTAAAGACACTTGTAAACAATTCGGCTGGGTGAAACATGGCAATAATATGTTGATTCAGCAGGTAATGAGGTTCTCCCTGAATCCATACCCCCGGCTAACCCCTCTCCCAGGTGGGCCACTGAAGAGCAGCAAGCCAGGTTGGTGAGCACACACCTCTGCCGATGACCTTTCCGTGGCAGTAAGGACACGAGGCAGTCTGAAGAGGACTATTCTCGTATTGCACAAGGCGCTGAGTGTCAGAACTTTCATTCGCAGCAAGCAAATGAACAGGCAGGCGCTGCATGCTAATGAGCGGCAGGCTATTTTCCACCTTTTTTATCTGCACATTATGCTCTTGACTTTGGAGAAGGTGGGAATTAGGTTGGACCTCAGTGTCAGGCTGCCTGATGGCTCCGCTCAGGAAAAACTGGTAATTGAAGCCGATGGCTGCCGCGGAGGAGGTCTGAATTTGGAAATAAACAGTTTCAAGCACTGCACGTCATTTCTATAGAGATGACAGGGGGAATGGAAATGAGCTGTCTGGATCTAATGTGCTTTCGCAGCAGGGAAAAAAGGGGGCCATCTTTCAGATAACAATTCCACTCATTAGGACTTCAGTGGCACCGTAATGACAAGAGACCAAGTTGCTAAATTCAGAGAGGACAATTAGGAAATGCTGGCACCCAGACAAACCAAGTAAACAAGGACACATGGCTCAGAATTCGACATATATTGTGCCTTGACATTGTGAGATGCATCTGATAGCTTTCAAGGGTAGTTAAAAAGGGAAAAGCAATAAATTGCCTCCTACTGGGTAATTCTTGTCACAATAGTAACTTCGTTATTATTGCTTGTTTATTAGCATAATGGGAAATAGACCAATTAATTCGCCTCTCATTGGTAAAGTAAGTTGTTCATGTTTGATTCAATGCTTATTAAAGGGGAATGCCTCAGATTAAAAGCATGTTTTTCATGCCTTGCAGTTTGGATTCAAAACTAAATTGTGCTACTATAAAAGAAAGCATCTGGATGTACAGTAGAATAAACATTGTATTAGCAATTTCATCTTAAATTTTCTATGTCACTGTCTCCTATTCACTCACAGTTTACAATTTGGGTTTGGTGGTTTTTGACCTTTAGCTAGAGTTGTACCTTTGTCATCTTGAAAACAGGTCATGAGCCCATGATAAAAAATATTGTGTAAGTAACAAGGACATTTGTGCATCTGTGCATACGAACATATTATATTTGGTGCCAGTTTAACAGCCCAGTTACATATTACCTTTGTTACACAGCATTATATTAAATAACTGCAGTTTTTCAAGTATTGTAATAATAGATGCTTAACTGTGAATAAGTTGTTGTAGGAACAACAGTAACAAGTGCAACAGTAAACAGACTACATGAGACATTGGTTTCTTGTAAGCTCATTTTCTCTTGTACACTCCTTTGCGATTTTGGCAGATGTGGCCTCTTCACCTTCCTCTCACGTGGCCCCAATCCACTGTACCCCCTGTGGCTACCACCAACTTCTCAGGCTCTGCAATACTCTAGTGTAGTGCTGCCATGTGTGTGTCCACTGCATCTCTCTCCCTTCGGAGCCGCTGCCTCTCCCTATTTTAATTTCCAAAGGATTATCAACAACAATGCATTTCCTCAACAGTTGTGCAAAGTTCTTCCGCTCCCCTCCTACACCAACTCTTCCCATGATTGTCCAAACAAAGCCCTGAACCCAAAAATGCAACTTGTGGACATTTGAAGCAGGACTCCATGAGTTGAATGACAGTTTGCTCATTAAAATTTCTCAACATGGCCGCTGGATTGATCTCTCTCACTGCATTAGGGTAAAGAATTTGTTTATATACTTTCAAATGACAGCAGCAGTTAATCTCTGATGCTTTTTAATGTGGCATCAATTTGGCCTGGGAAAAAAATGCAACCTTCCATGGACGCGGCATGCAACCTTGATGTAGCGGGCGAGACCACAGGGGTTTCTGAGACTCCGATAGCCTTCATGCTCATGAATAAAACAGGGGGTTTAGGGGGCTTCCTGTGCAGCTAATTCACAGTGCCGAGCTTCCAATCTGTTTTTATGGTACTTGGGCGGAACAATTTCTCTTCCCCTGCTTCAGGGCTGCATACAGCACGGAGAGCGGATTCTCGGGAGCTCGTACAGGGATAGTAATTTGCCATAATCAGTCATTGTGCACTGGTGAGTTCAGCACAAGCTGAGACACATGATACTTTGTGGTGTTTCTTCAATTTTATGCAAATAAACAAAACAGTACAGCTTCTAAAATTGCCCCTCATTTCTAACATAAAAATGTCAGTAACTGCCAACGCAACTTTTATGTAGCTGTTAGGTATGAAAGATTTATGTATTAGCTAAGCTCTAATATTCTTTTATATGAGCTGTGTATTTAGAATTTGAAGAACTTACATTTTTTTTATAGCAAATCATGGATTACATGGCAATATGGCTTTGAATGTAACCTCTTGCTAAAATACTAGGCAACGCATTGCCATCACTCACTGCAATTAGGAATGAGGAACGCGGTTCTCTTCCTCGTGAGTCCTGTTTGCAGACTCATTACCAGGCCCTGCTGGTTTCTCCAGCACTGAGAGGAAGTTAAACAAAGCGCCACTCACACGCAGCCCCTCCGTGACGACAACAAGCTCCAGACCCATCGCCAAACGCTGAGAAGTGAAGGGCCTGCGAAAACAAACCACTACGACACCCTTCACTCTTTCTTCTACTCGACCGCACCCTGTCATCATCCGAGCCAATCACTAGTGCCTCGAGCTACGTTAAGAACTGAGAAAACAAACCTCCAGGCAATAAAACCCCAAACCTCTCAATCTTAATTCTACCACACAGCTCATCAGATCACAGGTTATAAAGTGAAACTACCCCCTTCATTCACTTAATTGTGATTTAAAATCATAATGTTATAACAAAAAATAAAATGTCATTTTTAATTAGACACATAATGAACTTGTACGGACAAGTGCACACAGATACGCAGAAGAGCTTGAAAACACAGGGGCAGATGTACATATTGATATACTGCGTGTGCGCGCACACACACACATACAGTATACACACACAAGAGGCAGAGGGGACCTAATTAAATGCAGACAGTGACTGTGTGGACTGGCGTACAGTGGAGCTGGGCCCCAAGCCGCTACAGCAACAGTTCATCTCGGCCAATTAGATGTTGCATCAAAGCCAGGACAGCCATAAAGTGGTAGGTTCACAGGCGTCATTGTGACATTGTGGTCAGCAATCAGCAATATCCCCTGCTGGGATCTGCCGCCGTTGAAACCATACAGAGAGTCACCTGACAACAGCCAGTGCAGCAGAGGCTGTGTGATCTTCTCCTAATGTGTATATATGACTGAACCACAGGCCTCTGGGATGGAAGTCATGTGATGTTAAAAAATATATCTGAACCCCAAGCGAGTTTGCTGTTTATTCATCCTCTTTCAATCAGAGTATCTGTGTGTTTGAAGCTCACAGTACCTAAGTGTGATGCAACCAAACTAATGATAAAGAAGTAACTACTTTTGTGCAAGTAAATTATAATACAAAACAGTTGAATCCCGGCAGGTTTGCTCATTGCTTTACCCACTGTTTGCCCTGGTCACGGGCAAGACACCCAGTGATTACCTTCCTGCCATGAAGCTTGACTTTCACATTTTCTGATTCAACAGTCCTAATTTGCATGGTTAATTTTCCCATTGACTTCAGTGAGAAAATTGGCTCAGAAAATTAGAAAGGGTTCAAATCTTTTCACCATTGCATTTTTATCCAGCTGTATATTCTGGTCTCCTATAATTGAAGATGAGCATTTCATATAAGCAATGACACAACGATGCCTAGTATAATTTGTGCCATAAAATGAAATGCATTAGTAAAGATCTCACTTATTCTCCAGTACTTATATCACAGTAGTCTGTCTTATCCAGTGTATATAGAGGTGATCCTACAAGAGCTGTAAAGAGCCAGGAGAATGAGAGCAGATGGAGTGTAGTTAAGAGCAAGTCCAATGTTTAGCCTGTTGATGGGTACAGGTGAGGTGAGTCTCCTGGTCTGTCGGTCTATCTGAGGCTGAGCAGCAGCAGTCTGTCCGTTTCCCTCCTCAACCCTAAAGCTGTGAGTGAGGCGGGAGTCAGCCCAGGATGGGTTTCTCAGGATTAGGAGGGGGTCAGGGCTGGAGTGCTGCCACTCTCCCTCTCAGCATCCGAGCCACAGCTCCCTCATTATACCTGAGGAGTCAAAACATTACCCATGGTGCACTGGGGCCTCTGGGACAGGCCCATCCCTTGCACCATGCAGGGCCGGGTGGATTCACTTCCATTGCAGTGAAGGGGAATATGTGGATATTTTTTTTGTGTGTATTCATCATTAGCACATGTTGAGATAGAGTTTTGACTGCTGTTGAGAAATAATTCCAAAGAGCAGGAAACATAATGTTTGAAATTGGTTTTCAGTATTTAAACTTATTAAGAGCACTTGAGAACACACACTCATCTTCTGACTGTCCCTCTCTAACATTCTTGTCAATGTGTCTATTGTGGGTCACAAAGTGTGTTTCAGCGTATACATGACAAGTGGACCTAGCCTTCACAACACGTAAAGGCATCCATTAACCAATCACATCAACAGCCTTTTGTTAATTTATGTATATTTATTTATATATTTCTCCCTTTACTTCAGTGAAACATAATTACCGATTACGTAATGTTTAGGCCCGGCATGTTGATTACTGTCCAGTGTTTGAAAGGCTGCAGTTCTTAGCGAATTAGAGAATGATTAGTGCATGGCAAATCTACTTCATTCTAAATATGTTAATTAACAGTCTATGCAGTGGGTGCAGTAGTTAAAAGCACTAGTAACCTCACACAAGCTTCAAATGTAACCACACTCTAAATTGCTTGCCGTGGGTTTCTTTGAAAGGCTATATTTAATTAAATGCCATACAGTAGCCATTTCTGGGCTAATGGAACTTATATTATATGTAAGAGATCTGGTGAGGAGTCACTTAACCGTCCATTACGACTGCTGTTTCAGTTCTGTGGCACCGTTTTGTAGCCACACGTAAATGATTGGGTTTAAATCAGCATTGTAACACAATTTGGCCAAGATCTGTAAATTGAGGGGTTGTGCAAAGTGATAAGGTAGATTTCATTGATAATACTATTTCTTTTCTTTGCTACATTGCAGTTCAACAATCTACATTACATTATATGTCTGGCAATGATCTACGATAAAGATTTAAAATATTTTTCATTGTATTTTAGATTCAATGTTAGATGAGGACAGACTTGTAAAATCTACAGTATGTAAACATGGCGAACAATCCAGTAAGACTGAGTGGCTCTTCAGGACCACTAACAGAGCACAGAGCCACCTAGTGTTAGCACTCACCACACAATGGACTCCTGTGGTGGCTTCACATCCTACACTGCTGTTACTGTATGGCCAGAAAACACTCACATAAACATGTCAGAGAACGTATTGGCATACTTATATGACACCTGTCAAGAAAATCCAGTCTGGGTTGAGAGAGAAACCCAGGACAACGTGCAGGAAAACATTCTCTTGATTTTTTACAAAAGGTGTGGGCACAGTGTTGTTGGTGAACACTGCAATGTGTAGTATTTTAACTTTTGCACAGTTTCAAGCATAACAAGAAACATCCCCAGTCCTACACACATCCTTGTTTCATTGTGGCAAGCTGCCCCACTAATGTAGCATGGTTTCTCATATCTTGGTTAAGGGTGCCCCCATCTGGCCAACAGCTTGCTGATGTGTTCACAGATTGTGTGAGGCAGTCTGGTTGCTCCTTTGCTTCCTCCTACCGCACTCGTTCTTCGCACTGATTCCCATTATGAAGGCTGCTTGTCAGAGAATATGGATTGTTTATGTAAACCTACCTATGCTAATTCTGCATTGACATAAGGTGATTTTAATCCATTTGGACGTGATAGTTAGTGTTTATAATGCGGAAATTTAAGAATATAGAAAAGGAGCTGTGTAAGATTTTTTTTTTTTTTTTTTTTTTTTTTTTTTTTCCCCATTTTTTTAGGATTTTTTACTTNTTCCCATTATGAAGGCTGCTTGTCAGAGAATATGGATTGTTTATGTAAACCTACCTATGCTAATTCTGCATTGACATAAGGTGATTTTAATCCATTTGGACGTGATAGTTAGTGTTTATAATGCGGAAATTTAAGAATATAGAAAAGGAGGTGTGTAAATTTTTTTTTTTTTTTTTTTTTTTTTTTTGCACCAGTATTTTAAGGATTTATGACTCTCCCTCTCTATCTCTTCCCTTCACTCTCTCACCTGCACACAATTTCAGCATCCATGCAGCAACAGTTGTTTGGGGGCAGTCCTGGTGTATTGGGTGAAATAAGGGTGGTGGTGTACGGCAGTAGCGGTGTGATTTGCAGCCTTGCCTGAGGAGCCCATTTTCTTGTGTGTGGTCAGTGGGCGCTGGCTGCTGTTCATCAGTATGGAAGTCTATGAGGTGAGGAAAAATTGTAATGATGGACACTGAGCGGCAGGAATCAGCTGCTCAATAAGCCCCCCCTAATTGCTTAGCAACAGTGTTCCAGGGTCTCTCATTTGAGATCAAGAGTTTAGTGGACTGAAGACTTCGCTTTGGAGAAATAGAGCTTGTGCCATTCGATAAGGCGGCGGAGAAATGGGCTCTATCTCCTACTTCCTCTGTGCCCTCCCTCCCATTCCTCCACCCTCCTCTCCTCTCTCTCCTTCTCTTTCTCTCTTTCTCTCTCTGTCTCTCTGCCACCGAACCACCCCCCCAACCCTTTCCTACCAGGATGATTATGTTACCTTTCAACTGCATGATGTATTCAGTTCACTAGATTATTTTCTGTCATCTCAGTTAATTGAATTCTGTCCATCACATATAGATGTTTTCACATTTGCATAAAGGTTAGAGTGGTGAAGAGTGTCAAACTTCAATTTAGACAATGTCACTCAAATAAATATACTGGCCTCTTTCTCTCTCCTCCTCCTCCTCCTCTTCTGGCTCTCCGGAGGTGGGTATTCACGGATTCTGTCTGAATTTAAATAGATTTGTATTCCTGGGATGCGCTGGCTCTCATATACATGTAAATATGAATATGAAAATGACCGGATGGCTCTCTGATACGGGGTGTGTGACCACGCGTGGCTGCGTGTGTGTGAATCTTTTCAATAATCTGCCTGTTGGCACGTGTTTGATTTTATGTGCATGTCTCTGTCCACATGGTCACCCTCATGGCCGGTTTGTGACACAGACAGTATGTAGGCATCGCTGTCCTCTACAGAGGCTCTCAGTAAGCACTTCCTCCTACTCCCCTACTCGTTGTCAAGTGCCTCTAACATCCAGCCTACAACTGTCGCGTGAAAATGTAGGACCACGGTGGGAGGGGTAAGAGAAGGACCTACCCGAGTATAACCTGTAAATGTATCTCTGCAGGCAGACACATGCACATAAAAGCATATTGTTAGGTAGAGACACATTCATTTTACACACATGCTTCTCCATTGAGATTTTAAAGCAGTTTCTCCATGGCAGCCAATCTGTTAAATGGCTGCGACTGACAGAGGGAAACGGAGCATAATAACATGTCACACAAGGAAACATAGCAAAGAGGGGGGAGAAAAGCAGACTTCTCTGACAGACAAGAAGACCCGGGCCAATTCACATTTAATAAGTGTCCCGGAATATCCAATTATGTTTGCTTTTGAAAATTGATTCATGTGTCTTTAGCGGCAATTTTCATATTAGCCTCTTTCAAATAAGCATCTATTAGGTTTATGTATCACATTGGCGTGTGGCGACGGCGTGCAGCCAGAGCTAAAATAAGTCTGTGTCAGTTAGTCAATAAATGGGAGCGTGAAGACGACGGACAGATTAGAGTGCTTATCTCTTTTCATCAGCTCTGAATGCCAGCTGAATTGAAGGTCAATATCTGAGGATTCTCCAGGTGTCTGGAGAGTATGGATTGGCTAGTGCTTGCAGCGCCTCTGTCCGTCTTTGTGGGCAGGCCAGGGCCAATTTCAAATGTGTCACAGCCGCATTTGAGCAGTTACCTGGACAAAACCACTATACATTATACTACATTCCTCTTTAGCACTCCTTCCCCCCACCGCTCTCTTCTTCACTCCTCTTTCTTCCCTCAGCGTCTCCGAGTTCCCTCCATCGGACTAGATATGTCACAGTGTGGGCTTTGTCACACCTTGTGACACATGGTGTGAGTTATCTGCGGAGACTTAGGAAATGTCTGCTGAGAGACAAGCGAAGATGGGTTATTATTTATGATAACATGAAAGACAATTGTGTGCTGATATTGACTGGAAGATTTGCAATCTCCTTTCAGGAATAGATGCAGTCAGAGGTTCAGCAATGGAGAAAACTACTTTTTTGATTGGAAATTAGAGATGACAATTATTGAGGGAAAGTACAAAAGGTGAAAGTATGCCTCCTTTCAATAGGCCATCTGTTTACAGCAAATTTTCAAGGTTGTTCATTATTGATTACATCTCTATTTTTCCTTCCAGAGATGCAGTCAGAAAACACTGTAGATAAAGAACTATTTAAAACTCAGGCAGCATACAACTCTATCTGGCTTCTTTTCTCTCCCCTGGTTTGCAATGAATGCAGAGGTTTTTCTTGTTGGAAATGGACAGTGAAAGCCTGATAGGCCGTGAACGGGGCAGATGGCTCTCTGCTCTTGCCTCCAGCTCCCAGTGTTTGTGTTTGAGCTTAGCACTGTGTTCAAACTCTGAAATCACACAGAAAACAGTTGATAAAACAACATTGGCACTCGTGTGGTGCCATATATGAGCGTATGCAGAATGCGTGCAGGTGTTTGTGTGTGCAGCTAAGGTTGGTTATGAGGCCATGGAGGTGGCGTTTGTATATTGAAGGGTCTTGTCCAGTGTGTCAGAGGGCCCTTTCGGCTACTCTCTTCTCAGACAAAGCTTTGGTGAAGGGGCTCACTCCAACAGGACATGGCTGCTGGGGGGGGGGAGAGCAGCAGCAGCACTCCAGACCTACTCGCCTGCAGGAGGAGGCTATCTCAGCCACCTAGTCCACTCCTCGGGCTGGCCGATACCCTCCACCGCAACCACCACCACCCACGGGGAAGGCCATATCTGACCTTATCTCGGCATGTGCGCAGCTGTCTATCAACACACACTGGTAGAGCCACAGAAAACAACCTTTCATGGAGAGTGTAGGAAAATCACAAAATCGGCAGCACATAAAAGTGTGCAGAGCCTAGCGAGACTTGAAAGTGGATATTACAGGGTGAGAAAATGGTCATTGGTCTCACAAAATCAGTGTTAACGGTGAGCACAATGAAACAAATTCTAGATAGCACGTGAATTTATTTCTGTACTTTGAATTAAACTGCACAAGAAATTCATATACTTTAGCAGCACTGAATAAAGAGAAAGCGCCTGCTGAGTATTACAAGGAAATGAAAGGCTGGCTTTATTTGTGTACGCATCTGTAATGTTATTGTGGCCATTTTTATTCATGCAGGCAAAGTTGTGAGCTCACCCTTGGCTTTTATTTACATGGTAGTCTTTCGTCTGCTCAACGGGAGAGCCTAGCAAGCTGTAGATAGGTCCTTTCAGATACTTACAAAGGCTGCTTCAGCTGCTTTTTGTTGCCGTAACTACTTCTTTCTTCCTCACATTCCAAATATCTTTGGTTCAGACCTGGTGGCCTTGATGAACAAGGTTCTATGGAATCAATCAACTGCTTCTCTCAGAAGATCTTAACATGGTTTAATGTTGGCCTTGCCACATTGTCCTTTTGAGATATAAACCTCATCCAACTTACGCCTGAGATCCAAGTTTCTTTTCTGAGGGGTCTTTTTGTGTAGAGTGGATTTCAGAGAGGCCTCAGTGTGGGGAGAAAACACAACCAGAGAGAGACAAGCAAGGCTGACGCGTATTGTTCTCGCTAATAATGAATGACAGCATACCTCAAGTATTTTTTGTGACACATTCATTCACCACAGTGAAAGAAACATCTTTAAATCATTCATCTTTAATGTATATTCAACCTTTCGACACAAATAATATGAGTGCTGCACGAGTGTAGGACTATATAATTCTCACATTTCACCCATTATGATATATCTAGGTTTGACAAGAGAACAGTGAATATTATGTTTTCACTGTAATGGATCAGATAATAAACAACACCTGTATTTTTTTTTTTTCTGTTTTGTCACATGCGGCCGGAAGCATTGTTAGTGAAACAGACAGCTATTCATGGTGGACATATGTGCGAAGCACCATAAGCGTCTACAACCTTTCCCAGCTTCAGTAAAACAGCAACATCTGCCTTCAGTTTTTATAGCCCACAACATATGTCCCTTCTTTGGTGACAAAGCTGGCTAAGGCTCTCATGCTGTTCCTGTCCCCTAGTCCAAACATACATCTTTAGATACCTGTCAGCCTTTATTATTCTGTCCTCTGTTGCTGCAGATAAGGGAAGTTAAAGTTTAATGAAATGCAGCCCAGCTACAGAGGCCCGGCTTTTATAATTTGTCACAGGCTGGGTGCTGGGAGCCCACTGCTATGTAAACATGGAGGCAGTGGTCACGTCCATTACCTCTAAATGACGGAACATGGACAAAGTGGCAGAAATGTCCCTCTAAACCAGCCATTTTCCTGTTGTTGCCTTACGCTGCACTGTGCTCCCCCATAAACCAAGATGGAGACATCAAAATTTGAAAAACACTGATTCTAATAAAGCCTGTGGTAATGTTTCCACAGTAAATTACCCACAGAAACTGTATCCAAATGCAGTCATTTCCCGTCTGTATGTTCATATAAAATTGATAGCCAGCATGTTCTGGGTAGCCTCGGGCGTAAGAACAGTAAGTGTGATGGGTGTCAAAGCTTCCAAAGCCCTGCAGCAGTGTTACCAGCAGTACTCTCAGAGACCATATCCAACATACTACACTTAGGGCCTGGGGTATATATTCCCTGTCTCACGTACTAGGGCCACGCACTACTTACACTGTGTCCCCCTATATAACCCTAATGACAAATAAAGATAGGCCTGGGATGCCTGCAGCTATAGTGGTCAAGGAGCTCTGATGCACTTTCTGTCACTAGAGTGAAGAGTCTTAAAGCTAACTGCCTGTAAGTATCAGTAGATTAAACCTATTTATGAGTAGCAGCCCCTTTTCTATACTGTTATATACTGAAGATTTTATACAGAAAAAATTCTGATATTAAAATGGTCATTTTCTCTTATTAGACAGTGTTATAGGCAGTGCAGTTCATCTGGCCATAGACAACGAGCAGCGCAGTGTGACTTAAGAGAGGAGGAGCATCCCTCTTCACCGGTTTGTTCTGCACTAGACAGAACTCTAGGAAACAGCTTATTCTGCCACTTCAATTTTGAGCTCCATTTTAGCCTGGACTGCAGTCTAGCTGAGAGCAGGGGTCCACACACCAGAACAGACATACACACACACACACACACACACACACACACACACACACGGAGCACACGCATACACTATACACACTTCAGCAGCAGTTGATGTCTTAATACAGGCAGGATCTAATTTAGCTGATCCTCTAACATTTATCCTTTAGGTAAACTCTAGCACTCCCCTCTCAGTCCCAGTGGCACCCGTGCCAACAAAACGGCGCAGGCATATTTTAGAGCACCCGCTTCATACCTCAAAGTGCCCTCAGGGACACTCTGTGTCTCCTCTCCGGTTTCTAGTGAAATACTCCACATTTGATGTTATTTCTCCGGCCCTTTGTGAACAGGTACAGGAAGTTAACCGAGAGTACACCCTTGATGAAAAGAGGGGGGTTTTATTTATTCTTGGCTGCAGCCATTTTCAGGTGCTGCAGAAATTGATGGGCACCAGTACACAATAACATACGTGCTCACTTATGGCAAGGCACACCAACAAAGCTGTCGAACAGACATGCGCAAACATACTCAGAGGTGGTCTGTGTGTGTGCGCTGTTGTGTGTGTGTGTGTGTGTGTGTGTGTGTGTGTGTGTGTGTGTGTGTGTGTGTGTGTGTGTGAGTGTGTGGATTGGTAAGGGGCTATAATCAGTAGCTCTGTGACAAGGGAGGGAGGTGGTGGCTGGCGGGAGGGACAGAGGGACAGGAGTGATAACAGATTGAGCGACTCTGATAAACTCTCCTCTAATGGTTCTGCCTGTCCCTCTCCCCCTTTTCGACGGCACCTATTTAGTGGACTCTTTCACTGGCGGCGGATTAGAAACCTGGATAAGGAGAAGCAAACACTGGCAGCTTCTCTGAGTAAGCAACAGAGAGAGGGAAGCAGAGGAAGATAGAGAGAATGAGGGAGAGAGATGGGAGGAGGAGAGACATGAGGAGAATGAAGGACAGAGGAAGAGAGAGGCAGAGTGGGAAGGGAGCCGGAGAGGATATTCAAGGAGTGGCACTTACCCGTAGCCATCCATCGTAGCCACCCCCCCACCCCCCCGCTCCTGCTTTATTTTGGCTTTCTCAGCCCTTGACAATGCAGTAACTGCTTACCGAGCACTGGAACTGCTTTTTGAGCCTGAAGTCGATGGTGGGTTCAAGTGGCGGGTTGCAGGAGGTGTCAAACATGGCCTAATTCTGTGTGGTTAACGGCTAGGCGTGACACGTGCAGGACAGTGTAAACATGGATTAGGTTGATGTCTCAATCACAGCATGGCAGACTGACAGACAGGCTGCTGACAGTGGCAGCAACATGGGGAATCTGCTTCGAGTTCGTACAGGAGTTCCCAGTATACACACTGTCTCTGATCCAAACATGAAATCATCATCGCTTCACTATTTTTAGTGTTTTAACTTTTTATACCATAATAAAACAATAACCATTTGGAATAATCTTGTTTAATCTTATGGAATAATATATATATGTATATATATATATATATATATATATATATACACACACACACACAAACATATATATATATATATATATATATATAAATATATAAGTCCAAGTCTGTTGAAGTTGTTGTGAAGTCTGTCCTCAGTTGTAAACTACATCATTTAATTTAGATATATTTGGATAATTTAGATTATCGGATTACTTGGAGTATTTATTACAATGAAGGTAATCAGCATATTGCCCTGCATATGTTTGGTTGCAGTTTCATTGTTTCCCACAGATTAAATGTATTTGTAGTTGATGACCTCAGCGGGGTGGATGAACCTGGGAGGTGTAAACAGCACTGATTTCACATAAACACAGGATTCACAAGATTGCACATAAATGCACCTTTCCTGCAGGTATTTCAGTCAGTCAACATTGTTAACTGGACACAGACCTTTGAATGGAAGAAATAATAAATGCCCACATATTAATAATATGTCTGAAAGAAAGAAACAATGAATACAGAAATATTTTTTTAAAAATGGATCCAGGGCAATTCTATTTAAATTCTAAATAAAATCTTTATACACCAAACACACTGCGTACCATGGCTTTAATTAACAGACAGTGACTTTTAAATTTACAGCAGTGACCACAATATGACCTGACTGAGCATCAGTAAAGAACTAGATATTCATTACGTGAGCTGCCGCGTTTTATTGAATGTGGATGGGTAGAACCCCATTCAACTGAGAGAAGGCTCAAAATAGAGAGGGATAATGTAACCATGCAAAATGAAAAGCAAATAATTATATCCAGCTTTAAAGCCTCTATTAGTGCAATTCTGTACAGACAAATGGAAAATTGCACACTTAGTAATTTGTCCATTTGATTATGACTGCTGAGTATGTGTGATTAAAATAGTGTAATTATATCTACTGTATTGCATTCACGCTCTGAACAAGACAGAAATATCTGACCACTGTGCCACTGTATTGACAGTTTGATTGACAGGACACAATACCATATACTGTGGTAAATTAATAGAATGTCCCATTTGCTAAATTGACCCATGAAAAGGATGTACGCAGTGGAGCTGAAAGTTCAAACTGCACATAGCTTTTACAGTGCAACACGGGTTAAACTATTAAAAAGACAACTATTTGCGTCACAATGTTTCTGTTCAGATTGTATGAATACAAAGCATTAAAGCACCACTCAAGACAGCAGTACAAAAAAAATAGTGTCTTCAGCGAAACTCTTGCCACAATGTCAAAGGAAAAATAACACAAATTGCTATACACTGGCGGCAATTATGTTGAGTAGCATCCTAGTGGACAGGGTCGTCTTTCTCCACATGCAAGACAACGTCACGCTTCTGAGGGCCAGTGAGCAGCTTCTCTCAGCCTCATGCTCTAGTGTCAAGTGCTGCAAACAATATGCACTCACAGCAAGCACTGCTCAACTCAGGAGACGACATGCTCCGATGATTGTGCCTTTGCCAAAACTATTTGTGATTGACAAAGGCCCATGTAACTCACCATTGACTTTACCTCACAATCTGGTATCTCCGCATATCTCCGTACGAGAGTAAACAATCGAGCAGTAAATAACTTGCTCACTCGATCCCCACAGGCCGTCAATCAAATGGACAAGTGTACACTATGCTGTGTTAGAGAGCTCAGAGCTGAACTAATCCAGTAAATACAACAAAAGCCCCGACCTGAGGAAAATCCTGTCTGAAGATCCAGTCTGAAACCACAGGAGGAAAGCTGGGAACACAGAAATCTAATGACTCCAAAGCAGGCATGAAGTGTGAAATCCTACTCTTTCCTAGGAACAGCTGAGCCTGCATGTGAGGCGACGCTAGTGACATTTGTCGCAATGATAGATATTCATATTTATTGATTCACTGAGTGGAGTCATTAGCTAGTTAACAAGTCGCTACCAGAAATATTAGCCATTATAGTGGAAAGCCATGTTGAAAAGAATGTCACTTGAAATTCATAATAGCCAAATGAATGCAACTGTTGTTGTGTATTGAAGTCTTTTCAGTGGCTGTCTTGCCATCATCACACTCATCATACCAATGCATTACACTGAACAAAAGAGCTAAAGACCAATTATTGAAAGATCCACAAAAACTAGTAAGCTAGCTAAATATTGTCAACTCTAGCCAAATTCCCAATCTGCCTCTATTAATTAAGCCATTTAATCATCCACCACACTAATTGCATAATTAAATCACTGCCTCCTGGGTGCTACTGATGTGCAGTGGGTAATCTGGCGCAAAAAATACCATTCATCAACAATGTGGGCTGGTTGATAATGGTAATGGATGGGTAGGTCCACAGCAACTCACCAAGGACAACTTGCTGTGTAAAAACAACAATGAAGGCTATGGTCAGTTTTAACACCATTGTGATTTGAGCTGGATGACATTGGAGCAAATGTTGGGGAGGAGATTTTGTTGATTGTCAGAGTAGAGAATGATGTAGTATTACCGATGCCTTCCTGCATATGTGCTACTACAAGAAGTTATCCAGATTGGTGTACAAATTAAAGTGTGAATCAAGAAAAATACCATATTGTCGGATAAATAATTATGAATGTACAGTACACCCCATCTTATATTATCTCCACACTGAATGTGTTGTAGGAAGTAGGAAACAGTGCTTGTGTTTAAACTAATGGCTCAGTGGAATAGTTAGAAAGATATAAGAGCCCCAACCACTACATAAACACAGATTCAAAACAACAAACAAAAAAAAAAGTAATCAAAATTATAAAAGAAAAAGATTCCACAGCATAAAAGATACAGGCCCTCATCCAAATCCAACAACATGCTGTAGCCCTCCAATTTAGCACCATTGTGGTCAGTCGACACGAGTGTGACCAGCACAAACACCTTGTGTGTTGGCATTGTTGGGTCCGCTCGTCTCAGCACAAGACTCAGCGGCTCCAGCCAAGTGTTTAAATTCCTGAAGAGCCTCCAGAAGAAATTAGTATGTAATGGCCACACTCTGCAAGAAGAAAGACCCATTATGGCTTTCCACTGACTGTACTTGGCTTTCATTTGTGAGCTAAATGGATGCGCGTGAAGGTGAGAGTTCACTAGCCATTCAAGTATTTGGCTTTAACTGGCTCCAGCACTCTTGCTTTAATTCAAGCAGAAGGACAAGTATGAATAATCGCTCTGGATAAGACTCATCACAACCGGCGGCATGAGTCGCCCCCCTCCACTCCCCCTCCCCAAAATCACCACCTCCAACCCCCCACCCCTTAAAATGGCTGCTGAAGCTTAATGACAAAATACCATTTACATCATGCCTTTTAATTTGCAATTTGCCAGCTTTTGTTGCTGCTATCTGATTTTGGTTTGTTAGCTGCACACTGTATTATTTTGATGCAAATTTCCTCCCAGCTCATCTCAACTGGTTCTAATTTCACATTTGTTTATCAGAGCTAGAGAAAATAGCTAGGGAGAAATGGGTAACTCTAATCAATGTAAAATAGAACACAAAATATCCAATGATTACGAACCCATGAAGGCTGGCAGACTGTGCAGAGAATTGAGGCTGCAGGATGCAATAGCCCATGTGGTATCATGGAGACAAAGAGACCACACCCAGCTGACACTGTGAGGATGAGTTGTAAAAAACTGATGTTTTGAGGAGAAATGTCTGTTACTGGGCCTGCAATGAAGGAGTGACTGCTTTATTTAAATACACAGGAGTGTACGGCCAAAACTGCTAATACGAGGCCCCAAGGGTGTTCGTCTCATGTAATATATGCACAGGCTAATTTATTACACCAGGACTAATTTCCATTGCTTGTGCTTGGAGTTGCCTTGCTAATTATGGAATGTTTTTTTCTTTTAACCATTTTTTTTCTCCCTGATTCATAATTGCACATCTACATTCAGGAGCAGCGTCTTTGCAAATGAGATGAGGCCTTGCCATTTGGCATTCATGGCCCCCCGCCCCCACACCCAGGTGAGCCCACAGCCCACACAGGGCACAAGCAAGGCTCCATTTCCTTCCAAAAAAACACACCCACCCTCCCAATCACCAATGCTTGGATCTTTGATGGGCTCTGCCCCCAGAACTGCTACGACCATCTCAGAAATATCAGATAGGCTGGTGTGTAATTAGACTTGGGACTTTAATTAGGAAAAGTTAACTGTTAGATGAAAGCTGTCACATCTGTGATACGTACTGCTGGTTCAGTGGATGGATCCCAGGGGGGTCTGCATCAAAAGGCCCTTCCCTGCTGAGCAGCCCCACTCTAGCATGTTCTCATGCGCCAAATCAGGCCCTCTGAGTGGCAGCGGATGTGAGGGGATGGAAAAACAGAGGCGCAGACACAAGTTAACTGCAAAGGAGAGACGAAGAGGAGGAGGAAGAAGGAAAGGCGAACGGAGGAAAGAGAGAAGAGGGAGAGAGAAGAAAGGGAAAATATCGCAGAGCCGCTCGGCTGCGTTTTTGTGTGTCTCGTTAAATGTAGAACAAGGCACAGACACAAAGGGATCTGAGGGAAAACAATGTCGCTTAACAAGACATCACTGGCTCATCATTAGTAATTTGTTGTGGGCATAATTTTCCCCTGCCCCTTGCATAATAGGTGCCCTGGGATATTGCCGACGCTTTTGTGTGCCCTCATTTGGCTATTTATTTACTTGGCTCATGTCACAAAAGAGATCTGGCCACCTCGAGCGAGAGCCAAGATAACACTGTTATGGCTCCACATCACAGCCCTATTAAGATGGAGCTCCTTTAATTGACTCCCCTAGCTCATTGCCTGACCTGGAGTTTCACTGAACCCACCCAACCAATAAGCGGCCTTGTCTCACAGGGCAAAGTGTGGAGCAATGCAGTGTTTTTGTTCAACTTGTGTTGGTTGGTTTTGTGTCACATGGCCTTGATTGGGTGCACTTGTTTGTTTTTATGCATTACGTCCTGAGTTAATGTGCTGAAAGAATAGTCAGGAGTGATTATTCTGTATTTTGATTGAGATGCTCTCTCTCTCTCTCCCTACATTCTGTCTTGTGCTCTCTCTCTCTCTCTGTTCTGGAAAAAATACAACAGCTGCAAACTGCTGTACCAGTGTTAAATATGGTGAAACGGCTTGACGGATATCACTGCCATTAATCACAAAAGCGAGGAGAGAGAGAGAAAGCCTTATAATTTCATTGTGTGCGTTTCCTGTTTACCCATCCCCACAGATGGTACTGCCAGCGCTCCACAGAGGAGCTCTCACACTGTTGTTCCATCACCCCCACTTTCTGTGGCCCTTTTGTGACAGTATAGACACTGAGCTGTCATTTACATTCACTAGACACATACACTGGGGATGGATGGATGGTCAGATGGATGGATGACCCGAGTCATGGCAACAACGTAGCTATTTGGAAAAACAAAAAGCAGTTTTTTCTGGGGATGGAAAGAAATTGATGATGTGAGCTTGGTTCAGCGCTGACAAATTGCTATGAGTATAATGATGTGCATACACTATCTAAGGACCCCCTGACTTCCGGGGACTTGCCCCTTTTTCCACTCATCGTTCTTTTTGAATGACAGCATTCACATTAGTGTAACTGTAACACAATTGTGTCCGTTGTTGAGGAAATGAAAATCAAGTATTTGACCTTTGTATCTTACAAGTGGCTTAGTGTTAGCTATGGGCCCTTTAGGTTGATGGTGCAGTAGTATCCTTTCATGCTACCATTCTCTCTTTAGTTTTTCATAATTGTTAAGCCTTCATATCTAGACTAAACAGCTTTAATGTATTCTGTCCATAGCATAGCTGGAATTTGCATGAATTTATCAGGCTTAAAGCCAGGCTCCCTGTTCTTAGTCCTTCATTGCGTGAAGTGTGTTAAATGTACGCACATGCACACAGCAGCCCCATGTCTGCTGCTTTGACATAAAACTGTGCTTTGGCAAGGCCAAATGAAAAGATAGTGAAATCGATTTCCACATTGTATTTCACACCCTTTCATCAGGCCCAGCCCTCATGGCTGGAACGCTTGTGATTTCAAAAGCACTTAACATACGCCAGCCCCTTTGTTCAAGAAGCAAACTACTTCTGAGGAGACATCAATGCAAATAAAACCAACTAGCAGAGCGAAGGGAAACTCGAGCTGAAGAACAACCAAATTACCCGTAGTTAATACGTCTTCATTACAATTTCTCTCCCTCCCTCTCTCTCTCTCTCTCTCTCTCTCTCTCTCTCTCTCTCTCTCCAGCATACCAAAGATTCCCCGTGCTAATGATTTTCTGGGTATTAAAGAGGCACCCACTGCTGTCACTCTGGATATGAAACAAGAAAACAGATTATTGTCGAGATCACCCACTGTGAACACCCAAATGATACTTAAAAAATAATGATGTTCTTAACCATACTCATTAACAGCACAGTGCAGGAAAGAACAATACTCTCCTCCAGGAAAGCCAAACAGATTTCAAATTAGAGCATAAAGCGGAGAGGCAATCAGTTTGGAAATACACTGAGGATGGAAACAAAGCAGACGGTGTGGTGATATTCTGTTCCCACGCACACTAGGATTCGTGTACACCGGTGGTGGTTTAAAGTTACTAAACATTTGGCCGTGGTTATTGGTGTGAACTCTGCATCGTTTGTAATTTTTAATCATAGTTAACACATGAAAGACACCCACTGAAAGTATAATCCTATACAGTAACTTGCTGCAACAAATGTCGACCATGTACTATCTGCATAATGTGCTTGTAGTTGATGCAAAACACATCAAATCATAATGATGATTATTGTTCCTCCACTGTTCTTCACATCAAACATCTTCTGTATAAGTCCTGTATATTAGTATACCGTACATCTGTTGTGTTATTCCTACTGAAATAATTGGCACCATACAGCAAGAACAGAAAAGTAGGTGTTGGCTCTCTTTTGTGTTTAGGATGGCATGTAAGAGCATTTTTTAATTTAACCAATTTAATACTACGTTTAGGGCTCACAGCTTGACAGGAAGTCCATTTCAACAAGTTGCCAATGAATAACTAAGGCCTAATTTCCATTACATAGGAGAGTGATTCAAATGTTGGCCTATAAACGGACAGTAAAAGGAAGTCCAATGTTCCATAACTCAACCCTTGTCATGGCGTACTTTCCTGAATAGGACAACTAGGGACACAGTGGGATTGTTCAGTTCTCGCCAAGCCAAAACGATTCTTTGTCAGCCAGGCATAAATAACATAGTGTTGATTGTTCTGTCAAAGTTAATCTGACAGCTCGGGGAAGCAGTCATTTATCTAATGACAGAGTTTCTATGACAACAATCGATCCCCCTGCAGCCTGGGGTTTGTGTGTTTTTGTGTGTGTCTGTGGTGGTGCTGGTGGTGGTGTTGGTGGTGAGGGGGGGGTGCCAAACATTTGCCATTGGCTGTGTTAGTTGAACACAGTAAAACACATTCAGTAGCAGGGGACAGAGAAGCTTTGTGGGGATGCTCAGCTTTGTCCATTAAGGTATTACTTTCATAACTGCAGCATTCTTTTGTTTTATGCTTAATCAGCACAGTCACTTTTATTTCACAATACCACGGCGTGTCGAGTTTTCACCACTGAATTTCACCTGATATTCTGTGACATAATTTATTGCACAACCTTTTCTGAGCGTCTGCAGTCACTGAACACTAATTACTTTAATTCAAGTGTAGAAAATTAAACATTTTATTTTTGGCATAACGCTGTCAAATATCCTCATTAGTGCATTTTTCTTAAATCAGATGGCTGTTTTAAAGCTGTCTTGTAGGGCAGCAAGTAAAAATATATTTTTTTGTAATATTATTTTAGCCCTTCTTCTTTTCACTTTTTCATTCATGGCTGAGGTCAATGCAGAAATTCACTCTTGTGAATAAAGTGACAAAAAAAAATTAAAGGTGAAATTTTTGCTGTTTAGAGAAGTTAGGTGGTGTGTTCTGCTGGATAGAGAATATGAGGGAATAGTTCACATTGCATATTATCTTCAGTGCTTTTTCAGGGAGTTAGACATATCTCCGCTCTTGGACTCTCAGAAACACTTAGCTAAATTCTCGCTGTTACAGTCTCGTTGCACAAAACAGGTTACTGCTGTGGCAGTCATATGACCTTGATGTGTCATAACAATGGCTACCTGGTTTAAGGTTGTGGAGAACTGGCAGAGAATAGACTGGAGTGTTTCTGGAAAGGTGTACTTGGATGTCTCTGTTATCAAAGAATAGCATTTTATATCAATTCGTCTTATTCCTTAGAGCCCCCCACACCCCCACCCCAGCCCCTATGACTTATTTCTTGTCCCCAGAGAAAATTAATGACAGCTAGAGGAAGCACACATGCCTTTATGATGATATACGTCCCTCATAATGAAATGAATTGCTATTGTGAGAATGCTGAACATTGTCAAATGTATTTTGGATTATAATGAGTTGAAGGACATTGTGGAGCACTGAAAGACCCCATAGAACTGGGTAATAGCTAACAGCCAAGATATTAAAGTATTTTGTTGACAGAAGTCTGGTCGCATCTGCTTAGCCCTGTTAGTGCTTTTAACATCCTATTACTCTGAGGAACATTTGAGGTTGTATCCATTTAAATTCAGAAACTGCACCGCTGTTGCAACTTGTTTCTTTTCTTTATGGAATGAGAAAATTAAGAAAGACTTACTATCTTGGTCTGCTTTAGCTAATGTCCAAGTGTCCTGATACCTTGACAGAATGTCTCAAATAAGCTACGTGCTAGAAAAGCAGGAGGGTTGAGCAAAAAAAAAAAGGACCAAGACAGAACCTTGACAAATATCATCCATAACATTAAAATGGCCCCTATTGTCATTACGGACAGAGAGATTAAATTCATCTCATCAGACGTAAGTATGACAGGTGCCTCAATAGGCTGATGCCAAGCGGCAAGCCAAGAAGATTAGCAGGGCACTGATATCATTATTTCCGCCTATCAGGGATTCAGCAGGGAGGCAATTGTAATTTCTAGGCTTATTAGTCTACACTCGGAGGAGAGAAAGCCCAATGATAAAGCCGACTGTGACAGCCGGGCATTCCAGCAGCAAGTGCTGTCACTGTGACACTGACCAAATGCCAGTGTGCCTCTGTCCCTGTAATCCTGCCTAATGGAGGTTAACACACAATACAAAGAGGTCCTCATCACTGATCACAACAATCCACACATTTGCATTTTTAAGTTATAAGAGCGGTCACAGAGAAAATAAAAAATTAGAGAGGCGGTAACTTGTGGAAATGAAGAGGAGCGAGGAGGAGGCAGGGAATTTATTGGGCGCACGTAAAGATGCAAGCACACACATACACACATACACATCAAGTGTATTTTAAAGTTGTGTGGAGAAGTGGAGCAGCAATCTTGAGGGTGGCAGGCAGGCAGATCCTCTTGGCAATTCGAGACATCTGCCTCTCCTGCCTGGGCAGCCTGTGCCAACGCCGGCCCCCGGAGAGAGCCCCGTTCCCAGCACACTAAAGCCCAGAAGTGTTTGTCGAGCCTAATAAATATTGCACAGCGCTTCCTCTTTATCTCATGAATGTTTGTGCATGTCTGTGGGTGGCTGTAGATATAAACAAGGGATGAGCATTAAGCCCTTAAAAAAAGACGGCCGTCATCGACGCCATTGGCCTCCTCCCTAGATATACAACTTTGGTCGGCTGCCTTTAAGCCAGCGAGACACAGAGCGACTGAAAGACTTAAAGCACACAGGCATTACTATCTGCTCCCCAACACCTGAGTTCATCCCCTGTTCGATTTGTCTCTGTAAATCCAGGCATAGGATTGGGGTGCTGTCATATTTGGGCCAGATGAAGATATCTGCGACTCTGTTTGGCAACATGTCTCCTTAATTATGCCTAATTTGTAGACCAAATAGCCGCTTATCACTCCCACTGTCTGTGACAGCTTAATAATCTCTAACCTCAGTGTGGGTGTGTGTAAGAGGGAGCTGGGGAGCGTGACCGGGACCTTAATATGATTTGTGTATTTTGGTGTCACGGTTTAACAGTTTTATAAGCCAGCCCCGTGATAAGTATCATGTTATTAGGGAGTTACATATTTGACTTTATTTTTCTCAAAGGAATCCACATTGCGACCAATTGTATTACAATAATGGCATTAATCAGGGTATCCTGGGAGGAGGAGGACGGTCATTTGCATTGCAGCAGCTGACAGTTCTCTGTTAATATCTTTGTATGCATTGTAGACTCCCAGTGTACGCTCTAGAAAAGGTTATTGGTAGAAAAATAGAAGCAGCCTAAAGGGTTTTCAGCACCTTCCTCAAACTGTAAAATGTCATTGTAGTCATGTATGATGACATATAGTCAAAGGGGGCTGGTGATTGCTTTTCCTCTCTTGATACATTCCTTCTTTCTCCAGCATTTCTAGTGTGATTGTGTGAGTGTGTGTGTGTGTGACTGTGTGTTTATGTGTGTGTGTGTGTGTGTGTGTGTGTGTGTGTGTGTGTGTGTGTGTGTGTGTGTGTGTGTGTGTGTGTGTGTGTGTGTGTGTGTGTGTGTGTGTGTGTGTAACATAAGGAGGGGGTATGGGAATGGAAGTGGAGGTGGGCGAGAGGGCCCTGATGGCCCTGCAATGAAATCTGCCTGAGCTTGCCTCTACCAGCTGCAATTATCATTAAGCCTCCAATGGAACCGGTCCACTCCAGAGACACCTAAAAGCTGCCGTAGACCCACACATAATATTGTATTAAATGGGACCAAAAAAATCAA
This sequence comes from Seriola dumerili, assembly GCF_002260705.1. Lineage (NCBI taxonomy): Eukaryota > Metazoa > Chordata > Actinopteri > Carangiformes > Carangidae > Seriola > Seriola dumerili. Next base: position 16,033,203 of record NW_019174404.1, read on the forward strand.
TACACAATGCAAATGAAAAGCAGGGGAGTAGGATCCACTCAGTATGCATATTTCCTGTCAAGTACACTTTCTGACCCGCTGAACGCCGTTCGTGGCGGAACTCAGTACTTTTGAAAATTACTGATGATCTCTTGTTATGAGCCCCTATCTGCCTGCCTGGCACTATTTGTGATACGCTTGTCTAGCCGCGTGTGCTGAAAACCTGCTCGCTTCCTCGCTGAATTAAAAGAGTTTGTCCGTGAACTGAGGAGAATGTGCTGCTTATGTCCTTTTTGTACACAGTAAATGGAAATGTTGATAAATACCTCCTCCCATGAAGCACTTGTTTTGTGGTGGCTGTGTGTGCCGCACAACGGCACAAGAGAGCTAATTATGAGAAGGATGAGCCGAGGTGAGGAGCTGGGTGGGCAGCTACTTATTCTGCAGCCTTTCTTTCCATTGTGTGGAGATATAATTTCTGGGATGTAAACATTTGTGCTGCATTTGTTTGTGTTTGCATGTGCGTATATATGTGTGTGTGCCATTGGATGATGCATACAGTACATGGAAGAAATACTCCAGCAGGAGGGAAGGAAGCCCCTGAATGCATGTGCTCCGTTAGTGCAAACAGATAAGTGCTTATCATATACCTGTAGCCAGGAGGTCATATCCAATATAGCCAAGCAATTCCTCCAAGCCCACTTCCCCTGGTTGAATTTGCAATCTTAACTGGTAGGGTGGTCCCTTCTATTGTGAACAGGGCACACACTGGGTTGTCAAGGTATTCTCTCAGAGGCCCACATTCACTCTGTCCCACAGAAGCTATTTATTCTCTCTCTCTCTCTATCTCTCTCTCTCTCTCTCTCGCTCTCTCTCCCTCCCTCCCTCACACACACACATAAATAGGCACACAACATACACATACTGGAATCATTTTCAGATATTAGAAATTGATACCACACAGCTCGTATGTCCCCATGTAATAATATTATTTTCTGTAGTGGACTATGTATATTAAAAATCTCAAACTTTTAAGATTGAAAGAAAATCAGCAGAGAGAAATAATAATGCAAAATCCCAGACTGTACATTTTAAAATAGTGTATTCTTTAGTATTTGTATTGTAGTGTTTTTTTTAGTTAACAATGATTAAAATGTTCCAGCCAAGTCATGTTTATTTCAGTTTGTACATCTATGAAGGTTTATTTGATTTTATACCTTTCCTTTCCTTTCCTCCCCACAAAGTGATGACAAATTTAACTTGTGCAATTTTTGCCAACCTAAATTGGGATCAATGATTTTTCATATTTATCCAGTCCTGGAAAAGCTTTAAAAAAAAAAAAAAAGATATAAAACAATAAATTCACAGTGTTTATTGTGTCACTGATCAACACTAGCTGAACATACACTACCTTCTATAACAAAACCTGACTGTGATCTTCTGACCTTATTTACAATTTTACGATTTCTAATTTCTAACAAATTTTTTTAACTTAAATGTTCTTTTTTAAGGTTTCTGATTTTCAATAAAAATAATAATACAAATATTAAAATCATATAAAGCATTAGCAACTTCAGAAATATAAAAGTTAAACATTTCAAGAGATCACCAGCTTTTAGTCCTTTGCTTGTTTTTTTTTTTTGAACAGTAAACATTACAAGTAAGGAGCAGGATCTTTATCACGCAGCCATTTCATCATCACGGAGCAGAGATGGGCTGTTATCTAATTAGCCCCCAGCTAACACGCTTGTAAAATGAGACTTTACACAAGAACAATGTTTGTCACACTCGCTGATGTGGTTTCTCGTTTTCTCTCTCCCTCCTGCTTTCTTTCTCACACACTTTCTTATCTTTTTTTTTTTTTTTTTTTTTTTTTTTTCCCCCCCCCNGCACCTCAGCGGTGGAGAACATTTGTGAATTTGTTTTAGGTCAATGGTTATGATGTGAACTCATTATAGGAAAGGTCAGACCCATACATAAATGTATACTAGGCTACCGCAAGCGTGGCCCGTCTCAGAGAAGGATCTCAGGATACTTAAAGGACCTCGCCCTGGGAAGAGAGAAGGGCAGACCTCACAGGAGGTTCACAGGAGCTGACTATTCTGTCTCTAGCAGTCAGCCAATCCTGTCTCTCACTTCACTGATTATGCACACTTCCCAGACCGCACTGGAGATACTCCACGGGGAAAGGGGCGAAGAAGCAGGGTTTTATACGTTGTTGTGTCTAAATAATGATGTTGGAGCCATGAACAGGGGTGCCTGCTATTCCCCTTGGAGTTTTGGTTCACGGCCTGTCGCAGCTCTGGTTAAGGCTCCTGTGTCTAATGACCCATGTCAAAGACTACCTTGCACAGCTGTAATGACATATCATAGCTCATCACTTAGACCCCACACTGACAATTATAATCATATATGTAGCTTTTGCTGCTGGATCAGGCCACTATTATGACAAATTGATGTGGTGATGAGAGACACGGAAGTAGGAGAAGGAGCTGGGGAGTGGAACAGAGAAGGAGGGCAAGAGCAGGGGAATATGTGTGAGCACGGAGCACAGCACTAAGGGATGACTGAAGACACCTAGTGAGGAATTGCAGTATCAGTGTTCCTTACACAAGGTTTCATTCTTCACGCACGTTATTGTTCATTCACTCCCTTGCCCCTTTAAGAGTCATATCCTGCCCTGTTTGGCTAAAGAACACTTTCTGTCTGTATGGGCCCTGTCACTCCCCTCTTGTTTCTTACAATGGGGGGTTTTAAGCTGCCACACTAGATGTGTAAAACCCTTCCCTCTCTGATGGGGCTAGGGCAAGGACCACCAGCATACTTGGCCCCTCTGCCCCATGATGCACCCAAAACAAAAGTGCATTGAGAGTCTCCCCGGTTTTTGTTCCTCGACCTCGAGGTACCAGCACCCACAAGGCACTGGACTCACTTCCTGTGCTGCACTTTGCTGTACATTTATTACCCCGTTCTGCCAATAACATGTCCTTCAAGCTCCAAGATGGATGTTTGCTGAATGAGTTAACCTTGTGTACATTTGACAGTGGCTATTGGTGGGCCACCTCTTTGAGGATGACTTGGCACAAAGGAGCTTTTTGTTCAGGATTTTTTTCTGTCTTTTCCTTGTGTTCTTCTTGTTGTCCTTTGTTTCCTGCTTCCCCATCTCTTTTTCTAAAGTAGAAGTACCCTTAAGGGCAGGCTTTTCAATTCAGCATCTTTTTATTCCCTTTGCCGCACAATTTTTATACTTCCACAATATATCTCCCTCTGGTCCCAGCCCCCAGTTTTTATCCTCAGCCCAGCCTCCATGCCCCAGCCCTGCCTGTCCTGCAGCAGATTTAGCTTTTGTTGGCGAGTGTTAATAGGATTAAAATGGGTTACTAGCTCAATCACAGAGAGCTTCAAACCATCCCTAAATGTAAGTATCTCATGGGGGTCGGGGGGCATTGTGGTTGTGTCTTTCCCCCCTCTGGCAGCCCTCCTGATCGCAGGAGAGACCCCAGGCCTGATGGGGGTGGCAAAGGTTTGGCCTCCAGGAAAATCCGCAGGATTATGTCAGCACTCATTACAATGTACACAAAGACCACAGGATCAGTAGGAGCACAAACGGAGCAGTTAAGTCAAATAGGGTGGGCCAGGGGATTCTCCGCTTCCACCCTGACAGTGATTAGCCTTTGTGCTCCACAACTCCCTACATTCAGGCTGCAGCCGCTGGGTTACCAATAGGCAATGTCTAAAGTTAGCGCTAGATTTTATACTTGCTAGAATCTCAATTTTAGGCTTAGTCCTACATTTCAGTTTGGAATCACTACATAAAGTTTACCTATTACCATGAACTGAAATATTTAAGCTGATGTTTCATCTAAAGTTACACATTTTAAAAAACCATCTCAGCCACCTATGATAAAATCAATTCAGCCTTGGCAAGGTGGATATTGTGGGTATACTGCACTGTGCCCAGCACCCATACATAATTAGACAGTGGATGAGAATAGCTGGGGATCTATTGTGATAATGTGAGGTCACTTCGCTCTTGAACATCCATGATAATGACCATATCGAATGAAGTTGTATCCATTAGGCAGGCTGAAGTGTCCAGTACCGCATTCACACAGCCCTGAGACTCACACGTACACACACATGCATATACCTCATTTGCATAGCGTTTAAACAAAAGTGAAAACAGATAATTAAAAAAATAAAACACAATAAATAGGATTAATATTCTGCTTGTCATTAAAACACCACAGATGCATCCTGGGTGGAGCATGTGCGTGACTACTACAGCGTCACCCTCCAAGGCTGGAAACACGAGGGGCCGGCCAGCAATTGATGTTTGTGTTCATTTGAATAGGCACTCAGGGGCCGAGTTACAC
>NW_019174404.1:16642557-16941325 GCF_002260705.1 Seriola dumerili
TCTTTATCTCCATTCATTTTATATGAGTGACAGTCTTACTAATCTAATTTCATGAGCGGTTAATGAGTATCCTGGCACAGTTCTTCTCAATTTATAGATTATTTATTAAGAGCATTAAAACAACATTATTGGTTGTTTCCTTCTCTCTGGACTGTGTAAAACAGTGAAAGGTGTGGCACAGAACCAGCCATTAAAAGGTCTGACTGGAAAAAGGATGAAATCCGGACCATTGTGTCCAACATAGTTAATTAGGACCTGACCCAATTAACAGAGAAGAGTCCAGCAGCCATGTTGGCTTCGAGCCTAACGATGGGAAAATCCATATGCTCCAAATAAATGGCCCATGTTGGCTCTCAAGGTTTCCCAATTATAATATCACTGAGTGTTGGCTGAGCCAAAGCACCCTGCGGGGCCCCCTGATGGCGCTGTGGAGGGGGGTCCTGAGGGCCCTCTTGATTCCCACTCCTCTAACTTTTTGTGGGTCCAATGTTTTTCGGATCTTACAGAATACACACAGTGAGGTGCAGACCGTTGTGAGCTTCAATGCAAGTCCAGCGAAATTAAAACACAACATTGGCAATTATGAAATATAAATGCACGTTTAAACACAAATAAACAAACTTGGCTGAGCCACCCACTCGCAGATAAAAATACAAATCAGCAGGATGACTTCATGCAACACAAAGGGTGCTATTGATTCATTACGTGTCCGTGTGGAAAATGATATGTAGGAAAAAAGAACACAAATAAACAAAAACAGGAGATAAAATTACTATAAAGAGCAAAAAGAGTAAAAGAATGAATCATCCAATCTCTTCCCTTAAATATCTGAGAATTGATGTTTGTCAAAGAGAGGGAGAAATTGCCAATTTGGAGCTTTATTTAGCCCATAAGGGGGAGGCATTCACATCTGAGAGGGTTAGGTGAGGAATTAGACTTAAAGCCATTTTTGCAGCATCACTGGATTGTATTTGTTTTCAAATAAGAGAAGTTTTAGGAATGTCATTAGATCATAGATGAATACATTAGGGTCAAAAAGCAGATGGATTTTGGGATGAATCAGGATTGTTCATTACTGAATATATCAATATATTTTGGACAAAGGATGTTGAAAGAATACAGCATTTGTTTCCTTACTGAAAAAGGAATAATCAACCTTTTTACCCACTGAGATACTTGAAGAAAATTTTGAAAATATGATTGTAATATTAAAAGCTCTGAATTTATGGTCTTTTACATTTGCAATTTATGTATCAACTGAGAGTAATGATATTTTGGAAATTATATTTTTTCAGAACAGGGATGTTGATAATGTTGTTAGAAACAGAAACAGCCTCATACACCACCCTGAGGAGAAGTAGCCAAAACCGTGGAGCAGAGCTGTGTTAATATATGGAACCAGCAGTATACAAACACGTGAATTTCAAGTCAGTGGTCACTCCAAATTTACTTTGACAGACTGCAACAATCCTGAAGCTGCACAGACGCCCACGGCTGGAGGAGAGCGTCTTCTGGTGTTGGGTAAATATAAACCGGGGCATCCTACTGTGCACCAAGATGAGAAAAGCAAACAGTTTCTCAGAAGAGCTGACAGATGATGAAACACAGCCCATTCCAGCGATGACGCCTCATAAATGTTTCCTCTATTTCAACTGAATATAACCTTGTATATGTGCAATTATTGTGCTCCAGGCGACAATCAATGCCGCATCCAAGGTTCACACAACCAGTGTTTTTTTTGTTTTGTTGCAAATCTCTTCCACTGCCCAGGATGGTGTAACACATGAACAGAACATTATCATATTTTCAAACTCCTGGCCCTCGAGCAGCGCCTCACTGGAGGCTTTGCTTGGCAGAGACGAGGCAGGAAATTCCAGCGCGGAGCGGAGAAATCCAGCCTGTGAACGCCACACAGAGAGAGAGAGAGAGAGAGAGACAGAGAGAGAGAGAGAGATGTTTGATCCAGCAACAAAATCAGCTCAGCAGATACACGTCTCACATCAAGCCCGAGAGGAATCCATATGTCACTCCACCTGAGATAAGCATACAGTTTATTTAAAGTTTATCCAACATTCGTGACGGCCCCATTTTCATATCAATGGAGAGAAAATGTGAAAAAAAGAAAGAAAAAAAAAACCTGAGAAAGTGCTAGCAGCTTTACGGTTGAATTAGTGGAAGACAATGCCGAGCCCACTCTTTAGTATCTTTTTAACTACCTCCTCCCCAACTGAAGGACCCCCTTCCAGTGATAGTGATGTGATTTCACAGACTGTTTGGGGAGCCAAGTCAAATTTATCTGACCCCTTTTGTCTTGAGCTCCTGGTTGAATTGTACCTAGTCTGCCATTAACGCTGCTCTTTACATGTTTAAGAACCTCATATGGTGCTTCATACCTTTCTCCAAAGTGTCTCATGGATACCATATGTAAATAAGGCCTTGAAGGCATCATATATCTGGCATTATGGAGCAGGGCAGTAAAAAATGGTCTGTTTCACTCTGTAGCAGATCTGGGGTCCGCACTCGCACTTTCACTTCACTTTGACAGTCACACTTGCTAAACTGCTTTTTTCTTTTTTATGCATCATCACACATTGACTGTTTATAACATGCACAACAGTCGTGTTTAACTCCTGGGTGTACAGCTTAACACAACATGTGGACATCCCCCTGTTTTGGTTCATGTGTAGGGAGTTCAGGGTTGGGGGGGGTTTAAATGTGGGTGTGGGAAGGTGAAGTGGGGGCTGCAGGAAGGAGGTGTAAGAGGGTGTGGGGGGGTGAAAGTGTGTCCCTTCTGCAATTGGCTGTGGCTCTAAGTGTCTCATTATGCAGCTTATTGTTCCTTTGTTGTGCCGGCGGTATAAATACACCCCAGTGGGCCCAGAGGGTGACAGTTTAGACAGACTCACTCCTGTGGACAGACTACTCATCACACTGAATAGCACAGACTGAGAGACTGTGGCGACACTACAGGAAACTGGGGAAGCTTGAAAACAGAGAGAGCATCTGTAGAATTTAAGTCCTCAGCTCAAGCTCTCTGTGTTTAAAGTTGAATTTTTGGACCTTTTTTTTTTTCTTTTTTCTTTCTCTTGCTGGAACCAAGATGGATTCTGACGCTGGATCCACCTGCAGCCGCTCCTCATCCCCAGACCTGGTGGTGGATGACTCAGCTGGGAGCTTCTTCTCCAACAAGATGTTCCAGACTTACTGTCACGAGAACAGAGCAGACAGCGAGGCCGGCCAGGGAAGGACGGAGCACTGCGGCGAGGGCGGCAAGACCAAGACCAGGTCCGAACTCAGCAAGGAAGAGATGCAGGACCTGAGGCTGAAAGTCAACAGCCGGGAGAGGAAAAGGATGCATGATCTGAACCAGGCGATGGACGGCCTGAGAGAGGTCATGCCCTACGCTCACGGCCCCTCCGTCCGCAAGCTGTCAAAAATCTCCACCCTGCTGTTAGCCCGCAACTACATCCTCATGCTGTCCAGCTCTTTGGAGGAGATGAAGAAGCTAGTGGGGGATGTTTATGGAGGCAGCGCTGCCGTCCAGAGCCGCACCGCTGCCCACCCGGCCATCACCCCGACAGCCCCCACAGCCCACCTCCCTCTGCACCCTCTGGCCCAGTCCCTGCACTCTCTGGTGGGCAGCACGCCCTCCACTCTCCAGCATCACTCATCTTCTTCAGCACCAGCCCCGCACTCCCCTCCATCCGCCAGCTTCCTGGGTTTTCATGCTCCGGTCCAGGGCCTTCTGAAGGACCCCCTCCACCTGACCAGCTCCTACAGGCACTTCCCCGGCATGCCCTGCCCCTGCTCGCTCTGCCAGCCTTTGCCCACCACTACCTCCACATTACACGGCCTGTCTATGAACAAGTGAGCAGGGCTCTCTTCGAACTGACCTCTGCTGTTTGAACTGAACAGCTCAGAGAATATTGTTAAACAAACTGCTAAAAAAAAATAATGGCTGGTGCCACAATTTGTACATAATGTATATATATCCTCTGCCATGCAAACTGCTGCTATTTTTTTTTTATCATTCGTCTCTTGTTGATACAGAAATATTTTAAATGCACAAGGGATTTTATCAGTGGAGCAAAGACTGTAATTTATCTGATATTTTTGATGATGAAAACTGTCAGAAAAAGGAACTGGTGTGTCCTATTGTGCAGGATTTCTATTTTCTTAAATTAAATTTCCTTTTTATATTAAAAAAAACTCTTGTTTGCATTCTTCTTTTCATGAATGTGATCCTGAAATATTTATACTGATGTCTATTTCTGTGGTTGGTGATGGTTCTGAACAACAAGTCATATATTTCAAAACAATTTCTGTCAGGTATTATTTCTTTTTACACGGCAGCAGGGTTTTACACATCTACTCACAAATACACATCAGCTGTATGAGAACAATATAGCAACATCTTAACTAAACAGAAGGGGTTTTATTGGTGCTGAGACAGACAAGGGAGCAGTGCAAGAATGGATGATTAGGAAAGGGTGTCATTGGTTGCTAACCAGCTTTGGACAGAGCAACCTCTAAAGAGCTAAGGAGGGACAGAAGGGCGAGACAATGCGCCGGCACAGAGGTTGAATGTGGCGCTCTTGAGCCAGGGGACCATCCATCTTCACCTCAACAGGGTGTAGGAGATGAAAGGGCGACACAGGCGCCAGGAAGGCCCGTCACTTTTGTCTGACGCAGACATAGCCATGTCCTTAGCTCCACGCCAACGATTTGTCACTGTCTCATAAGAACATGAACAAAGGGCAAATTTAAAGCAGAGGACATAATGCGGTCAGTTTAACACAAGTTCCTATAAAACCAGACTGGATTCCATTTTCAGTGCTAATGAATATTTCTACATATAAGCAGCACAAAGTTGCAGTTACAATTGGTTGCATTAGCGTTAAAAATCAACTTCTAGCTGACTGGTAACAATGATTTCTCAACTAAACCGCAAACACAACTATTGTACACAGTGATTGCCATGAACATGATTTAGTCAAACAACCCAACAATGGCTGGCCTTCACTTAGCAACAAATCAAGCGTGTAAAATACATGCTTATCCTCCCACGGCTGACAGATGAGTTGGAGATCAGGGGAGAAATGAAGAGATGTAACACTCATTCTCACCCACCTCCCTCCTGCCCCCTCCTCCTCCTCCTCCTGAGAGCCCTGAATAGGTCTGAACAATAGCCATGCGTGGGACACAAAGGCTGGGGGAGTCCAAGCTCTCGTGCCTGGGACACAGACCCCCTCCATTCAATCTACATTTCATCATGGTAACAAGCGCTGTCGGGCCAAAAGGCCTGACACCCTCGCTCGCCACAAAGGCGGTTAGCTCTAATATATGAGGCTATTGACACTGTAAAGAGCCCCTGTCAGTACTGGGGGATTGTCAGCTGTGGGATGTCTCAGTGGGGGGAGGCAGCTGCCAGCCAAACCAAGCAGTGGAGCTTCTGTCGTGGGGACTGGCGTTGCATCGTCACCTGGTCCCTGGTCCCTTGACACAGAGACCCCTGGTCCTCCCACAAGGGCCCCCCCCTTTATTTGGGCACAGGTGGGAATGGGAAGCAGAACACATTGTGGAGATTAGTGGGGATCGGCCTCCCTTTGCTCTAGGTAGATAATTAGAGACACTGACTTGTGCAAAGCTGGTGTTTCCTGATCGGCACCAGATGGTGTTAACCCACGGTATGGCATCAGCAGTCTGGACTGTGTGTGTGTGTGTGTGTGGGTGTGATGAGTGTTGTGTGTAATGGATATGCTTCTTAAATCATACAATATGGGCAGGTCCTCTGTGTGCCATTATGGTCAGCCGCTGCTGTCATCATGATGCTCTTTAGCATACGCTAACCAGCAGTGGCAGAACTGGTTTTAGTCACAATGTTGTGCACAATTAACTCTGGAGATTAAACACAATGATACAGAAAAGGGTCATTACAGCAGAGGAAATATTCAGGTACTAAATAAAAGTGGCAAAATGATGTTGAAATACATGTAATAGTCCTGCAGTGTTAACTGGTCCAGGTGAAAGTTTTAACTACTTTGCTTAGTGTTGGGCAATTTAATATATAAAACCTCAATGTTATAAGGACATTTCTGTTGATGATTGAGTCCTTAAGACTTTATTTTATTGTGCATTGAAAATATTTCAACCTGTTTTTAATTTTAATCAACTTGTTTAAAAAAAAAAATAAAACTATGACTCAGACTACCTTACAACTGAATGTCTGCATCTTAAATCAAGAAAGAATACGGCACTAAAATTATGAAAAAGTTGAATGTACAAAAACAAATTCAGGTCTGACAGATAAAAGCTCATAGCCCACATGTCCCGCGACAATGGACTAGACACTAACGTCTCCAACAACACAAAGGACGCAGTGATGATAACACACATTCCCCTTTGGTGAATTAAATGTCATGCAAACACTATCACACCGTGCGCATGTAGACAGATGGATAAGTTAACTGCTTCAGATACTGATCAATAGAGGAGTACTTGTCCCAACTTGGCTCAGCCCAACCTGCATTGACAGAGTTAATTAGGGGCCTGAAAGACCCAATTAAGAGGATTGAAGGGCTGGACAGGGGAGACATATTGCAGGACATACGCACACATTGTGCAGCGTCTGGATAAAGGGGGACTTCAATTAAGAGAGAACACACTTCCAGAGGCTTGTTGCCTGTTCTTTTTCATTTTGTGCTCAGTAAAGCCCACAGCCCCCTTTTAACCCAGAATACTGATGAGGGGAAAGCACAGCTGCTGGTGCTTCACACGCATATGCAATACGCTCACATGCAATGCGCTCACATGCACGTCCACAGATGTAACAGAGAGTAGGAGATTGATGAGGGGATTCAGGTTAGAATTACTAAACAATGATTAGGAAGCATAATGATTCAAGGAGGAGAGGTTTGGGCTGGATACATTTGTTTGGTTTCATACACAGCTTATTGGTTAAACAGGTTTTAATGAAAAGAAAACAACTCGCATATGCTTCACTAGTCCCCCCACGGAGGAATCTTATTACAGTTTTTCCTTCTTTGTTTTGATGCACTTCTGCCAACTGGGTTCTGAAACAGCAGCGATGGCAAATACTTCACTTCTGATGATTGCCGGTTCTTTTTGAACAACACTCACATAGGAAACATGACTCACAGAGCTTTTAACACAAGTTTCAAATGAATCTTCTGTTTGCATTAGTTTCAATCTGGTTCCCATATGTATGGGGTAGGTCGGGGTAATCATTTTTTTCCCCTTTTTTTTATTTTTTAAAATCAAGATTTGTATTACTTTTAAAATTGAATAGGTATCTTTTAGCCCAACTAATTTTAGGTGCTCAGTAAAATGTGAAGGCCACTGGACACTCCTTAAGGCAACCAGCCACAAACTGTATTTATTGAAGTCTGGTTTTGAGGTATAGTATAAACTAATTTAGATTTCTGGGGGGGGGGAGATAAATTCAGATCACTTTTGCTAATCTGATATGGTGCCTAAAAAATAAGGTAATAGTAATTACCTTATGGGGTATTGGAGGGAGACAGGACAATACTGCAGCAGTACATCTCTGCTAGGAAGTTGTCCTGGCCGACTAGCCCATGCAAGCTGAAAGAAGAAGAAGGCGGAAAAGGGACGCAAGGTGTAGACAACACATGTGGTCAACATGTACAACACAGACAAATGACACATCTGGACAAGTACAGTTCAAAATGGAATAGATATAGAAAAATGTTTTGTTGTACTGGAATCTAACTAAATACATTTACTCATTTACTGTTCTTAAATACACCTTTGAGGTACTTGTACTTTACGTGGGTCTTTTCTTTTCATGCAGCTTTGTAATTGTACTCTACTACATTTCAGAGGCTATACTGTACTTTCTGTCGTCTACATTTATTTCACAAATGTAGATTTTTGCATACAAAACATAGGAAGAATATGTCTGTTATAGACCTCTCAATATATACAGGTACACCTCTCAAATGCATGGATTTGCTGCTTTTCCTTTTAATGACCTTAATGCATTTTAATAAGATTGAAGTTTGGACTGGACAAAAAAAGTACTCTGAAGGTGTCACTTTGAGCGCTGGGTAATTGTGGTGGACAATTAGTGCTATTTTCATAATAATTGAAAATAAAACAGTCAATAAATAAATAAATAAATAAATGAAAATCACCAGATTAATCCATAGTGAAAATATTCATCAGTTGCAGTCATAGCACCGCCTCGGCCAACTACAACAGTAATGTGCTGCTTAAACCCTACAGTTATAATCTCATGCTACAATATAGTGTAACTGTCACAGGGACCATTTTTCTGCATTGAGGAAGTGGTATTCTTTTAATGCTTAAAATACATTTTCCTGGTTATACATTCATTCTTGTATTAAGTAACATATTCGATGCAGGAGTTTAACTTGTAGCTAACAGAGTATTTTTGCTAATCTTGAAAATTTCTTCCACCACTGGTGTTAATGTACGTACTCTATGAACAAATGTTGAAACACAGCACCTCTACAGACGCACCAAAACAATGGAGAAAAACCATTCGTCACCACATCCTCTTGTTGGATCCTGTTGCCCACAGTTCACTCGACCTTTAGCGTTACCGTCATATTTGGTCTTCTGCAGCCACCGTAGACACCTCAAACGCTATTAAACATTTCCTGTTTATAAACTGAAAAGAAGACTACTTAAAATGAGAACCTCTCTGCATATGTGACTGTGATTGTTTGTATATCAGAGTAGAGAAGTCATGTTGCATCACGTGTGTGTTGTTTAAAACCATGGAGCCGGGGTTAGAGTTCAGTAAATACTGATGATGTCATCGTCTGAAGATGGCTGAAGGGTGAGAGTGAACTCGCAGTTTTAGTTTTAGTTTTAAAATATAATATATGACAGAGCACTGACACTGTGTAAATATGTTGTTACTTATTGTGTTGCGAATGTAGATTTAGTGGAATAATTTAGTTCAAACGTTGTTGTATACAGCCTCCAGGAATCAGTTCAGGAAGTGCATTTGTTTACCAAAACATACCCTGGCTAGCGTTAGCGTAGCCTTGTTAGCTGTGATGTAGAGCAGCCGAAATAACGCAGTAACCAGCAATGGGCTGTATATGTGGCTTATTTTTACATTTAACGCTTATGTGTAGCCTTAGCAACCGTAATCGTCGTGGCTTGTTACGTCAAATTACCTTTTACTGCACTGATAGCTGACGTTAGCTAGCTCGTTTAGCTTGCTATGCTGTGTGTGTGTAAGTTAGCTAAGGATTTCTTGAGAAAGTCAACAGCTGACAGCCATTGAATCTGGAGTGTCACCAGAGTGACAGGCTAGTTTGTACATTTGATAAATGTACAACGTTCGTGCAGTTGTGGTGTTACGTTTGTGCCTTTCTCTGTTTTTGTCTCTGCTGTGCAAAGGAGCTAATGTGTAACTGTTATGCTCACAGAGAAGGCTGGTGGGGAGGCTGGTTTCAGCAGAGCTTCCAGGCCGTCAAAGACAAGGTAATCCACATCGACATCGCGGAAACGAGCACGTCTTACTTTGTCTTTAGCAGCTGCTCAGCATTTGCAGTGTTTTGACTGATATTTCTCAGATGTTTCATCAACTCCAACAGCTATTCTCCTTTTTTAAAAATTTCTTCTACATAATATCACAAAAATCAAATAATTTGTGTCATTCACTGATCTAAAGAAGGTTATTCATGCATTTCTCATTACATCTTAACTACTGCAACTCCCTGTAAACATCTCTTCTAAAAATCTCTTTGTTCCCTGCTACTCATATAATATACTGCAGCTTCTAAAAAATGTGACCATATAACACCAATTTCACATACTCTACATTGGCTACCTGTCTCTTTTAGAAGTGATTTTATAATACAAAGGCTCTGTCTGTTTTGGCACCTTCTTATATCTCAGAACCGCTCTCCCCTTATGACCAAATGTGCTGCTGAGTTCCTTGGGCGAAACTGTTATCTGTTCCAAAGTTGACTGACTGCATTTGCTGTTAGAGCCTCCAGACTTTGACATGCCCTACCGGAGGACATCAGGCATGCTGAATCATCCCAGTTTAAATCACTGTTCAAAACATACTTGTGTAAAGCTGCTTTTAATTCTTGACTTTGTTGCTTTTATCCTTGGTTTTTACCTGCTTTACTTTGTCTAAAACAAGAATTTCCCAATGAGATGATGAAGTTGAATCTGGATTTTGATCTTGATTACTTGGCTCTCTTCACAGTCATCTGAGGCCCTAGAATTCCTAAAGCGAGACCTGACAGAGTTCTCCACTGTGGTGCAGCATGACACAGCCTGCTCAATTGTGGCTACAGCCACTGCTGTCAGAAACAAACTTGCAGTAAGTTGAAGCAATCACCTGGGTCATTGTTTTTTTAATCTAAATGTCTCCTAACAGTGTATCTGTTACTTTCATATGTGCAGACAGTAACATGAATCTAACCTGAGTGTTTACTCTGCTCCAGGTGGAAGGCTCCTCAGAGACCACAGAAAAGGTGAAGAAGAGCCTCTCTAGTTTCTTGGGAGTCATAACGGACACACTTGCTCCACCCCCTGATAAAACCATCGACTGTGATGTCATTACGTTGGTGGCGACGCCAGCTGGAACCACAGAGGTTTATGACAGTTCCAAGGTTAGCTGAAATGTGGAGATACTAGTCTTTGTGACAGAACCACTGAATTATGAGTTTCTCAATGATCTGGCCTGGTGTGAGGAACAAGTGAATGGAAAACCTTTTATTGGTTAATAATGAACAATGTGTTGATTCAGGGCTGATTTTAGTTTTGTTGCAAGAGCCTGTAGAAAAAAAGACAGCACATGATGTGCTTCAAGAAACAAAACAACCACAGCTAAGATTTGTTTTCCCGGCAGGCACGTCTCTACAGTTTGCAAGCTGACCCTGCTACATACTGCAATGAGCCTGATGGTAAGTAAGTACACAGTGAGGTAGTTGGCCGATGTTGACACTGTTTAGTATTCTAGCTTTTGAAGTTACTGACTTTAAAAGCTGCCTTTTTCTTAAACTTATTTTTCTGTCACACCTGTTTTTAAAAGCATCAAGGTGATTTTAATGCTAATAAGCAATTGAATTATTAGCCGGAGCCTTTGCTGGAGTTGTGTGATGTATAACTAATTAATTCAGAAAAATAAGTACCATTCAGGTGTGCATGGAAGAAATGTGGTAATTTTGAGATGGGTGTAGTGATAGGTGGGGTGATGCATGCTTACTTGTTTATACATTTCTCTGCCTTTCTAGTGTATTTTAATGAGAAGTTCTTTTTGTCCAGGTCCCCCAGAGCAGTTTGACAACTGGCTGTCCAGCTTCAGTCTGGAAGAAAAGAAAGGAGAAATCTCAGAGCTTTTGGTCAACAGTCCCTCTATACGAGCGCTTTACACCAAAATGGTATCTATTTTTGCTTTTGCCACAACTTATTGTTGTGGAGCTTAGCCTCTAGTTTTGTTTTGAACTAATAAACAAGATAAGGACCGTTTTTCTTTTCTGTTATTTTATCCACAGGTGCCAGCAGCTGTAGCCCATTCAGAATTTTGGCAAAGGTATTTCTACAAAGTCTTCCAGTTGGATCAGGTAATCTTGCTGTTTTCTGCTCACTGTACTCTAGATGTCAAATATCCTTTCCCCTTCGCTCAGTACATTATCTTTGGTGCCACCTGCTGGCCAATTGTAGAGCTACTTTGGATTGTTACTATCAGGGCACGGTCATGATGCAGGAGTTTTCACGCCCCAAAATAATGGTGGTACCTAAATTGTAGGAAAACATGTTGGCATGCTCCAGGTCTTGAGTGGATGCCAGTGGCTCCATCTGTCTAATGTGTATGTACAAAGCATTGGTTATGAGTTATATGATCATATAGTACTCAAAATTGAAAAAAATATTTTGGTTTCACACACTTTAGAAAGTGTTTATACGGCTGTAGACAATAAGTATTACAGTAACTTTTTACAGAGTATTTCATGTGTGCCAGCCAAAGCAAATCTTGTTCCATCAATCCTATCTCTGAGACTTAATCAATTTTGACACTGTGTCAGAGGTGTTGTTTCAACTGTCAACTGTTTCAACTGAAAAAAAAGTAAATAAAATCAATATTTGTTTTATGGTTTTTTTATGGTACTTGGCAGGTAGGTTTGAGAACCAGTTACACCTCTCCTTTGGATTAAGGTTGTCTGTGTCTTTTGACTCGCTATGTAATCCCAGACTGACACAATGATGTTGATCAGAACTCTTTTTGCAGGGCTCCTCGTTCTTGTCACTGAAGATAGTTCTTGGACTTGGCTCTATGTTTGGGCTCATTGTCCTGCTGCAGAATGAATGTGGGATAGATCAGATGTGTGATGGATAAGAATCTAAGCATTTAAATGTTAACATAAAGGAGGCACAGAATTTCAGCTGGCTTTACATTTTTTGGCAAGGAAAACAAATGCTACAAACTAAAAACTTGGGTAATAAACAAGTTGAAGTTCTTGCATCATTGCAGATGGTAAAGATTGACCCTGATTGTGTCTTCTAGGAGGAAGCAAGGAGAGTAGCACTGAAGCAGAGAGCAGAACAGACGACACACACAGAGACCCTGGGCTGGGAGGAGGAGGAGGAGGGTATGTTATTCTCAGTTTTAAACGAATATATAAATGATAAACTGATAAACTTTAAAATCATTCACTTACACTGCCTCTCGGATGTCAGATGATTTCCTTGGCGCCTCGTCATCATCTCAGCTCAACTTTACACCCCCCCTGGACAACACCTCAACCCAGCTGGCCACGACCTCGACATCTCCCACTCTTCTGAGTCCCATCCTGTCTCCGAGCGAAGAGCGCGACGCCACCCTCTCAGTCAGCAGTGACAGCGTCAGTCTGCCGACGCAGGTGGAAGTGCGGCCGGAGCCCGTTACCACAGAGCTGGCCGAGAAACTGACCGAGGCTAGCTTGGAAGATGTTGTGGACAAGACACAAGAAGAGCAGAGGCCTGGAAAGAGTGACTCAGCTCCTGAAGCTCAAATGGAAGCTGTAACCCAGCCAGGAGTCACTGTTGACGGGGCACCGGTGAGGACCACTGCTTCTAAACCAGAGGCAACAAAGGAAGAGGGTCCACAGGACCTGAGAGTGTTTGAGCTAAACTCTGACAGCGGGAAGTCTACGCCCTCTAACAATGGCAAGAAAGGTACGATGACTTGAGGAGGTTTTTTTCTGTTGGCAGTGAGATTCTTACTGGTCCTGTTTGGGAGTATAAATCTAAACGGGATTCAATTCAGTGATAATGGTTATGAGTTTCCACTAAATACGCTTAGAAGAAGCAGGAGTGTGGAGGTCACAGAAAGTTCTGAATGTGTCTTTCCCCCTCCAGGGTCCAGCACGGACGTGAGTGAGGACTGGGAGAAAGACTTTGACCTGGACATGACAGAGGAAGAAGTTCAACTGGCACTCTCTAAAATAGAAGACTCTGGAGAGGTTAGTGTTAATTATTACATTATGTCTTAAGTTAATATGTGAAAAGTGGGGATGTTTTACTTATACATTTTACCCCTTTCCCATCTTTTACCAGCTGGATGAAGACTGGGAGAACTGGGACTGAGCCACAGCAACACAAACTCTGTCCCGCCATTAAAGCTAGTTCTCGGCAGACGAACCATGCTTAAACATGTTTTAACTCTTTGTCCACACTGTCACCATGTCATGATTGTCAGTAGGGGATTTTTCTGGCGGGGTTGGACCATATTGGTAAACCTGTTGGAAAGAGCAATGGGAAGACCGAGGCAATAAGAATTAGACCGCTTCGTCAGCTGTCAGTTTAGTGCAGATTGGCCGCTCGCGAGGGAAAAGACTCGAGTCTTGGTTTTTTCTTGGAGTAATTTCTTACTTTGAGGCTATGACACTAGTAACAGACAGAGGTTGTAATCATTCTGACCTTAAAGGTTAAGGACACGCAGCGACAAGTCAGAATGTGAAATGTTTCGCAGCAGAAGGGGAGGAGCTGTTTTTCCCTTTTTTCTTTATGCCATTAAACACATCATGTGCGTTGCGAGTGTATTTCAAGTTGGGCAATGACTTAACTGCAGGCTGCACAATAGCCATAAACTGTAATGCTGCTTCTAAACCTTTCTAAGATGAAATACTTCGCAAGTGATTTTTTTGAATAATAGCGATGAATTTGATTCTACCTGTGTCCCGCTTTCTTTCTTTCTGTCTTTCCCGTCTTTATTATGCAAGTGAATCTTCAAAATGGAAAAAAAAAATATTTTGGCCTTCATTCACAGAGCACTTTTCATTTTGGATTCACTCCCAACTCTAGATATATGGCCTTGTAAAACACACAGTAGTGTGACAACGTTATCCAAATGTTTTTGTAACAAGTCAGTCATCTGAAACACAACCAGCTAACGTTTCATTATTAGTTCTCTTTCCCCCTCTCTTTGTCATATGGTGATTGATTTGAATATATGAGCTTGTTGCAGGCTACATGTTGTTTTCTGTCACTTTTACATGTTTGACTTGTGTCTGACTTATTTGGGTAGAGCAAATTCATTAATGATTATTAAGGGAGAGGTCATATTTGATTTTATAAAGAGAATTCAGACTGGCCCCGGTCACATGGTACCGGGCTATTTGGCTCGAGATCGTGAGTAGCATCAAATCTGTGACATTTTTAAGTTTTTCTGTCGGCCTATGTTTGGAACAAAATAGCTCAGCAGGCAGTGTGCCAAGTAGACGAATGAGCAGCGTGAGCACGCTCCATGCTTTTATGGTTTCCTTTTCCATCTTCTGTAATGTAGCTGAGGAAAAAAATAAGCCTAGAGGTGTAATATTTATACTAAAATAAATGCTTAATTATTGTATTATGTGCTTTGGATTGCATGTCTGTGCAATAACATTATGCAAAACATTGTGCAGATAGTTACTGTTGAGTTGTATGTTTTGTTTTTTATTTGTTTCTTTTTTGGTAAAGACATTGGCTTGTTCTTCAGGTTCTTTGTGTTCTGACAATGTGTTGCATGTCTATAATTCTCGGCTGTGTATTCCCTTCAGATTCACACTTTGAACTAATCAAAGCTGTTCTACACACATCTGTTTTCAAAGCTGTCAAAGTTCTTTTTTTAAGTCAAGTATTTCACTATATTTTTCAAATGATCGTTGTCATTAAAGGATTCATGGCTAATGGACTTAGTGTCGTGCATTTCAAAAATAGTCCAGTTTTTGCCATTTTGCTGTTTTAAAGAGGAAAAAAACCAGTCTGGTGTGTTTAAACCAGACTGGGCCACAAGGGCATTATAGTTATTAGTGGAGCACTGAGTATCTTCAATTACAGTGTGAGCAGTGCACAGGAAACCACTACTCATACCAAAACTGTTTGCTCATACCACCAGCTAATGAGTGCACAGCAACCACGCTGTTTGGCTACTGGACAACAGGACTGTTGAATTTAAAAATAAGGAGGAATGGCACGATTAAAGCAAGAACTTAATTTTTTTTTTTTTTTTTTTCAAATCTAATTTGAGAATAGCTAAAATAACACATATTTGAGAGGAATTTCTCCTGGGAGATGGACCTACCTGAGAGGAGGTTTCTATTTCTATTTGAGACCCCATATAGAATTATATTTCTGTGGGTGGGGAGTTTACAGAGGAACAAAAGAGTCAGTAGTACAGATAAGGATTATATTTAGAAATGAGTTCATAATAGTATATGAATCCATACAACTCTGACTGTAAAACTTTATCCTCAGTTGTAACGATGAAACATTTAAACCCTTACCATACCCCCCCCCCCCAAATAGCTGTGGATGGAAAAATCCAATTCTATATCTGATAGTATCATACATTCAGTATTCTGTGTCAGCTCTTCCAGCTTTTCATTGAAGCTGACACATAGTTCACAACGAGTGAAATATTCAAACCCAAGACTTTGCTTTTATGGCTACACCATATCATCACATGGAAATATTCACTTTCAGCACATTCCCCCAAAATCCAGCGTGGCATTTTTGCTATCTTTGGAAACTTTGGTACCACCACTAGTGGTGAGTGAGGTTTAAACAAATGTCTCGTGTGTGTGTGTGTGTCCAAGATTCTTTTTGGATTACATGTTTTGGATTGGTTTGTTCGCTAAAGCAGCATCTGCATGTAAAATATCTGTAAAGGCGCCTGCAGTGTAAAGAATGTGTCACCCGGTGGCGGTGTTGTTCCATTTAAGACAGCCCCAGTGGCCGACCTGCCACTCCTTTTCTTTCAGCTGCAGCATCCATCTCACAGACACGGATCGGCCACATGTTTCTCTCATACACCATTGTTCATCATCATTCGCACTGATAATCTCGATTCTGCCATTTTCTTTCATTTTCACTCAGAATCTCTTTTTATTTTCCCTCACTGGACGCCTAAAGAGAAGAGTCAGTGAAATGTTGATGGGGGGGGGGGGTCTTTGTGGTGGTATCAGCTGGGCTAATGTAGGTCACAGTGGAGGGACACCTGTACAGCGTGCTGCCTCTGCAACATGGATGCTGCCTGTAAAGATGGCTACTGTGTACACACACATTAATGAGGGTGAATGGTGGGCGCGGTCGAAAGAGGGATTGATGACAATACAGACAAGGTGATTATTATTCGGATGCGTGACCATCAGTCTGCTCCACCAATGTCAAGACTAACATGGCATCAATACAAAGTAAAATTCTTCCACTTGAAATGTCTACAATTTTACGGATGAAGAAACAGAAGCTTGAACCTTGATCTCCTGCTAGTATGTTGATGGATATAATAAAAAAATATTGGGCAAATAAAATTTAAAAGGTCCATGTTTTAGTTGCTATAATGACACTTTACATTTGTCTCCCGAGGGCAAAATTATCTCCTATAACTTTACAATGTTTACCTGCTTATTTCTTGAATGATATTACTGCTCTTTTATTCTGAAACCCGCACCCTCTCACGCACGTGTTAATGGTTTGTACATATGCTGCCCTAACTGGACCCCAAATAACACAGACACCATATACATTACATTCTTTCTTACTCTGTTCCCACTCGGAGGCCTTAGTCAGCAGAAAGGCTGTAAAGGAATTTCCTGTTGAAGCCCACCGCTCCCTGGGCCTGGCGCTGCATGTGTATGTGTGTGTGTGCTATACATTACCACCGGCTCCCACTAAAGTCATGTACAGATCATTTCACCTTAGACGGACAATGAGTGAGGTGAAAGCCCATCAGACTGGGGAGGGAAATACTTCCCTCATGAGGATCTCTCTGCAGTGACCCGCCCCCCCCACTCCATTCCTCTTGTAATCCATCCTTGACCGAACACTTCCCCCTTCTCTTTTTGCCCCTTTGACTTCCTCTCGCTCCTATCCTGGTCCGCACATATGAACTGTCATACATGCAAACTGAGAAACACACGTGTGTGTGTGTGTCTCAAACACACACACAGATGCATGCACACAGAGAGTCAGGATGAGGTCATTGTCTTGAGAGCGAGTATTATTCTCAGCACCCTAAAGGGAGAAACCCTGTAACCCCCTCTGCCTTTCAATAAGCACAAAAGACTCCCTTTGAGGGAGGAGGCAGACTCTTATGGAATGTGTTACCAGGGTTTTCTATACAACTGGCCTCCAAATTCACACCCATTTCATGCGTGTGTGTGTGTGTGTGCGTGTGTGTGTGCGCATCCCTGCATCTTTGCCCTTTCCTGCAGGGTGTGTGTATTTGGCCATGAGTTATGCTCTGCGTATTTCATTCAACTTCAACATTAGTGCCACATTTTGTGCATTAAATTTGTATGTGTGTTTACTTCACTCACCCTGACAGCTAGTTTTACTCTCTGCCTGATAGGAACTGACATCTATGTGTGAACTTCATGTCCAACATAGTTTCATCTCTGCCACAAAGAGAGAAAAACGCAGACACCAGGCTAAGTGTTGATCCATGTGGGGGGAAAGAAAAAAAAAAAAACTTCTAAAGGACTCTTGAGATGCCTCAGGATTTTTCCATGACAAACCATAGCCTTTCCCAATGTCGAACGGTGGGAACTGGCCACTTTGTTTGTACGAAGCGGTGTCTGGGAGGAATGCAGGGTTTAGTCGAGGAGGGGACGGCAGGGGGAAAAGCATGATAACTCCCACTCCATTCAGATTTATGGTCAAGACAGAGGGGCTTCTCTGGATGCGTGTCAGGGGACTAGTAGAACACCGCCCCTCTACTCCAGGCCTGCCAAGGCAAATGTTTAGTCGAACAGCCTCTCACTATTCTTTACATCCTTCTCTGTCTTTCTCTTCTGTGTGTCTCCTCTCTGCCATCATATGGGAAATTGAGCCTGGTTGTCCTGTTAAATTTTTACACAGCACATTGTGTGTCAATTTTAATCTGCACTTTGTGTGAACAGAAGCTGCAGTGGTATGTGGTTTTAGACTGAGTTTTGGACCTGATTATAAGCCAGAGATGGCCATGATAACTGATTCTGAAGACTCTGTAGAGATTATTTATTTTTTACTATTTACCATTAAAGCAATGGTTTGACATCTGTGGAAACCAGAAGCCAGTTAGTTCAGCTTATAGGAGGAAACAGCTAGCCTGGCTCTGTCCAAAGGTAGCAAAACCCACCAAGCAGCACCTTAATAAATTTTGTGCTGGATGTCTTGCAACATCTTGATTTCCACGTGACCCCCGCGTAAAACCACAAGTTGTTGTTTTACATGTTATTTAGTGATCTTTGGATGTCCTGGGAAGTGGATTTTGTTGCTTTTGGACAGAACCGGTCTATCTGTTTTCCTGTTTCTAATCTTTGTGTTATGATAAACTAACCACCTGCTGGCAGCAGCTTCATATTTAGCAGGTTGTCATGAGGGTAGTCTCAATCTTTGCTACCTAAATCTAATCTAACTAAAAGCAGAGCAAATAAGCATATTTTGCTACATTTCAAACTATTTTTTAATTTGTGAAATTTGCAAAAGAGATTTTTTAAAAAAAAAAAAAAAGAAAAAGAAAAGAAAGGTCAAAATCAAAGCAGGAGAGGTCGAGATACCATGATTTAAGATGCAAAAAAAATCATTTCCCATAAATACGACAAGATAGAGTCTTTTGTTTTACCCCCCATGCCTGGTGTAACAAAAGACACCAGATTGTAATGCAGGCTTTGAATTATTAATCTCAGAGTCAGAGCTGAGGGGTTATCATCAGGTTATCGACAGACTGTCCCTTTAATTGAGCATCTCACTAGATTTGAGATTATAATCACAGATTATTATATCATACTGAATGAAGTGTGTCCTTTCAGATAGCATTTTAAATGACTGTAAGTTTGTTCATTGCATTAATAATTGACTTTGCAGACAGCAATTGTAGACAAGTAGGCAGTCTTAGAATGCTTTAAATTGTTTAGTAGATTCCCAGCATTAATGTATGATGTGTGAGCTCTTTCAGAGAGGGGTGGGATTTTTTTCAACTCTTTTAAAACTCCTCAAAAGTCTTCAAAACCCACCTATTCCCAGATGAACCCAACAGACACAATATATACAGCCCTCAGCCTCCGACTCAGCTGCATTCATTTTTATCCTTGTCTCCAATTCTTTTAACAGCTAGACCAACCACTCTGAATGTTCTGTTCCCTTCCGTCCCTTCTCCCCTCCACCTCCCACTCTTTTCATTACTGTCCCATTCATTCCTTCATTCATTTATTCAGTCTTCTCCGCTGCTCCAGGACACCAACGGACCCATTCATCTCTCTCTCTCTCTCTCTCTCTGTCCCTCTCTTTCTCCCTTCCTCCCTGGTCTAATCAGAGGACCACACATTCCCTCCTCTCATCTGATGTCTGGTAATTGAAGGTGAGATTGTTTTGGCGGTGGGGGAGAGGCGAGGCCGAGCTGAGTTTGACTGTGTGCAGCCATGCAAATTAGACTGTCAAAACTTTATGGTAGTCTCCATTATTCTATGAATAAAAGCCGACACTAGCTAGCCTGTTACATAAATCTGCCTTGTAAATTGCAGCATCCAAGAGGGAAACCGCTGCAGAATGCTCCCTTGAGACGAGGCTAAGGGGTCTGGTGAGGACTTCTGTTGGGACTAACTTTAGCTGTTAAAAATAGACCAGTCTCTCATACTTTCTGTCAGTGATGTGATTTTCCTGCCCAATTTTTAATATTTGTAATGTTTTTTCTGGGCATACTGTTCTCCTTCATTGATTCCTGATGTGATTCTCTACATTTTCTACTTTCTAGCCATGGTCGTGGCTATGGCTCTGGGCAATGTCGATGACAGTCACTCACTCCATGTCATATCTCATTTGTTAAACCCATCATGGTTGGGAGCAGGGATTTCTTGAAGTCTTTGCTGGTGCTGCTGACCAAGAAGTAGTCTGGAACATTACTCCTCATTCCACCACAACTACGTTAGCTAGATGAAGACAGTAACTACGTGTTTAGCGTACAAATATGGGAGTGGTATCAATCCTTGCGCATTTCCCAAATTGTTGAACGTTTTCTTTCACAACTACTGGATGGATTACCATGACATCTGGTCCAGACATACCTCCCCCCCGTAGTGATATTAGCAAATGTTAGCACGCTCACATGCTAAACAAAGATGGCAAACACTGCACCTGCTATACAACAGCATGTTAGCGTTAGCATTTAGCTACATACAACTTCACAGAGCAGCTAGCTTGACTGTAGACTCTACAATCTCTAGTGTTCCAAAAAACAACCGGAAAAAATGTGAGTGTGTGTTCATCACTTTTCACACTGCCGACATTTGCAGCAGGCAAATGTCTATACCTAAACTCCTTTCTCACGACACAGACTTCTTAGCTGGCACGATATGATGGCAAGCGGCCACTAGGACTTCATTACTCCTGCTGTCTGGAGCGGATAATGCATCTTTGCTCAGGCAAGCACGCGAAACGGCCACATAAATGTGTGTAGAAGAAGTGTGTATGTGTTCGTGTAAGAAGTAAGAGGGAACAAGACAGGCCTGTTACATAGGATCCTGGGCTAATCCTAATCCTAGCCTGCAATTGTGTCTAATGTCAACCCCTGTGCTGAAAGTCATCTCTAGGTCTGAGCTTAGCCTGGAAAAAAAAGGTGAAGGGCCTGTCTGCTTCCTCGCTGCTGATGCTGCCGCCGGTCAGCCAAACCTGCTGATCCTGGCGCGTCTGCTGGCGGCCCCTGGAGGACTCTCCTCCTCCACCGTCCCAATCCAGGGGATCCGATTGACAGTGTGAGAGTGCCATCTGCCCCATGACAAGATTACACAGTGCACTGGGCCAAGAAATCCTCCAGCACAGCAGATTAAATATGAAATATAGGGCAGGAATAGTTGTGGCACTGCATGTCTAGATTTAGTTGTGTCATGTCGCCCCTCCATATTTGTGGCACTAAAAGCTTTTTTTTTCACAGGTGTGTCTGGATTTGGAATTTTCTTTATCTGCTTGAGTTGGCCATTTTGTGGTTTTTGTTTGTTTACATTTTTTTTTTTAAATTCTGTGTGGATCCCCTAGAGCAACACACCTCATCCTCCTCTCGTCTCTTCTCGTTTGAATGAATCCAGTCAAATTCCCACCTTTGCGCTGTTTATTTACTGAACTCATTGGTGGTTGATTTACTCCCCTTCCCCAAAATAAGGAAACTGTGAGAGAAATGGAGAAAAAGAGAGCAAATCATCAGAAAACTGAGAGCGAGCGAAGACAACCACTTAGTCTGAAAATGGTTACTATGGAAACTGTGCCTTTCGTTCCTCTCCACTTGTCCATTTGGAGTCGCACATTTTCGTGTAACAGTGGGTACAAATTAGCACCACCCACCGCCCTGTATTCTTCCACACAGCCCGGGAGCAATCACTTGGAAATGTTGTTTTGAAATAATCATCCCTGGGACTCCTGCCAGTCTTGCCTTAAAGTTCTGTATAAGTTCAGTCGATGTCAGGACCGGCTCCCTTCACACATCTCTGTCTCCTTTCGTGGGAAAGAATTCAGTCTTTGGATGACTTTGGAAATCAATGTAGTACGGCACCAATCGCGGCCAATTTGAAGTAGGCCAAGATCCGTCAGCATCAACCATTTCCATGGGATTCCATGACCCATTTATTGTGTGTCTTCTCCCGGTTGTATGAATGAGCGTCCTCGTCAGGCTCTGAATGGGCCTGGAGAGGAGGGTGTCATCTCTTGGCTGCCTCAGAATGGACTTTCTTCACTTTGCTTGAAACAATCCAGATCCACACAACCATAACCCTCCCAGTCGGAGCTCTGCAGCGCTACACATGGCTGCGGTTGAAGGAGTGTGTGTGTGTGTGTTTGTGTGCGTGTGTGTGTGTGTGTTTTTTGTCATTTCAGGTCTCAGGCCTGTTGAGCGAGCAAGTCTCATCTGCTCAGATTTTCAATGGCAATCTGTCAGATCGCACCCATGAAAACAATACCACACTTTGATCATGCCAGTTTTTTATTTGGTTCTGTTTTAGTTCTGTACGCTGGCCATTGATGCAGTTCCTCCCACAGGCTGGGTTGATCTGAATCATCTGTTTTTTTTATTTCTTTTTGTTTCTCATTCATTTTTCTTTCCTTCTCTTTCAGCTTGTTCTGCATAAAATTTCTCTCTCTTTCAGCCTCTTCCCTCCCGAGTCCCTCTTTTGCCCCCTCTCTGTCCTCTTACCCCCCCCCCCCCCCCAACCTCACCGCCCTCCCACTCCTCACTACCTCATGGCTCATTAGGCCTGGATGCCAATGCTGTTTTCACTGAGTGCCTATTTGTGGATTACTCACCAAGAAATCATGTGGCACAATTGAATTACCAGTGGTTACAGAGGCTTCACTTACTGCAGAGGCATCTGGAGAATGCTCTTTTTAACCAGCCAATCACAGCTAAAATGTCCATGACCCCAGCACACAAAGACACCCTTCTCCATTGCCCTTGTTGCCCCTGAGGCACTACTGCAAATGCTGGCTTTTTGTCTGCTACTGGTGATGTTCTTCCTCGACAGGAGAATCTAATACATGCACAGACAATGTGAAACAGCTCCCATTACTTTTTTTTTTTTTTTTTTTAATGATACTACATTTTCAGTTCAATACATACAGTGATGAATCTCAGGTGTCTTTTATAAGGCTGTTTTCTCCCTCTGTTTTCTCTGACCCCCCCCCCCTTTTTTTTCTTTACAGTGCAGGATGCAGTGATTGCTGACTGGCCTCCATCCATGGCTGAGCAGATGTTCAGTCTGAAGGACTCCAACATAAAGATCTCTGTACATATACAACTGATGTCTGCAGAGTATCCTGCAGGACAAGTCTCTCCCCTCTTGTGTCCAGGTAGTCGTATGTTATCAATCAAAAGATTTGTACTCCTCATCCTCTAATCGTTTCCATCAGTTTACTCATAGAGCATACAGGCTGGTATAAAGGTTGCTCTTATTCGCAGTGGTGTCTTATTGATTCCTCGTTCAGTCTTGACAAACTATTCATCGTCTGCAAGCACAAAGCCACTCAGTTCTCGGCCAATTCTGTCGATCTTTGTTAGATCCCAATAGCAACAACAGTAGCTTATTTTGTAACAGGAGTTCACACCAAACAGAACATTAACATTAACAAGATAAATTAAATTTATTTTATTTATTTAAAATGCGGTGTAAAAATGAACTATTGAAACCATCTTTACAGTGTGTCTCTATAATTGGGTAGACTAATGACATTTCCTGTGATTGTTTACTTTCAGAAGAGACTAAGATCATGAGTGTAATCAAAGTGTTTGAGAACAGTAATCATTTTACACTGAGCCATTTTAGAGCCGGTGCAGAAAATGATGATGCCAAAATTAATTTATTAATTATGACATATATTACTGCAGAGCAGTGGCGTGCTGTCAGGGCAAGCTAGGCAATTGACATTAATTACAACGATACTGAAGTGGAAACGATATCTCTCCTTAATCTCAGAGCAGCATTCTGTCTCATTAAGGATGTGATATTGGCTTTAGTTGGTGGTTCGGCTCTGCTTACGTATCTGTAAAAGTCAACACACACCACTGCACTGAAGGGACAGATTGCCTGGTAGAAAAGTCTGAGAGGTTGACAAACTTTTATCATCTCACTGTACGTGTTGCTGTCACAAAACCCTAATGGTCAGTCACAGAAGTGTGTACTTTTGTATTTCCGAACAAAACTAATGTCTAATGTCGTATTCACATTATCACGGAAAAACGGCTTTTACTTGCGCCTGCTCGTGATTGTGTATGTGGAGTGTTGTGATGGCTCTATGTAAATGTCCACTCTGAGCCAAGTATAGAGCTTTGACCCGAGCTGTGCTGACCTTTGTAGGCGCAGGCAGCTGCTGCTGACCACTGCTCGAACTGAAAGCAAAGGAAAAAAAACAGACAAAAAAAAAGAGTACTTGTGTTTTTTCTGAATTTACTAAAATGTACAATAATAAATTAGCCTTACTGCAGATGCAGTCAGGTGTGTTACAAAAGACCTGTTTCTACAATGTAGGGATCTACTGCTAGTAACTTTTGCATTGTGGGTAAAGTGGTGCTATTAAGTACAGCACCATGAGGAGTTCTTGAGTAATAAATACCGAACTAACCAAAGCAGAACACGCAGCATACGACCTTGTTTTTCCGCTGTAATGTGAAAACATCTTAAGAGTCTACAGCTATGCAGCAGTGCTTTGAGGTAAATGCTAAAGGCAAATGTTAAGGTACTCATCATAACATTGCTAACGTGGTGATATTTATCAGATATTGTTTTCCATGTGTATTATCCAGTATGTTAGCATGCTAATGTTAGCAAAAATTTGGTCATAAACTGAAGTACTAGACAAATAAAAATTTTGAGCCAGATGAAAAGTCCTAAGGGGGACATGACTGTGTGTGTACCACATTTCATGGCACTGCATCCCATAGCAGTCGAGACATTTCACTCAAAACCACAAATGTCAACCTCATGGTAGCGCTGAAGGAAAAGTCAGATCACCAAAGTCATTAGTATTCAGTCTTTGGACATGATGGATGTCTGCACCAAATTTCATGGCAATTCATCTGATAGTCGAGATATTTGAGTCTGGACCAAAGTGGCAGACTGACCATATAACCAACAGACTGACACAGCCAGAGACAGGAGGCTTGGGTGGGGGGGGGTGGGGGGGGGGGGAGAGACAAAGACAGACAGAGAGAGAGAGAGAGAGAGAGAGAGAGAGAGAGAGAGAGAGAGACCTTAGCAGGATCCTCAGACTTTTTATTACCTGGTAATTTCCCTTTTCAAAATGACAAATTTATATTCATAGTGCTCCTACTAAAATAAATACCAAGTGCTTTAAAGGTTAATGAAATAGCTCTGGCGCTCTCCCGCTACCATCATCAGCACCCAGCCTAGCCCTGGCTGCCATGGCAACGCACCCACCGTTGATTTATGCTGCAGATAATTAGGAGCAAAGATGACAGAACCCACAGGTGTGAACACAAACACATAAACACACAAACACGCACGCACGCACGCACGCACGCACGCACGCACGCACGCACGCATGCATGCACGCACACACACACACACACACAGTTACTGCTGCAAAACCTCATTATCAAGTGGTTTTGCTTCCTAGATTTAATATCCCCTCCAATTTGGCGAGTCCAATCACCGTCCTTCATTCTCATTCAGACTGGCAACTTGGCTGGCTCTTGATGCAGATATACTTTCTCTTGTTAATGCACACGCACACACACACACACACACACACACACACACACACACACACACACACACACACACACACACACACACACACACACACACACACACACACACACACACACAATCGTCTGTTGCCTGCCAAGCATGAAGCCCCGCCTCCATTAGTCTGCAGAAACAAGCAGCGTCCCATTGTTGTGGAGGAAGGTGGAGCCTGTACACAGAGGCTCTTCTTCCTCTTCATCACCCGGCTGTCTGCGACCCACTGCAGCTCGCTAATCCTGGTTGGAGGCTCCCTTCACCTCGGGGTCCCATTGAGAGTGTGAAACTAATCCAGCCAAATGGCTTTCATCAAGTGAAATGGAAACATAATGATACCTTTGCCACTTTGGGTCTTTAAATGTCTCCTCCACTCTTTTCCTCTCCTTTCCTCCCACCATGTTCGGAGAGGTTCCAGGTTCCCGCTGAACATGGGAGGAGTCTTTCTGCGATGAATGCTTTGTGCTACAATACTCTTATACTTTCAGTGTGCATGTGAGAGCGTGCACGTACTCACACAAATGGGGATAGGGGCAGAGGAGAGATGAGAAACATCATCCTTCCACCTGACAACCCATAACCACCCTCCTCACTTCCCACAGGCCTTACTGCGGGGTCACTTAATAGACTGAAATTCCACACACCAACAGACATGTACAGGGACACACACGCGCTCAGCAACACACACACACACACACACACACACACACACACACGCACACACACACACACACTCGCAGGTGACATCACCAGATGGATGATGGGGGCCACTGCAAGGCCGAGGGCTCCTCTTTCATCAGTCCAGTTTATCTTAAAAGTGCACACTCCCCCAGTGCACACTGTGACACACACACCAATGGCACCTCTCCCGCCCCTTTACCAGCCCCTCCACACTGCTGAAACACAGCAAAACCCAAAGTCTGCAACCCCAACTGTAAAAATGATGGATGACGGCGTGAAATGCGACCTTTCTTTTTGCATTTTCCTGCCACTGTCTTCCTCCTCCCCCTCGAAGCCGTGCTGCATGCCTGATTTGATTTTGTTCAGTGGAAATGTTCAACAATCCTTTTTTTGTCTGATGTGCCCCCACAATCCTGTCAGACAACACCCATCAAGTTCCAGGTTTGTTAGTTTGAATTCATTTGAAATGGACATTACATAATTCATAATAGTATATCAAATATTCCACATATTATATGTCTAGTACAATATTATTACAAAATATTTTTTATACTGTCAGAGTAGAGGTTGGTTTGGGTTAAGTCCCAGCTGGTCCTTTCAACCATTCATCCATTCATCTCATGTGGCTATTGCAACAATTTACCCATCACTTTTAGCTACTTATTTCAACTATTTGCTTTAATTAAGTTAACTATTTATCAATTTTAGCTCTCAATGTTAACATTGTATCCTTTTGCTAACTATTTCAACTCCTCTGCTCCCTTGAATAACTAGTTTTTACACTCACATCATGTGGCGTTCAGGAGTTTTTGGTGACTCAGTGTGTTTATATGTAATTTTTAAATCAAATCATCATTTTTAGGTTTTATATTAGTAATTCCACAATCTTTCCAAGTAGCTCCTGGCAACTGCAGATGTAAAAGTAGCCTACACCTGGTTGGAAAATACTGCTAAGTGAAACCAGACTGACTATGCTTTCACAAGTTAGGTGTTGCTCTTATTGTATTAGAGGATTGGCTGAGGGAGGATTGAATGCATCCCATGGTCCAGATGTTCACACGAGCTGTTATATACGTATTTGTGTTGTATTTCACAGACGAGGCTGGAGTCTCTCCACGTTCTCCTCAAAGTGGTGAGATTTCATGGAGGCAGATAAAGTTGGGGAGAAAAACTGAAGAGTGATGGTAGCCAGAGGTTTCCTCCCTACAGAGCGCTCACATACCAAACCACTACACACACACAGACACACACACACACACACACACACACATTATCAGTCCTCACACACATGTTCACTCACACAAACATGAACCAAGCCATCAATAACTCACAAAATTAAAAGAGGTGATTTTCCACCTCTGTCCTTAAAGTGTACCCTCCTTCAGCCTACCTCATGATTCATGAGCCTTTCATTAACAACTTTAATAAACTGAATACACTGAAGCCAGTCGAGAAGTTAGATCCTCTAACGATTGCTGACTCCAAATCAATGACAAATCCCCCACTTTCTTTGTTGAAAAGTAAAACTGAATATATTTTTTCCATCAACAAGATAAAAAGCCAAATGGGAGATACGTATAAGGATGTGTTTGCTTGATTGATGGGTGTCTGTAGGAGGTTTTAAAAGTATGTTTCATTTCTGAAAGCTGTTTAAAAATGACTTGAAAATTTGTGCGGATTATTTACATTGTTAATATAATGTAATGTCATAACATGTTACATCACACATTACTAACTATACTGTTTAACCTTTTAGTTGGGGTTGCGGGGGAGCAGGAGCCAATCCCAGCTGACATTGGGTTGAGGGCGGGGTATCACCCTGGACAGATCGCCAGTTTACCACAGGGCTGATATAAGGGACAAACAATGATTCCCGCAAGTTAGTCGTCATTTAACCTAACCCGAGTACGAGGCACGAGGAGAGCATGCAAACTCCTCACAGAGAGGCGCTGGCTCTTCTTGCTGTGAGGCGGCAGTGCTAACCACTGCACCACCGTGCTGCCCAAACAGCCAATTACTTTGCTAAATCTTAGTCTTCATTGTCCACAGTAATTTCAAATTCCTCCACTCCACAGAGCATTATCGAAAAGCTCAGTTTTTGGGTGTTTTTTAGTTTTCACTGGCTTCACAGGAAAAAAAATACATGGGGTTGCATTAGCAGGGGGGCATGTTGTTTCAGGTACTGGTATGATGCAGCACCAGTGTAGTAGCTGCATTAAAATAAATGAGGGTGCATTGCATTAATGCATTGGTAATGTCTACTTGAACACAATCTTAATGTGCACATTCCTGGACCTAATCATTGACCTGTCACTCAAGGCCCCCGCCTACACCTGCCACTTCCCCCGTGAACAGCCTTGACCAGATCAAACTGCATCCCACAGCTTCGTGTCCACCCAAATGTCCCAATCCACAAGACTAAAAACATCAAAGCACCACTGCCCACTATCACATCACATTCCACAGTTTACACTGCCAACACAACTCTCTCAGTCTGAAGAATCAAAGCGCTCTTTAGTGAAACCCTCGGCCGTGTAGCCCTTTAACCACCAGGGCCTCACCTCCCTGACCACTCAACACTCCAGAGCAAAGAGCGAGTGCTGTAGCTCCAAAGCAGAGTATCACAATAAACTTCCCCACCCCGAACTCTGGGCCCGGGCCAAGCCTCAGATATTTCACTTTTGTCGACAAGACAGTTTTCATTCCAGCCCCCCCCCCCCCCTTTAGCGCACCCCTCTCTTTCTCTATTCCCTCACTTACAAACCATCCATCCCCATGTGTACATTGCTGCATGCTTATTAACGACTTGGATTATGAATCATCACAGATGTTTCGTTGGACGTCCATGCTTTAGAGAATTGTGACTGATTATAAGGTCCACACCTTAACATACTTTACACACATATGGAAGTGTTTACATCGAGAGAAAAAACGATTCGGGATCCGAGCCATTCGAGGCCACAGGATCGAATGTGGGACGCTGGAAAAAGCTGCATTTTTTCACACCCTCACCAAAAATGATGGAATGATGTCCTCGTAAAGACAAACTTCCCCTCTGACCGTGTCTCTTGACTTGCATGTGTTCTGCATTTACAACCACCTTTTAGTTTCTGTCTTGCCCCGTTTTCCCTTGCACCGCTCGCCACCTGGTATGTGCTAATCCACGACCATTGTGATGACAAACCTGAGAAATGTAGAGGCATTCGCCTTTTCCATCACCTCTTCATATCCGTCCTCTTCATGCTTTGTCTCTCCATCATTCACCTCTTGCAGAAATGGATGACGAAAAGAGGATGCTTATCTCCAGTTCTGCTTTCTGAATGAAGAGATCTGTCCTCATTGTGTTTTATGTGGTGTGGAGAGAAACCCTCGACTTATCTCTGCTATCTGAATCCCTCCTCCAGCAGGACTGAAATCCTCAATCTATTTGAAGAGAGGAGGTCCAGGCCTCCGGTAAAATCAGCTGCTGTTACATTATCCAGCTGTCCACACGTTTCTCGTCAAACCTGTGCTTCTTCACATTCAGCCTGGCTCGTCTCAGCCTTGACTGAAAGTGGCATTCTTCACTGGGAATCTCCATGATCTCATTACTGAACTAAGATGGCTGGAATGGTGCGACTCATTAGCTCAGACGACCTTTAGTTTGTTTTCCAGCGCCGAAGAGACTGTGTGTCATGTCCTCCAGTCATATTCAAGCCTCTGAAGCACCTTGGATAGATAAACTACTTCTCTTTACAAAACAGTTGATCAGGGTGACCTTGCACATCCACCCACGTCAAGACAAACTAAGTTTATTTAACACGATTTTACTCTGGGCTGTTTTAATGGAACAGGAAGAGTAATAATGTGTCAGGGAGTCTCGAGTCGAACTGTCTCAAGCTGTTAGTGTTACTGTATTCTCAAAAGGCCCAACACACCCAACTCCATTCTTGGCCCGTGGGCTGATGTACGCAGCTGAGATGAGCGGGAGGGACGGTCCACGGAGAGTGCAGAAGGTGACTTGGATGGCTTTATCGAC
The DNA here is from genome assembly GCF_002260705.1 of Seriola dumerili. Classification (NCBI taxonomy): domain Eukaryota; kingdom Metazoa; phylum Chordata; class Actinopteri; order Carangiformes; family Carangidae; genus Seriola; species Seriola dumerili. The sequence goes on from NW_019174404.1 coordinate 16,672,972, forward strand.
TGTGAGTAATGAGTCCTCTGCAATGTGCACAGGAAGACTCCCTCGCAGCAGATTAACCCCACCTTCAATCCCTCCATACTCCATCCTTCTCTCCAACTCCCAGAGTCCCTCATGTCTAAACACTGGCCCCTCACCAACTGTTCCCCTGTTCTGATATCAGATGTGATATCATCAGTGAAGTGCGCATGTGGCCCAACACCCAGTCTCAGAAGATCTATCTATCTATCTATCTATCTATCTATCTATCTATCTATCTATCTATCTATCTATCTATCTATCTATCTATGTATCTTTCTACCTACCCACCTACCTACCTATCCATCCATCCATTCATCCCTATCTACCTCTCGTTCTCTCTTTATCGGTCTGTTTGATTTTCCTCCTTCCATCCACAGCTGTCTTGGCCTCAGCTCTCTTTAGGGAGAAGGGGAGTAATTACACGATGCAATGAAAAACAAATAACACTTGGTTATAGTCGTCCACTGGGTTGGATTACGCTGATTGGCTGGTGGGCGTGCTCAGGGAGCTAACTCTTTGAGAATTTGTTATTAAATTTCTGGCCCACTCTTTCTGCCAGAGGAGGAGAAATACCATCTGCACCTTCTGCAGAGCTCCCCCTGTGATCTGGCTCTGATGTAGGGCACAAGCTGCAAATCATTGTCTAAGCGGGAAAAGATGGACTCACATGAGCCATGTTATGTTTTTAAAGCCCTGAACAGCTGCAAGGTAGTTGTTCAGCGCTGGCTTTTTTTTTTTTTACGGCAATCCAATTACACAATCTGGAGATGTTTGGGCCTGAGTGGATTGTAAAAAGTTGGTTCTTTGATGAAGGCATCAACAGAGTGTGAATTATACAATATTTATATATTTGTATTTATACAAATGGGTGGTTCAGCTTTTTCTCCGGGGTGAAAGATAAACCAATAGAGTGCAGGTGCGTGTTACAGTCCTTACAGCGTCTTACTTGTTGACCAAAAATTGTCAAATATAGTAGAAAGTTCATGGTTTTGTCCGAAATCACTCACTCATTCGCTCCTCTCTACTCGCTATCCAGGAAGTTCAATGTAGGGGACTATATAGCGAGCTCATCAGTAAAATGAAAACATTTTTAAATCATTCATTTTCTCCATTTTCCATTTTCTGTCTTTCAGCGCGAGCGCAATGCATGATGGTATATATTGTGGGATACTATGAGTCCACTATAAAGGGTATAATAATTTACACTATACATTCGGACAGCACTGCAAAATGGCGAACTCCCTATGTAGTGGACTATATCGGGAGTAGTGAGTGATTTCGGACACAGCCCATATTTCCCTCTGAAATGTAGTCGACAATAAAGTAGCATAAAACCTTTAACATTGATTCTGTTCCTGTTTTCAAATCCCACTTCAAAACAGACCTCTTAAAACTTGCCCTCTCTTTAATTCCAGCACCAGTGCTTAATCATATTTATTTTGTATGCAATTACGTTTATTCTAATTTATTCTGTATTTTATGCCTTGTACTTGCATTTCATCTTTTACTGTGTGTAAGGTGTCCTTGAGTGCCTTGAAAGGCTCCTATAAAGAAAATGTATTATGATTATTATTGTTATTATTATTATAAAATGCAAATACTCAAGTAAAGTTCAAGTACCTCAAAAATGTAAGGTGTTTCACAGCAGACCTGCCATTAACATCAACGATCATGGTGGTTGTCTAGTCCTAACCATACTTTAACTATAGTTGCAATAATCACAAATAATAGTTGCAATAGGGGATTTGCAGAATCATTATTGATGTTCTTCTTTAGAGAAACGATTGGCTTAGACGCTCACCTGATCCTCCCCTTCTCCTCTACAACTGATATCACACAATCACCTTTAAGTGTCACATTTACACAAAAGTCACATCATCAGACGTTTGTTAGTGTACCTCTGTGTCACTGGTAAATATTTTGCAAAACACATATGAACTGAACATGTTGTTATTCACAACCAAAAAACAAAAAAAGCCAGCAGACAGACAGGAGCCAGCATCTTCATCACAGAGTAAGTTATAATTTCACCTCTAAGGCCTAAAAAAGATGATTGATGAGTACACAAACTGTTTATTGGTTTCACCTGCTCCTCTCTTGTTTACAGACACCTCTGGTTTCACTCGTGGTGTGCACCCTGCCTGAGGATAGAGTTGTTCACATGACATAGGTCACATAACTTTGGGGGTGCTCTAACAGGTTTTTGTCATATCTCCTCCAGGACATGTAACTAAAAACTGTCTGACATGCAGTCCACTATTTGTTCTGCGAGTTAATGCTTGGGGATACTTTCTTTCAACAACATCAAAAACACTGCGGATCATCAATCAGCCCGACAAAAACTATAAACCTCATTAGTTGTCTGTCATTAGCTTCTAATTGTGCATTATGTAAAACAGGAACTGAAGAAATACTCTAAAATATGGATTGCTGTATTTTCCTGTGGCACAGCTGCATATGTAGGAAAAGAACATACTAAAATAATGTAAACAATAACTGTGCAATCCTTTTTTTGTGTCCAGAGTACCATCTGTGCATTTGGGTGCATGTACATCTTTACAACATATTTTAAAGTGTGTGTGCGTGTAGTGCAGAGAGAGCCGTCTGTGTCTGGGAAACTGTAAGAAAGCAACACATTTTCCTCTGGCTTTAGTGTGATAGAGGCCGGGCGATTTAATCCTTCAGTGCGTAGAATTAATTTGGTGTTCCTTGACTCCCTGGCTCAGGACGTAGGGCCATATGGCACAGCTGGCCACTGTGGGCCACTGGAAGACACAGCTTGTAGCCGAGTGGAGAACATGATGACTACTGTAACAATTTGAATAACTCAAAACGATTAGCCAGAACGGCAGGAGTGACACTTTGCCTCCGAGGAATGTCGCAGCCGCTCCTCCTGCCACACTGTGACATTTTTGAATGACACTCATCGAGGCTGCCACTTCCCTTGCGTCCAACTTATTGCACTTGTCATCGTTCTCATATCACAGAATCACTGGCCATCCGGAGATTTGAGGCCATCTCCATAGCCGCAGTAGTTTGTGTGGGCGCTCTGCTATGACAAGCCCTGACTCTGTTTAACACACTCTGACTCACACGTAGTGAATAGACATTTGACACCTGACCCCAGGGCTGGAGGGAAATGGTGGTGACATGCTGGTGTCTCTGATGCTCCACTCTGGGCATTACATCGCTCGCCTTATCCTGGCACTGCAGAAAACTCAGCTGTCAAAGCATTTCCACCAGCACCATTGGACTTTACTGAGCAGCAGTGGATGCGAATGGGCTGTTTTTGGATTCTCTCATCCCACTTTTTTTTTTTTTTTTTTTTACTATAAACATTTACTGAGTGGTTGTTGATTTTTATCACCACTCTCTAACTCACTAAAACCAAATACAGACACGTTTCACTCTGGGATAACAAGAAGAGGTGCCACAGAGACACGTCAGAGCGTCACTACAACGCAACCCTCCCACCGTCCTCCCGCGGTTGCTCCTGGCAACAGAATTTTCCTGAATGTCAGGAGAGTGAGAGATAGTGCCGTGACTGTGACGGAGCGAACGGGCTACATGTCTAGAAACAATGTAATTATCTCCTGCGTCATCTCAGCCCGCCACGAGGCGCGAGGATAGGAAATGGAGTGTGTCAGTCGTATGTTATGTCACGCATCAATCAGGTTGATGATGGTGGCTTTTTTTTTAAGACGCTGTCAGGTTGAATGGAAAGTTGAGCTATGATAGGTATGATAGGATAGCTTTCTTCTTCTCTTTGTGTGTCTCTCTTGGGCCCCTTCAGTAATTTGAGGCATTTTCCTCTGCATGCCTTCAGGATCAGTAAAGCCATTTTTTCTTCTTATGTACGACATAAATTGTCTCATTAAGACATCTCTTGTTGCAAATGACATCTCCTCCCTCTATCTGAACCTCCCTCTCTCAATTTCTCTCGCTTTATCCCATTCTCCTCTGCAAGCAATCTAAAGCGCTCCTCTGGGATGCTGGCTCTGCTGTAATTCAGGAGTAGATTAAGACAAGATACGGTATCTGAAGGCAGCAGGCCTGAGAGAGACGGCACTTGAGAGACAAAGAGAGGGAGAGAGAAGAGAAAGACAAAGACAGGAACAGAGAGGCAGAGATTGGTGGCTTCAGAACTCTTGGTTTAGTAAGCAGAAGTGGATCAGATAAAAAAAAAAAAAAGACAGAAAGAGGGACACAAAGAGGAAAGAGATAGACACAGACACTGATAGATTCAGACAGACAGTCTTTGTTATTGGCCCACAGGGACCAAGTTAAGACCAGAGCCACTCAATTCCTCTTAGTCTTAGAGACTCTCTGTTAATCATACAGTCTCTACTGGAGGGGATTCCAGATGCTCGGCCCCAAGGCGTGCACATCACAAGCTGCCCATTGTCACACAGGATGTTAAAGATTAGGACCAAAAAAAGCATCCAACATCATATGATAATGACGGATATCACAGATAAGACAAACATCCACTAGCTGTCCTGAAAAAAAATTACATGTCCTAAAATAAACTGCTAGTCACTTCTTTGAGGAACTGAGATGGCGACAGTGTGGCAAAGGCCAAGCCACCATGCATAAAGACAACACGCTGAGGTCAGAGGTTACAGAGAATCTCCATGTGACGATCAGTTACGTTTGCACAATCATTTCAACACTAAGAAAAGACCTGGAGATGTTACCAGGTCTTTTCTTACTTCTGCTGCTGTCATGTTGCAATTACAAGCTAGTTGGTAGACTTTGATGTATTTACTGTAAAAACCCCTTTAGGAGAGGCTGTCAGCTTATAGCAACAAATTTAATATTTTGGGAGGATAAGAAAACTTAAAGTTATAATATGTAACTTTTCCACATTAAAATGTCTAAAAACCACTAGACCTATGTTATGTATTTTGTTGAGTTGTGTATTTACATTATTCCATATGTATCCAGCAACTCTCAAAGCAAGAGAAATAAGTGATTTTAATCAAGGTAACGGCCCGTTTCATTTGGTCGCCTGTCAATGACGTCACATACCCCATGCGCATGCGTTGGTGTTGTGGTTGCTGGACTGAAGCTCAAAACGGACTTTTATCCAGTTTAACCGGTTGAAGGATTTGTCATTGAACGTCTGAATCTTAAGTTATCAGAGAAAAAAGCCAACTCCCAGCCACTCCGAGACAAACTGGGAGAAGCTTATGGCAATGGTGGTGAAGACAACAACATAATTCCACGCTCTTTCACGACGTCACCCAACGCCGCCTTTTGTTATTGTTTTGGTTGAGAGACCCCGCTAGTGGCAGTAGTTACATACTGTGTGTTTAAATTGCTGTAATTCCACTCGATACCTGCACACCCAGTTAATGTGTCCTCCCCTCTTATGTTCAACACATTCAGAGGTTTGGGTCTGGATTTACCAGCGCAAGGTAAGTTCCTGCCATTAGACTCACCATCCACAGCTTCAGTCTTTTCAGCGAATCAAATGCTCAGTCCTGAACAACAAAATCCGAGCTTTTATAGGTGGAAATAAAGCTCAAGTTATGCTTTTTTCGTGAAGGACTCACCACGCCAAAGAGCATGTTTGAAGACACCCATGCGTGCAGACACCCAATATAATATAACAAGAACGGCCGGTGCATCCGAGTCCATAGAGTATGGGTGTCTTCGTCCTTGGCCAGAGCCAGAAAAATATCTACATCCATGAGAAATGGTGAGAGAAAAACTGCCATAAAGAGGACAGTAAGTCTGGAGGAGACAGACACAGCTAAAAATGATGTGCACAAATTTTACATCTGCTCATTTCTTCTTGCTGATAACGACCAGCTGGGGCCAAACAAAACAAAATAACCTCCCTCAAACAGGAATCAATGGAAAAATGAAGTGAAATTCAGTTTAATTATCAGGCTGCAGTTATGAATGACATTACTGTTATCTCAGCACGCAGCACCCGTTGAGTTGTTTTCAGGTGCATTAGTTTTGCCTGCAGGCTCCCACCGCTCCACCTGCAGCCTCATTGGACAACCATCACACCTTAACCTGCACAGTTCGGGGCGGCTCGCACTGGCCCGTGAAGCATGGCGTCCTGCAGAGCGCCGCCGTCACACTTGCTAACGTAGCTCTGTGTGTCGCCGACAACAGGGACACAGGAACAGTTGGAGAACCGGTCTTCTGGACACGTCCCGGCGTACTGCTGCACAGCTTGATCGACGTCAACGTCGTCCGGGGGCAAAGACGAGAAACTGTCAGAAGTGTTGAAGTGGACATCAGTAGAAGTAGCTGAAGTGGCGTGTTGCTGTGACTGGAGCTGAGGTGGGACACATGCTTAGAAACTGATACCTGCCTATGAATCTTCCACTTTGCTAAACTGACACACAGCTTTCATACGATGCAGTGTCTGTCTTGTATTGATATGCGCAAGACATGAGTCAGTGCCACATTCAGCCTGTATCTGAACTGGATCAATACTGCATGCTGGGTACAACAAAAGAGAAGATCTTCAATTTAAAATTCATCTGCTATCAGAAATACAAAGACGCACTTTCACTGTGAGAGTGTCAATATTCAATATGAACACCAGTAATGTGATACGGCTCCGTCCGCCCTCACACTGTGCACCACGCTGTCCAAACATCACCATAACATGGTAACACAGCCTGCCCCAACAGGCGGCACCCTCTCTCCTCCACTCTCTCTTTCTCCCTGTTTTTCATGGAGGGCCCCCCCCCCCCCTTCACACACACACACACACACCCCAGTAACCAGTTTGATTGGAAAGCATCTCGCCCCCAGCAACCAATCCCCCTGCAGTACCACACACACTCATACAGACACAAACACACACACACACACACACACACACACACACAAACACACACACACACACACACACACACACAGGGTTTCCGTGGCAACTGTAGTGCAGGGGGTAGACAGAATGATTTGGTCTACGGAGCGAGCCAGACTATGATGATGAAGGGACGAGGCCTCCACCAGAGAGTGAGGGGGGTGGGGGGTGGGGGGGCACCACTGGCCCGTGGTGGAGAGAAAACAGAAAGATGGAGACAGAGGAGACAAGTTGGGCTCAATGAGAGAATGATTTGTGAACAGTTTAAATGTGAGAATACGTTCACAGCAACTCCTCAATTCATTGTTTTAGTCTCATGAGGTTGAAAATGTGAAACGAAGTTCTTTTAGTAATAAGTAAATGACAAGGGAGGAAACAACCTACGTAGCAAAAGCACTTGCAAAGTTTTTAACTCACATGTATTTACCGTGTTTGATTTTGTCAGGATTCTGTGAGCTTTGTCACAAGCTGCTCTTTATTTCAAACACTGCTCTTTCTTCTTATTTCAAAGCGGAGATTTTCTAAACAGGCCTGTAATGGCCGACTATCTGGCTGTCTGGCTTGTTCTACTTGGAGCTGGATGTCATACAGCTTCCAAAAACTGGGCTTTTTGGAGATTACTGACTCTGAACCAGTTCTCTCTGGTTACTGGAATGGGATTAACTGCTGCTGTGTGTATGTGAGTGTGTGTATGTGTGACTTCAGTGTGTATGTTTATGCATCCATGCACATATGTGCATGTGTGAAAAAATGGGAGAATGTGTTAAAGACAGAGAGAGAGAGAGATAGAGAGAGATAGATAGAGAGAGAGAGAGAGAGAGAGAGAGAGAGAGAGAGAGAGAGAGAGAGAGAGAGAGAGAGAGAGAGAGAGAGAGAAAGAGAAAACGTGTATGCTTTTGATTTCCCAGCATTCTTTGTTGTCTGGCCTGATAAATGTGGCTTAGCCCAGAATCGTCTGTTTAATCTTGCCGCCATTTTGTTGTCTGGTGGTGTCTATGGCTCTTCTCTATCTCTCTCATGGCAGTCATAGCGGCAGGCTTAACTTCCCAGAATGGTTACCATAGCAACACCGGCAGAGGTTTATCAGTGGCTATGGCGACCGCTGATGCACTGAGATGTGGTTTGCCATGGTTAGGGGATGCAGGCGGAGATGGTGGGGAGGAGGGGGGTGAGAGGGGATGGCAGGGAGGGAGGCCCGGTGATGGGAGCCACACCTTGACGAGGAGGATGGTGAACGGAGCGTGAGCCGAGATCCAAGTTGTAAATTTAAAACCCTTTTTCTTAATTTACCACAAATTCACCAGCGCACTGGTCTGTGTGTGCCTCAGCTGTGGAGGCATGAGCGGAGGTGACTTTTTGTCTTTCTCTAGCTGTGTGTCAGACAAGCTAATTTCTGTGTGTGTGTGCGTGTGTGTGTGTGTGTGAGACAGCTTGACTGTGCACCAATCAGTGCTGTCTGGTCTTAAGAGACTCAAATCTTGCCTCTCCACTGAGGTGAGAATTCTCAAATCAATTTCTCTACCATTTTCCCTCCATCTCAAATGGATTGGATTTTCTCTCTCTCTCCCTCCGCTGCAGCCAAATTGTAATTTAAAAAGCGTTTGGTGTAAATACTGCTATTGTTGGAGGCGTAATCAAACATTCATGAGGGAGAGGGATCTGGGGAGAAGCGGAGAATCTAGGTCACGGATGCGCTGGCAAGTCTCTGAGATGGCTGCTTCGCTGAGTACACCGCTCTCTCTCTCTCTCTCTCTGTCTAAACCTCTCTATCACTCTGTAGTCTCCTCTTTGTCTTCTCAGCTATCTCTCCTCTTCCTCCACTCCCTCACCCTCTCTTTTTCGCATCTCATTCTCGTCATCTCCCCTTCTCCCTCATCACCCCCCGCCCACCACCCTCCACTTCTCCTCTCATTTGTATTCCTCTGCTCCCTCTCTCCTCTCATCTTCTGCCCTCTCATCTCTCCATAGCTCTCTGCTTCTTCCACTCTCTCCTGTTCCTTATCTTTTCCATTTCCGTGAGCATATTTTTGCCGTGCAACTGGTAGGATTTGGACCAGTTTTTGAAACGTTACCACATCAATCATCCAAAAACACATCTGCATCCACGTATAACCACAGCGGAACACCTGCAGACAGCCCAGCCAGTACCTCATAGTAACGGCCCTCTTGACCGTCATCAGTCAAGGGGAAGGTCATGTTGTCAGTGCTTTTACAACCATCTCCGAGCCCGCTGTGGCGCTCTGAGCAACACATTAGCAGAGGCTGACCTTGTGAGTGTGTCCACAGTGTCAGCGAGGACGAGACAGACACCGCTGGAGAAGCATCAAGAAGAGAGAGAGAGAGAGAGAGAGAGAGAGAGAGAGAGAGAGTGGGGGTCCAGAAGGAGCGAACCGGCTCTTTTTAACGGATAATTACTAGGAAATCTGGGAAAACAGGACGTTGCCATTGCAAAGTCTGACAGAGAGTCAAAAGGGAAACCGTAAGTCCTAAGCTCTGTTCCAGAAGATAAAAAAAAATATCAAAATTTGTGATATTGTAACACAAATGACAAAAACAATAAATCCAAGTAGAGGTTTCAGAGGTTTTTGGCACAACTTCAACTTCTTCCAAGGTGCATGGAGAAAGGAAAAAGTCTAATGATGATGATGAACATCATAATAAAAAAGTTCTTCTGTGTACTGCAGGTGTTGCAGGACTTTTGACCTCTCATAACTAATTACTCTCTTGAGTAATTCATTATATTTGTCTTGATATTTTCTTAAAAAGCTAATATTTTAAGGGCCCTTAATGAACACAATTTCTCATAAACCCTACATCATTGCAGGTTTATGTTGTGTTCACCTCATATGGGAATGATGGTAGAAAGATTCCCATGTTTGCGATATGCAAGTGTTCATGTCTTCAGACAACTGTAGACATATAGTTGTACAACTGGTCATGTGAGTGTTAATGTAACACTATAGCTGTTAAATATTGGTTTAAAGATCTTATGTTTGGTTTTCTTCTATATTATTAAGCACATAATGGAATTAAATTACAGCTTCTCTGTCATAGTTACGACTTGTTGAGGTGCGCGGTATTTACAATCCAGTAATTATAATAACTCCGATATGACATAAACATTATCAGATCACCTCAGCAGATTGAGACTGTGACTGTGTGTTGGTAATTATAGCAGGAGGGAGAGGACTGAATGGTGTGCTGGCACATTTGTAACAGGAGCTCGATCACTGTTCAGCTTCAGTCCTGAAAGTTTCAGATCATCATCTCTCTCAGAATATGGATCATAAACCCTTTTTTTCAAAATGGAGTGAGACCATCAGACATTTTGTAAACTAAATTATCTAAACCACTTTATTTGGAGGTAAAAGCCCACAGAACCTGAAAGCCTGACTGCTCATTTCCATATCTCATGAATTAACCTGGTGAGCGGCACAGAGTTGTCTTAACCAGTGGGAACGTTTTCCTCTCAGTGCATGTTGATTTTAATTCTGGTCTCACCATGTTCCATCTGATCAAGAATCTAAATCCCTGGATCTGTCCATCATCCGCCGCCGCCCTCCCCTCCCCTCCACTCCTCCCCTCCTCTCTCTCTCCTCTCTGTGGTATTAGAGGGTCTGAGTCCACCGGCCACTCCAAAACCCAACAGATCCACTGGCATTGAACCCTCTCCAGCTAATCCATTTGTATATTTTCAATTACATATCGTGGGCTGGGGAGCAAGTGGACAGTAAGCTCTCGCCCTCTGCCTGGAAAACACTGTCCCCTCATGACCTAAATATCAAGCTAAAGAAGAGGGAGAGAAGGTGGGGGAGGGATGTATGTGGGGGGTAAAACAAAAACACACACACACACACACACACAAAAAAAAAAAAAAATAGGTCACATATTTCTCCATTCCACGCCACGGAATTGGATTGCGCCGAGGAGAAATAATCACGGTCATGTTTGAATCTGACAGGCAGATTGCCGGACGGCCGTTGCTCTCGGTCGTCTAGGACGAGCCAACTGGCTGAAGGGATGACTCAGTTTTCTGTGGCGAGTGTTGGTGGAGTCACACACTCCATCTTGGCTTGAACTGACCCCAGACAGCAGAGCGCACATTCTTCCACTTGGACTTGTGGAGTTGTGTGTGTTGGTGCAAAAAAACGGAGGTTGCATATAAAAAATAAATGGCACGTATAGAAAAAAAATCCATAACATACATTACATGGTTGAGATGTCTGGAGCATTAAAATCAGCTGAGCCACATTAAACAATATGACCAGTAAAAGTCACCTCAGTTTTTTTATTTTATCTCAGTTATTTTCAAATCCCTCAACTCCATTATTATTTTCTCATTTTAATCGCACTCCTCCGCCTCCTCCTCTCCCTCCATCTTTCAGTCTGGTTTTCTGTCTGGCTTCCACTCCTCTGTCCCTTTTTCCTCTTCTTTTCTGTCTCTGTTCATTATTCACGGCTATTGGGGAAACCGCTTTTAGGCTCAGCAGACCTCGAGCCGAACCCATCCTCTCACCCCACCCCACCTCCATCCTCTTCACCCCTCGACCCCCCCTTCCTGCACCCCCTTGTCTAGCTTCCCACAACCAGATGAAGAGTGGCCTTGACAGGCTCATCAATAACGCAAGGAGGCTTAAACACACCTCCAGATCCAGCCTGGAGCTTTTTATATTTAAGAATTAGGTGCTGATGTCTTTTTTCCTCTTCTTCCACACTATTTCAGTCTTATTATCTTTAAGGCTTAACTCCTCTTTTTCCTCTTTCCTCCTCTTGGGTGCCAGAGCCACATCCAACACCACCTCCTTTTCCCTTCGTCATCCCTTCCTCCTCCTCATCCCTCTGGAAACATAAGAAAAGATGGTCCAGGTGACCACCTTCCTCCTTTACTCCCTGCCTCCTCTTCCCCCCTGCTTCCTCTTACCATTGCTCCTTCCATCAACCAGTCCTGAAGGCTGGACTTTAATAAATGTCACATCACATCAAGCGGAGGAGCATCTGTGGCGCAGACAGACGCAAAAGGAAAGGGAGAAAGAGAGAGCAGACAGAGTGTGTGTCCCCTGCCTCCCCCAACCTCGATATAAAGCAACATCAGAGGGGTGGAAAAGCAGAGGAGAGCAGGATGACAGTGCAATTAAGTTCCCTTCTTCTTTGGCTTTTCCTATGTTTACCTCGTTCTGTTTGTAATATCTCTGTGCAGCACAGATGACCTTTTAACCTATGTGTCTAATTCAAAAGTGAGGACTGTTTGTGTGTAAAACACAAACAAACCCACGTTTCTTTGTGTCTGCCTCATAGCCTCCTTTTGAAGGGGCGAGTGATGATGCAAATTCAGTGATTGAGGAGGAGGTGAGATGTTCAATGTCCCCACGAAGTTGCAGAGTGAGAGATTTTTTTCCATGATTGTAAAAGGCTGATGAATGGAGGCGTAAAAACAAGAAGGTGTTTATGTTGTTTATGTACATTAAGTTCACACATGAATGCTCCATATGCATCGGCGTGATAAGTGTGTTTTCATGTTTGCATTCCTTTCAACACTGGAATGTATGTTTGACTGCTGGCATGTAAGTGCATGTCGCAGCGTTTACACAGAGCTGACTCGGTGCCAGAGTCAGCCCCTACTTCCTGTGTCTCGTCCAGCCAACCCAAAAACAGAGGCAAGTTTACCCCCACATGCATCGGTGCCTCTGTATCGAGTGCGCTCCACTGAGCAGGGGAAAGTTTTTCATGTTTGGCATTATTTCAAAGTGCTCCTTTAGAAATGACTCATGCATCAGTAATTGGTAGTCCTCTGAGTGCGGCTCCACGGCAGCAGCTAGTTTGACCGTCCGTGCCCCATATAATGTAGTGTCTGCCGACAGCGAATCACAGCTAGACGCACTCCAGGCTTTTAAAAAACAATGTGTCTGAATGAAGAGTTCCTGTTCACAGTGGGATAGTATTTTTCCGGCAATCGCAGTGATCAAATTCTGCTTTAAACTCAACATGACAGCGGCAATTTTACACCAAAGTTTAGTCTTTTTTTTTTTTTAACTACCACTTTTTTATAAGGGCCACTTAGCATGTTGCGTCTCACTGCTGGATTTAAGGTGGATAAATCATTTATAAAGCTTCATAGATCAGTGATAAGTTTTTCATTTCAGGTTGGTTGAATTTCGGGTTGCCAGTCTGTGAAAAATCAAGTAACCTTTTATTGATAAAATGCTCACTTTATATAATATTAATTAATAAATTCTCCAGTTAGTAAAAGGGTCATGGATCTCTCGCTTTCATTCATGTTAATGGCTCTGAATAGGCCATTAAGATGAAGCTATATATCAAATTATCCAACCTGGCAACCCAAATGTTGTTGTTAATGACTCATTACTCATCTATTAAGCATTGAAAAATAATATATTACTATTAATAAATTAAATATAATTTTTAAAGCTTTTAAACAATAAGTCTTATTGACATATTTGGTACCAAATATCTTAACACAGCATCAGTAAGAATCCATCTACCTGACTCCGACCCTACTGGATATCAATAAGACAGAATGTGAGAAACAGAAGATTTTTGTTTACCCTCGATGAGGCGTCCACAGGGAACAGGTGGGCCTGAGCTCTGCCTCTCAGGTGGTGTTAGGGGCATGGGGTGGGGTGAGGGTGGTTGGTCAGGCGCTGGACGGCTGCTTCTAATTAGGCTGTCTCAGTGACAAGTGTATCCCCAGCCGTCCCGGGCCACGCCACGCAGTGCCGAGCTTAACTGAGCGAGTAATGAGAGTCCAGGGGGAGCAACGTGACCTCACGGCCCCTCCCCTCCGGCTACGTGGGCAATTAGATGAACAGTGGGTAATGACAGCGGCGCCTTTGTTTATCTGTGTGCGTGTAATAGATAGAGCACTCACATTCATACGAGTGTGTTTGTGTGTGTAGCCTAAGTGTGTGTATATGATCAGCCTGATGGAGGCCAAGCCCTTGCCACCTGCGCAGGGAACACTTTTAGGGCAGCATGTGTCAACTGATGACATTAGCACTTCTAACAGACCACTGGCACTCTATGGCAGGCACACATGCCCAGCCTTAGGTCTACTGTTGGAGTGTGTGAGCCAACTTTGTCAGCTAAATCGAATTTGTCACGCTCCATGGATCTGCTATTAGAACAGGCTATTTCAATACAACCTGAATACCTCCCACTTTGACCATTATGGAAACACCAATGCTAAAGTTTATTGAAAATCAGTCACATATGCCCATGAGTGGAAGACTAGTGGAACATATACACATTCACACACACACACGCACACACACACAGGCGCACACAAAGGCACCCCTCGCCAGCTAAGTAGCTAAGCAGGGTGCTTAGTAGAACCAACAGCAGGGGAAGGGAAAACAAACAATGGGGCCACCAGTAAATCACCTCCATCCGCAGCAGCTCACCAGGGATTGGATGGCACTGGGAGGCCCTGTGAGAAACAGCAACCAGCGAGGAGGACTCGCAGGACCTGGGAGGTGACAGAGGGGCACCCACAGACCGGGCGATCAAGCTGAGTACACTTTAGTAGGTGGTTTATGCTGCTGGGAGATCAAGAGGCAGAAAGAGAGTATTCACAATACCCAAAAGCTCACCCTAGCTAATTTTCCAAGCAGGAAGGCAGGAAGGGTGGAGAAGAGAGAAGACAGGGGCATGGTCACAGCTGCAACAAATATCATACCGATGTCCCTCCCTCTCACGCCCCTGACTCCCCTTCACGCTCCTACTGTCCCATCATCCTGAGTGGCAGGAAATGGGGCGTTTGCCCTTTGACCTGTCAGGAATGTTTTCCTCCTCTGTCCCAGCAGCAGCAGCTCTCTGCCCCTTGACGATCAGGCCCGTCACAAACTGCACTACCCATCCATCCACCCACATACACGTCTACACACGCAGACGGATGTGCATACAAATCTCATTTTTATTCCCGCTGTTCTAAATCTACGAGATAATCACATGACTCACAGTCTGTGTGATTCCACAAAGTGTGAATTGAACACCAGAAAGATAATGCCTCTGATATGGTGTGACAGGTAGCCTGGCGGGCTCAGATTGGAGCCTATCTGTCCCCGTGGCACGCTGCCAGCCACCAAGTGAGGTACTGCCCCATGGTCCTGGGTGAGCTGCCTTTGGTAATGACTGTGAATGGGCTCTATCTATGGGCCATTACTCTATGGACTCAGCTGAGGCAGCAGGGTAATGCTGACTAATGGGGATGAACTTGTCAACTGATGAATAGTATACCCCGCTGATGAGGCTCTGCAATGGCCACTGTCTCTGTTTCCTCGTACTTATTTGTTCATTTCCAAAGCAATGACCATTAAATAGGAAAATTAGTTGGCGTAGAGCTCTCGTCCCATTGAACAAGTTGAAAGGGGAGTGTTTATTCGAGGCGAGTGTATAAACCAGACAGCAAATTAATTTGGAGATGTATTCACAGTGGTATTGTTTTTCCTGCAGTAAGTTCTTGGTTAATAATATGACCAGAGGGCAAAACTGCATATATCTCCAGATATATGAGTTGATGGTACATGTGATTACAAATATTTGGAAGGCTTTAGATTGTGATGTTAAAAAGGAATTCCCTCTTAATACCTTCAACACACACACACACACGTCTTTTTTGATCATAAAGCAGGTCTAGGTTAAATATTAATACTGTGAAATTATCAACGTGCTCAGTCTAGAGAGAAATGCACACAGCCTGTATTCAGAAACTGAGCATTAAAATGAGCTGTCAGGGCTTCCCTAACTTTGTGATGTCACAGCTAAGCTGTCACTGCCCTCAGCCATGCCCCAAGCCCCGCCCACCTAGACCCACCATCCAGCCTTGCAGGATTTGGTTTCTCCAAGTGTTTACCTGAAATGTTTTATCTTTATTGGATCACTCAGAAAACAGTCAGCCACTCAGAAGAGAGGCTCAGAGCCTCCTTTCTTCTTCTTTCTTCTAGGCTGACTGCCCTATTATTGCTCAAGCTCCAGAGAGAAGCCTGAGAGAGGAGATGTAAAGCTACATTGAGATGGTTTTTGGTTCTTAAAACCACAGATATATCTTCCTATGGATCAACACTTCAAGTAAAACACTGGAGATATTAAAATATGGGACCTTTAACATATCAGGCATATGTCAGTGTTATAAAAGTGACCCCCTGTTTACCCCCTAGCCTCCTTCACTGACCACTTCTGGCATGAGCCCCTCAGGCACTTTTCAGGATGGCTCAGTTTCCTCTCATCACCTATTAGATCCAGATGAGACCCGAGCCTCCTCCTCCTTCTGACCGCAGCCCTGTCTGAACTGTTCACAATTCAAAGCAGATGGCGGCCAACACAAGCCAAAGCCGCCCGCTGAAGTTGCAGCGGAGCTCGCTTGCCAGGACAAGACGGGGCCATGTTTGCTAACTCACAAATTCTCTTCCATTAAAGGGAGTGTGATTGAATGTCGGCGGCTGTTAAGCTGAGCTGAAGCTCATACGCTGGCATAATAGTTTGATTTAAAAACACGGATCTTAAATGCTGTTTTCCTTTTTGCGCAACAAAAACTGTCAGTCATGATCGTATCTGCGGTGTGGCTGAGGCATGATCTCATAAAGCTCTGAGGGTAATATGAAACAGAAGATTGAGGAGATTCCTCCCTTACTCACACACATCATTACACACACATAAGCCTGAGATATCGGGCACATCATGTTGAGGCTGTGTGATACCGTAACACACTCATAAAAACCTAATATATATGTGTTTAGCGTTAGCTCTGAAGCTGCCCTGAAGTCTTTAAGCCTTAAATCCTGAACTGTATGTGACACACCTCTGTCATAAACATGTACTGCATGTATAGACGATCTCATGCCAGAAATTCCAGAAATTAATTTATTTGTCACAGGGTGGAGAAGCCTCAGCATTAAGGGCCATCAGGGAACAATAAAACTATCTAGTGAGAATCATTCTAATAAAATTATTAAGTTTGGGGTAGCAGCTCCTTAAGGCTGAGTGAAGCAGGTTTTTATTACAACGTTTATAGACTGAAAACCCTAAAGATGTCAAGTATAATTATTTCTCACATCGTATTGGTGTGGGTTAGTGTTCATTTTGGTGGCTAATTGTTTCGTTTTAGTCCTAGTCTTTTGATGAAAATGTATATTAGTTTTAGTCAAATTTTAGTAATTTATTTATTGCTTATTGTTTAAGGACATTTTAGTTTTTATTTTGAATTCTTATGTCGTCTAAGCATTCTGATGCTGTAGAAAAAGCCAGATATTATAAATCAGGATTTGGTGGAGACCAGAAAAAAGATCTTAGCGGAGAACAAATGACTCAAAACAAATGCTAGCCTAATGTTGCTCAGAATCTGCTGGATGTGTAAGTAACTGTTTAGTCAAACTGCCATCTGTGCTGTGTTTACAGCCTGTTTCTGCTTCCCCAAAGTGGCAAAATATTAGTTACTGGAGGTTTAAGAAAAAGCCAGGAGACATTTCAGGCAGTTCACAGCCTATATTCATTTTGCACTCATTGCTACTACCAATACTGTAAATGCAAAAAAAAAAAAAAGTAAAAACTGAAAGTAGAGATCACACCAGCCAGGATGCCCATCAACATGGCATTACTAGCCTCGACACTGTTGTATGTATTGTTCTCACTTTGTGGGATTCTTTGTCTTAACGATAGCGTGGCAACTGCAACATATACTCATGAAACTTTACAGCTGTGCAGCTGACANTGTCATCGTTGTAAAATATGGTCCTGGAGACACCTAATGTTGTGGGATTCTTTGTCTTAACGATAGCGTGGCAACTACAACATATACTCATGAAACTTTACAGCTGTGCAGCTGACATCAAAATGAAGGACAAGTTCAAAGATGGGTGTTGTCCAACCCAGCAACCCAACTCACTGGAGACCATCTTGGGATCACACCAGAAAGAGCACCCATCAACATGTTGACATACCGACCTGTGAGTACTCAGCAGTAGTTACTACAGGATTACTATTACATGAGTACTCAGGGCCACGTGCATCACGCATCTTTGAAGTCAGCCTTCATTTTGTCAACTACACATCTGTAAAGTTTGGAGTGTATCCTGCACAGTTGTGACGCTATTGCTGTGACAAAATCTATCCATAAACACCTGCTACACTACTCAAAACCACCTTTGTGATAGCTGCTACACACACAGACACACACACAGAGAATGAAAAACACAATACCAGTCCCAGCTGGTAATTACATCCTCATCGACCTCCTTTAATTGCTTTTTCTTGTTTAATTTCAGTGGTGTTAAATATCGATAAGTCTGTGAGTTTTTCCTTTTTGAGGACTGGTAATGTTTGCTCACATTACTGCCAGAGAAATAATAAAGAACAAAGAACTGAAAACTGAAATGAAAGATTCTGATTATCATTGCAGGGTTGTCAACATTTTCACAGTGAAATGAACAGTGCTGTGGTCAAACCTAATTTACATCAAAAGACAAATATCAGCCCAAACCAAACCAAATGCAGACACTCCAGGCCTCTCCGCCCGTCATGGTGTCTATGACCGCTCCTCTTCCCCTCATTGCTTGGAGGTCGATGTTGGTCTGGATGCTGACATGCTGGGGGTCTCTGTCCCTCTCTAATCTCTGTTTACGTTGCTGTCTGTCCCATGCATTCAGCACCTAATCGGGTTCGCCCCGGTGCAAGCCCCCATCATATCGTAAAACAGAGCTTCCTCTCTGACCTTTAGTGACTGGATGACCTTTGACCTTGTCTTTCCATATGCATTCACACACATACACTATCAGGGCTCCGCCTAAAAAACGTGTTGTGCATTCCAGGCTGCAGCTGCACTCGCGCTAAAGGGGGAAAGAAGAGATTGAGAACAGAAAGAACTGGGGTACGAGTGATTTGCTGCTTGTCTGGTTTTAACGGGGGCTCCTCATATTTGATATATGATGCTGTCATCTCTCTGTCTATCTGTCTGTCTCTTCTCTTTCTGTTGCTCTCCTCATACCCCAGTCTCCCAGCAGTTTCCAATTAAGATTAGACCCCAAAATGGAGGACAGCCAAAGGTTTTGCTGTGGTAGCGAGGTGACATGTAATGTGATAAACGACTGAGAATTAATAGGATGTAATAAATAAATAGTAATGAGGCCAATATAAAGATAGCATATCGCATGTTTCCATGCAGACCTACTGAGCTCATCCTATGGGAAACTGCAGTTTTTCTCCATTTAACCAATCATTTCCAAATCACTCGGGAACAATCATCTTCAGATAAGCCTCCTCATATAAAATGGCTATGACCTTTATATAACCCCAGGTTTGGGAGTGTCTGTGTGTATGTCTGTGTTTTATGCTATGTAGAATGTTTTCAACACATTCATGCTGATAAATTCAGGCTGTGTGGTCTGATGAAAATTGTTTTCTTTTGCTAAGCAGTGTGTAATTTCAGCTCTTTTTTTCCTTTTTTGTTTATTAAATGACTTCTACTGTCAAAACTTAAGCAATAAAGATTGTATTCTCATTTTGTTATGATTAATAGGGACCAAAATAATTAGAGTTAGAGCTTTGTTGCGACATAAGCAAATGTTTTGGAATCAAATTACTTCAACATTGCAATTTCTGTTTATTGTCTAAGCTCATTTCAGATGTTGTAAATCTATAGAACTGCTACTTTCTAGCTTAAAGTGATAGTTTGGGTTATTTAATGTGGGATTGTGTGAGGTACTTACACACAGTCAGTCTATTACCTACAATAGATTCAGATCAGCGCCCTCTCAGTGTGGAGAAGTAGACACGAGTACTGGTGCAGAAGCTGAGCGATGTGCTGTGGATGGGACCATCAGCCACTTGAAAAAAACGTCCACTGAAAAAAGCCTCATCAGTTTAAGTGTACGCTATATTTTGAATATTTTCATCAGTTTATCTTGCCGTCAAACAGCAGTTTCCTTTCTAACTATATTCGGCCTACGGCGCACACTGTATTACGCAAATCAGATGTTTGAGTCACAAAGCGCTGAGCATAGGGCATTTTTTAGTGGCTAAAACATGTTCTTTGTGGACGGCCCTGTCCAGAGGACATCGCTCAGCTTCTGTGCCTGTGCTCCTAGCTGCTTCTCCAAACTGAGAGGAATCTACTGCAGGTAATACACCGACTATGTATAAGTACCTCACACAACCCCAAGACAAATTACTCAGACTATCACTTTCATTTCTTCACTCACAGAATCCACCTTGAGGAAAAGTCCAGCTGCTGACTGTGTAAGTAGCTGCATCCACAGTAAATCAGGTGACACACGGATCGTGAACCCAAACTGTGTGAATATGCAGTTCCAGTATAAGATCAATAGACTTCAGACTAATGCCTTTGAAATCGAATGTTGATTCATGCACTGTTTTTACTCTCTTGAAGTGCCATTAATCTCAGTCCACTCTGATGCCACCAAACTTCAGCCTTGAAATATGTTTTTCTTTTGCCCCCAGACAGTTTGGCTTCAGTTCATGAACATATGCGGCAGCTGCATCCTCTATGCTATGAATTGGAAAATATTTTAATGAAACTGTGACAGCCACAGGTTCATTATATGAGCAAATGATAACAGATGTTCAAGTTGAAAACTGAGAGACTACAGCGAAATATTTTTTTCTATATTCCAACATGTCTGCACAGTCCATAACTTAATTTTCATACTGTAGAAATTCCTCTTTAATTTGCCCCTAATTTCAACACAAGTACCTACCACAGTACTATACACTATACAGTAAATACAGGAAAAAGGTAGAATTACTGCCTCGTGGTTGTATGCCTCCAGCACTCTAGTTTCAGGTTACATCCCTGTTCATCCAGAATCATATTAAATATGAACCATTTGTGTGAAAATTTGTCATAATTGCTGAGCGGAGTCTTCAGTAATGGCTAAAAAGTGTTTTGTGAGGTCACAAAAATCGAATGAGTTCATCCTTGAGTCCCAATGCACATTTGTGCCAAATGTGAAGGGATTCCCTTTAACAGTTCTCAAGATATCGCGTTCACAAGGCCAAAACTGTGTTTTGTGAGGTCACCGTGACCTTGACCTTTGTTATTTGACTACCAACATCTAATCAGTTCGTCCTTGTGTCCAGGTAAATGTTTATACCAAATTTGAAGAAATTCCCTCAAGGTGTTACGGGGATATCGCATTCACAAGGCCATAACCAAGTTTTGTGAGGTCAACACTACTTTGACCTTTGACCTTTCACCACTGAAATCTAATGAGTTCATCCCTGAGTCCAAATGAATGTTTGTGCCACATTTGAAGAAGATCCGTCAAGGCGTTACTGAGATATTGCGTTCACAATAATGGGACGGATGGACAGACAACCCAAAAACAACCTGCCTCTGGCTCTGGCTCTGGCTGTCACCGGTACGGAGGCATAAAAACAGTCAAACAGTCTCTCATACACCACCGTGTGTTTGATCCTTAATAAAAGTGTTGATAGCCAATGCAAACAATGTTGACTGTGAAAAACAACATCTGGACCTTGTGCACACATGCAGGGCATTTCCCTTCAGTAACTGCCGCACCAAGTGTTTCCTTGCTGTTGTTAAACAGGAGGAATCCTCTCAGGCAGGCGGCGAGGACGTCCTTTCAGTGGACTCCCTCAGTCTCCCTGTACAGAGACAGCACTATTCATTGGAGCGCCGACAGACCTATTCATTCCATTACAAACAGACAGAGCCTAGTCAATACCCAGTGTACGAGAGGCTGAGACAAAGCAGAAGCTTTAAGAGGCATCACCAGAAGGAGGTCAGACGTATCTTCGCTGCTCATTTGCGTGTATGAATGCTTTCATGCACGTCTGTTTTATTAGGTTGCACTGAGGCCGTAATTAGGCCTCAGTGCAATTAGTAATAATTGAGGAGCATTTTAGCGTCTGTGTGCACATGTGAATACGAGTGTAGTGAATTGATCTTGCCCTAAGCCCGGCATCCGGCGGTGAGGTAATGGATGATGCTGCTGAGCGCTATCTGAACCCTCTGACCTCTGCCAGCTTGACTGACAGAGCGGGGAGAGGATCAGAGAGCATATAGAGAGGGCGAGCAACACAGCATACACCCCGAAGACAGCAAACAGCGTCGCAGAGCTTATAGAGACAGGAGCCACCAATTTAATTCAGTTGTTCTCTAATTACAATGCTCAGATGGTTTTAATGATTTGCGCTGTAGACATGATGGCTGTGTGATCACATCTGG
The DNA here is from genome assembly GCF_002260705.1 of Seriola dumerili. Classification (NCBI taxonomy): domain Eukaryota; kingdom Metazoa; phylum Chordata; class Actinopteri; order Carangiformes; family Carangidae; genus Seriola; species Seriola dumerili. The sequence continues at coordinate 16,695,045 of NW_019174404.1, forward strand.
CTCCAACTACTCTCTCAGCTATCTCCACATCTCACAGGGATGACTCCCCACAATGCCACTACAGCGGCCCTGTTTGCAGCTGCACAGGAGGTTTAAAGGTCCCATGTGTCACACTTTTCTGTTGTTTTATTGGAAGTTATGTTTTCCATATGAAGATATATCCATGGTTTTAAGTACCAAAGACCATCTCAATATGGTTTTACATCTCCTCTCTCTCGCTTCTCTCTGGAGCTCTAGCAAAAACATAGCGATCTGGGTCGGTCTCTGAGCCTTTCTTCTGATTGGATGACTGCTTTCTGAGTAAGGCACGGCCAAGCCAACCACAGGTATTAGACTGTAGCCTACAATTGTAGATGGGTAAAACTTACCAGTAAATCCAAGTGGTAAGTCAGCGCTGATATTAGCCAAATAGATGGTCAAAGTTGGACTAAAATGCTCTGGTATTTCAGAAAAAAAAAAACTTTAGCCACTGGTCTCTAATATCACTATCCTTGGGAAGGCTGAACAATGATATATTGGCTTCCTGACATCCAACAAGTGGTTAATAAAGTGAAAACAACAACAAATAAAAGGTTGGACAGTATGCCCAGGTGGGCCATGCTGGGGGTTGTGACTGTATAGTTGTGATATCACAAAATGATGGATGTCCTGACAGCTCATTTTACGGCAGGGTGTCTGAATCATCATTTCTCTGTGGACTATGTTCGTTGATTCATTTCACATTTATTTGGCTCCTAAATTTATATAGCACTTAGACCTAGACCCAGTATGTCAAGTATGTTGAGGATAAATCCAAAGCCATGCAAACATGTTACACAGTGAAAATACTAAAATGCTGAATAATTGCACATCTGCTGTAAATCAACTGAATCCTTTCAGTGGTTGTTCAACTTTTTTCTTCACTGCATACACAGAATGTTTTCCTTCCTCTGGGGACTATTGACAATACAGACCAAAGCAAACACTCGCTATTCCAATCCCACTCCACTGGTTCAGCCAATCTTGAAGGAAATGAGGGAACCACATTTAGTTTTTGCTGAGCTCAAGAGTTTCCTACATTTCTAAAGAAAGAAACAGCATCTGAAGACAAGGGGAAAGTGATGAGAGTCAACTTGCTCCAGAGTAAACTTTCTTTACTTGAGTCAGCTCCTGCAGTCTCATTTGAGTGGATTTCCTCATGTGTCGTCCATTCAGGCTGTCCATGGTTGGCCCGAGTTGTCTGTGGTGATTGGTGTAAGGCGAGGAAGTCCAGAGCAGCACACTTACCCTCTATTGATCTACAGATGGTGAGCATGTAGGGTTGCTTAATCCAGCACAGCACGGGGATGTATTTAGAGCTCCTCATACTGTTGAGAAATTGTAGCATTTCTCTTCTGATATACTGAACCCTTCCAGGAAGTGAGCAGCATTTTAAAGAAATTCTCTCGTTTTGTCTGAGGAAATATGAACTTTAATGACACTGTAGTTGCATATTTTTCCATTTTTTCAAAAGAGGATAAAAACTTCTTCTTTTTTCTTTTTACTTAATTGTAGAAATAATTTCAAGTCTCTGGGGGGGGGGGGGGGGGGTACTCTTGAGCACATCACACTATGAATACAAGACATTTTTATATAACACTGGTTGTGTACCGTTAGCAGTTTAAGATGTTTATCATTTCACAGTGTTTCACATTTGTGAGGGGGCATTGCTGTCACGATTGTATTCCACTCGGAAAGTAGAAGCAGGTTTGGCTGAAGGTCGAGTCATGCTCATTCAGAGCTAGTTCATAGGACGGGTTGTTCTACCACCCACGCACTACTGTTTAAATCAGTGGTTCTTAAAGTGCTCATTGAGGGGTCCCCAGCAAAATTCACTATTATTCCAACCATAACTAACACAATGACAGAATGTATGACTACTTTGGTAATGGGTTTCAAACACTCTCTATGATAAAACATCTAGACGCAAAAATCTTATCAAATGGGGGGTCTGTGATTATATTTGTGTCAGTTTAGGGGTCCTTGATATGAAATTGTTTGAGAGCCACAGGTTTAAATACAGGAATAATGGCACCTGTTTTGAGGCTTCTCTCTTGGAAGACATTCATGGTGTTCCGCTCATTTGTTCACATGAAAAATGGCAAAAGTAGTTTTATAGAGCTTTACAGAGAGGTTCAAACCACTGCTCCTTTCTTTGTCAATTTTGGAAAGTTATAGAAATGGTCAGACACAACTCCCCCAATCTGATATCTAAAGTGTGGGAGGGAGGGGGTTTCCAAAGCTAATCAACTTCACAACAAGGCGTAGGAGTGTACTTGCAGGTTAAGCTTCAAGCGACTGGGTGGCATTTGGCATGGAGGTGGTTGACTGACATTTAGCAGCAGTCATCTTCTGCGCTGTGCCACTGGGTTCAGTGTCATAGTGTCAACGGTAGGTTACAAATATTAATAAAGACCACATAGTGTTAAATCACTCACTGGTAGACATCAGTTTTATGTTGACCAAATTAATACATAAGTCAAAACAAACAGCTGGATATATTTACTGATTTCTTCACAAAACATTTTTACTTCCGTTCAGCTTTAAGGAAATCAGTCCATTGTCCATCGTTGGATAAAAACACCGTGACGACAACAATAACCACACGTTTGGCAATAACAACTATGTTGTTTATTTTTGTTATTGTAGTCATTAAAACTTCATATCCATGGGAAGCAGAGGGCTGGACACTGGTATGTCAACACTAGCCAGCAATATCATTTCAACTATTTCCTGCAGTTTGTTTACATTTAGTCTGGTGGTGAAACTGAACAAAGGTTAGAAGTTTGTCAGGGCTGTGATGAAGGCCTCCTAAAACTGTTGTGCTTTCAGAGCACTTCCATATTTTTTCTCTATAATTACCAATCTACGTTCAGTGCATTATTTTCTGTGATTAAATGACTTAGGAAATGGAACAAGCTAAAGATATGACAAAACAATAACTTCCAGCCTATATTTTTTTTGTTGGCACTCAGCTATGAATAAATTGTTTTCAGCCAGTTTTAAACAGCTGGGGGCAAGTGTGTGTGTGTGTGTCTACTTACTGCATATGCATTATAGTAGATCTCTGATGGGAAGCTGGGTTTGCTCTGCCTGTGTCCTTCCCTTTTCTATGTGACACTGAGCAGCTCAGAGGCAGCAGAGGAGTCGCTGCCTGCCACTGAGATCAAAACACACACACACACACACACACACACACACACACACACACACACACACACACACACACGCACACACGCATACACGCACACACGCACACACGCACACACAGAGACATGCAACCAGAGTTTATGACCTGCAAAGTTTGGGAGCGCAGTTTAACAATGCTCACTTACAAATGCCAATTATTGACCTGACATTTGGAGAAATATTAACACACAATATATTTGTGGTTGTGAATGAAGGTGGAGTAGATACACATCTGTGATACACACACACACACACACACACACACACACACACATACAGTACGTACATACAGTAGTCACAGTACAGTCAGAACCTACATTCACACGTTCAAAGTTGAGTTACTTAAATCCATACAAGTTTTACAGCGTAAACATCCATCATGTTTCCTGGGTTTATCTAGCTAAACTCATTATATAATTATTGTTGAATAAATTCATAAAGACAACGAGAATCAGAAAGTGATTAAAGAATCTCTCTTCTACCAAATGCGGTCAGGCTGACACCAATGATTGTCAGGAAGCTCTTGAGTTGTCCACAGGGATCTGTCACATAACACAATGGGGTTTGGAACAGATATAGAAGTATATATTGGAAGCTAAATATATGAGCGAAAACGGCTAATTAGTGAAAAGAAAGGGCTTAAAATAAATAACCAATAGGATGTCTGTCCAAGTCTAACAAACCAATGAACGTTTGGCATCAACAGATCGAGTACAGATGATGAAAGACTTAATAATATTTCTTTTTCTTTTTTTAGCCATACTGGTGGCCTGGCTCAGTGTCGGTCTGTCAGTCAATCACCCACTTTGGTCAAGACTGAAAAATCTCAACATCCACAGGATGTATTGGCACAAAGGTTTGTAAGAACCCAGAAGAGATGAATCTGAAAGACTTTGGTGATGCTTAACCACTGGCTCCACCAGCAGATTGACAATGGTGGGTTTGACTGAAATGTCTGAACAGCTTTTGGACAGATCGCCATGAAATTTGGAACACACTGTACATGCACGGTGCTCAGAGTCTCAACTGTAATACATATGCTGATCCTTTTACTTTTTACCTACTGCCAACCATCAACTGCATGTTTGCAGCCTCACACAGTACTAGCATGGCTGAAGAACATATTGTATTGGGATTGACAAACACATTGACAGACCAAAATATACTGAATTTTTTACCCGTGATAATGATTCACTTTTCACAGGGAAATCTTGTTTATCATAGTCAGAGAACTTTTAGTCACAAAAAGCATTTACCTTCTTTTCCAATTGACCTACTTATGAATTGAGCGTAGGAGGAGGAATTAGTTTCCAATTTAAGTCAAACTGAAGTCTGTTTTTATCCACACCAGCTCAGCATTAAACAGAAGCATCTGTATTGGACTGGACTAGAAGTGCTGACTTTAATAAAATACTTAAGTAGAAGTGTCTGCAGTGTGTTCAGAGATAACGTCCTCTGAAAGGATCATTGATGAGCAACCAATGTGCTTTTTACGCAATCATGTGTTTCATCCAAAGCCCTTTTCATCAGCAGCTTACACGACTATTGAGAACACCATAGCACGTATATTAGATTTATCACTTGTGCTGGACGCTGTTGAAATAGACATTTGGACAAGAGAGCAGACAGTGTGTCATTCGTCTCTCTCCCCAGCTGACCCTCTGATGGGCCTAGTGATAGAAAAGATGATCATAAAGCATTTTACATAAGAAGGAGATTGAACGGGATTATGACGGTGGCGAATGTACACAGCCTTGCACATAAACACACTGTTAGCAATGGAGGGTGGCAACAATGCAACAAGGCCAAACACACACACACACACAGATGTGATTTGGGTCAACCAGTAGTGGACCAAGGTTTTAATCCTGCTAATGACTAAAACCTGTCTGACTCTTGTGACCTTTACCGTGGCTCGGTCCTGCCAGAGGTCACAATCTGAGGACGCACTCATCAGTACGCTGCTAGTTTCTGCTGCTGCTTTGGCTTTGATGAAAAGGGAGATGAAAGGGAGGAGGCAAGGAGAGACAGAGTGTCTTGTTTCCTCTCCGCCAGCAGAGGAAATACTGCTTGAGCAGGGTGTGGGAACGCCAAAGCCAGCAGCTAGGGGCTCAGCAGGGCGCCGAAGGCCTCCTTGGCAGGATGCAAGCAAAGGGGATTGTGGGAAATTACACGGGATTAGAGCGGGCGTCTAATGCCCTCATCCAGCGGGACATTTTCATCAAGAAACAGGGCTGTCGGACAGGCACAAAGACAGCGAGAGAGAGAGAGAGAGAGAGAGAGAGAGAGAGAGAGAGAGAAACCTCAACCGACCCTTTTTTCCAGCTCCCCAGGATTAGACCTTACAGAAACCTTCTTTCTTCTCCTTTGTGTTGCTTTTGCAAGCTGGCACTTCTTTGCGCAACTGTCTGTGCATGTAGAAAGAGAAAGGGAGACAATAAAAAGGAGAAGCAGTGAGGATGCTGATGGGTGAACGTCCCGCTGTTTAAGTTGTGATTGGGTTTGTGGGTCTCTGCTGCTACTATACCTTCCTCTTCCCTCCCCTCTCCATCACTCCACATGGGGTTTATCACAAAGTAGCTCCTGAGATGTTGGTAGTTCCTATAGTCCCAGCACAGACCCCCCTGAATAATGAGAGTTTAATCTCAGGCCCTGAACTCATTGGGCATTTGTTTTTAGATTGGTGCTTCCTTTCTAAAACTAACACTTGCTAAAGCTACCAACTCTTGTTGGCTTTATAAAGCGTTCCCTTTATTCCCAAATAAAGGGAACTGAAAGTGCCATACCAAGCAGTTAAAATCTAAATTTGAACCAGATACACTATTAGATAAGTTGGTCAAATGCCCATGAACTTTTCTTGGTGACATTTTGTGACAAAGAAGTTTATTTATGTACTTGTGCTGCACAGAGGTCATATGGAGGTGATAGCTGTGTGGTGGGTGCACGCAACAAATGCCTTTAAATACCTGAGGCCGAGTTTTGTGTCCTGTAACTCAGTGTTGACGTGTTAAACATTTAACCAAGACCTCTATTTTCCCTTAACATTAAAAGGCCCTAAAAATGTATTTTCTCAATCAGTTTCTTACAGTGAGTTATAGGTTCCTGCATTAACATGTCATTTTTTCTGTTTTTGTTATTTCACATGAAACAAATTTGTATTTCTGTATATTTTTTTCAGGATTCAGTAACATGTGAATCAGAATCCGATGACAGTGTTTGGACTGTCAACATCTGATCAAACCACTTTGAACTTTGAGTGTTTCTTATTCGGTCAACATTATATAATGTTGGGGAAATGCTTACGATTTGAAGTTTTCATGGACTTTAATCAAGTGCTTTGAGTTGCCTAGACATAATCATAACATTATTAATTAAACACAATTGCCACAGGTAGATATAATAAGGAATACAAACGAAATACGTTACAGCGTCAGTTTTCTGAAGTGTTCACCTTCTGAAACCCCCTCCCTCTCTATGTTTCCCATGTCAGATAAAACAATTTATATAACTTTTAGAAAGTGACAAGCTGACATGTCTGTCATACCTGTTGTACGCAGGAATGACAAAGTGTGCTGACCTGAGACAGACTCTTCTCTGAAGCTTTCTTTTTCTTCACACAAAAACGTCCATGATTGGCTATGAAGTGAGATTGTCCAAAACTAAGAGCAGTTATCCCTGTTTGGACACTTATCATGTCTTTCCCCTTAGTATGATGACAGGCTTTTTATCGCACCTTTGAATGTGACTGCTCAGAACAACTATAAACTCTTTTGCCTTCAGACATGTTCATGACATTTGGTACAATATAGTTTGTTTCAAGCATGCCCCCTGCCACTACTTTTACTTTTACTTTACTGACATTTTGTGACATAGTTCATTGAAATGTTTCTCATTTGCTATTGCAAATTAGTAATGTATAATCCAATTTCTAGGAGACAGGGTTGTTAGTAGAGAACTTGTACTTCAGTGGCAGATGGGGACAGTCTCTGGTCATGATTACTCCCTGTTCTTCTGGATATGTGTCCATTGTCAAAGAGACATCAATGGCTCTTTGTCACTCAGTCAAAACGTACCACCAGTCAGGGCTGACTCCTCAGCTGAACTGCCTTGTCCATGAGGTAAGGAAGTCCATAAAAGTGACAAAACGGGCTAAATCCCTGCTGCTTTTAAAGACAGGCTGTAAAATCAGATGACTTTACTGCCACTTTAGTCATCCTAATGATTCAGGACATTTTAACAGACTGAGGAGTGAAAAACAGCAATCCTCAGCATACATTTCCTATGGTTAGCAAGGGTGGAAAAACAGGAAGCCGCTTCCTTTAAAAGGCAAAATAAAAACTTAATGGTCTTTTTAATATTTGGGTTGCCAGGTGCTGCTTACTCTGGCATGCATTTTCCCCTTGACTTGGCTGGGCTTATTCTCTATGGGCCTCTGTTGAATGCTGTGGGAGAAGCCATTCACTAACCTTGTAGTGGTTTACATGCCCATTAAATCAGGCTTAAACAGTGCCTATATAGACATGACTGCTTTGTGTAATTAGTCGTGGAGGGATAATTGCAAGGTCACTGAGTGTTATTGTGAGCAATCTGATTAAAAATCCTTCAATTCTGGCCAGACTCTAACTAATAAGATGTTAGACCTTGAGAAGTAATGGATTAATAGGGCTTTGCAAAGATATTCAAGAAAGCATTAAATTTTAACCTTTCACACAGGTTTTAGAAAACATGTCAGTTTAAAGGTTATTCATCTCTAATTTAGCCAGCTTTTTAAATTTCATTTAAATGAGAGGATCAGATTATGTCCTTTGATGGCAGATTTCTGTGTGAGATTTGCTATGAATGCCATATTTTATAAACATACAGAGGATATGTTTGAGATCCACAGCAGAACAAATCAGTCAACTCCAATCAACTCGATTTTCTTTACTTTTGGGTCATGTAATTTAAACACCTGCTGAATCATTGGTAGCTCCAACATACTCTGTGTTGTGTTGGTTCCACCCAAAGAAAGGAGGTGGTCTAGCTAGCATTAGCTGTCTCTCTTGCCTGGGTCCAAATATGTTGATGGAAATGACCAGAGTGTCAAAACTCACGGCTGTGGTAGTCCTGCAGCCTCACGTTACACGTTACATGTTACACGTACATGTACACGTACAAGCTTTAATTTACTACCAAGAAATCACAGACTGGACTAAGGAACGATTAGCATCAACCTTTCGGCTAGCTAACTGTCATTGTGGACAATTGACCTGAAGTCATAATATGGAATATGGATCGGTCATACAACCCCACTTCAAATAATCAAAACTATCACTTTAAATTAGTTCACTTTGAATTGACTTGCTGAGCTGACGACTTCTCCATGACAACGGCAGCTTATGTTCATGGGTATTGTAGTATTTAGTCATTCGCCATACCAAAATGACAGGCGATGATTTCTCAGAAACAAAGTTGAAATAATTGAATCTGGTGGTATTAACATAAATATATTTGATCATCACATAAAGCACGAGACTCCTGTGTTTCTATGTTAAGTAACACAGAGGATAAAATAGAAATGGAAATAAAAAATTTTTTTTTCTTTTTGGTAATTACAGTTTTTACTAAACAAGTTCATAAGTCAAACCAAAAAGGAAGGATATATAGAACAGATTTCTTCTCAAAAATTAATTTTAATTTCAGTTTGATTTGGCACCTGGTGAATTATATTAAATATGAGAGGAGTACTAGTAGCCTACTGTTTATTTTATGAGCCTATAAAACTGTACTTTTAACACCACAGAAAGCATGCTGCAACTGCCAATAAACACAAACTCAAGGTCACATGATTCTGGTTTACTAATCCTTCCAAGAATCAAAAACTGTAGGCGGCAGGACTTTCCAAAGCAGAACACCACTAATATGGAATAGCCACAAATAAGAACAGGGTACAGACAGTCTCAGTGTTCAATCCCAAAGACTGTGGTTCTCCTCTGTCTCCTCAGGGCTCATAGCCTAAAACATCCAGGAGCAACAGGGTCCTTCTCCTGCACGTTCCCACCCCGCTAGTCCCCCGTCTCCAGGAAGCTGCAAATCCTCTCTACAGTTAGAGTGAGCAGTGGACACACAGTGATGTATAGCTTGTATTTTATGATGCATAACAAGAGTGATTAGTCAGAGAGCTAATTATTTCTTTTGAGAAGTGTGGGGAGAGACCGCAGGCTTTGTCAGGAAGCATTTTTCATATATTGTTTGAAGTGAACCTCAACAACCCAAGGCGGGCAGGGGAAATAAAGTGTGTAGCGGTTTTGTGCATACAGTTTTGCATTTGCCACAAAGAACACTTCATTCTTCTACTTCATTTAGGTATTTTCCCTAAGCTGTCCTCTCTTTTTTTTTTTTTTTTTTACATCAGTGACTCAGTTTCCCACCTCAAAACCAGTTTGTTTAGCCATAAACCACACAGGGTGTCAAGTGTAAAGTAGCCATAAAACAAACAGTGTAACATGAGAGGAGGTTTGCCCTATCAGTGACACAACATCAGCAGTTTTAATTCTGAACCTACCTTGCTTCTAAAACCTTTTATCTGTGTTCCCACCGACATTGGGGGAGTTTCACACATTCAACTCAAAACTATGTCATTACACGCTGCTTTGCATTGCTGCTGAGCAAGTGAGTGAGTCATATTTGTGCAACCCTGAGGCAGGAAGTGGCACAATCAGCAGTGACTTAAAGCAGAATGAAGTTCATTGTTATTGTTATTATGGAGATCAGTTGTTGCTGCTACAACTGGAAATGTTGAATCAGGATGTAAAAATAGTAATAAAAAATATTATTGTCATTTAAATGAAAGAAAAAAAAGGCACTAAAATCCATAAAAGAGTCTGAAAATTCACAATGGGTAGTAACTAGAACAAATGTTGGTACAGGATCTTCACATGCAGCCACCGGTGAGTGCACTAAATATACAGCTTGTCCGGTGAAAAATCAACAGTGTCACAGCTGGCAGGCTGTTTGTGCTGCCCCGACAACAGCCGAGCTCTATAAACAATGCTGCAGTACAGCCGCCTCCCCACAGCTCACATACACACACCCCCACACATGCACACGCACCCCACCAGTGCACTTGTTTGCATTCCCTGCTGCATGACATCACCGCTTGGGGGTCAAAACCCCAGGAGCCGATTGGTTGGCCGCAGCAGAAATGCTGATCAGGTCCAAAGATCACAAAGTCGTGACAAGAGGTGACATCAGCGTGTGGAGCTTAGTTAATGGCCGAGAGATGCCTGGATGACTCTAAAGCAACATCCTATTTACACACACACACACACACACACACACACACACACACACACACACACACACAGTCACAGTCACACAACGCAAAGCAGCTTTCAGCAAATGCTACGTGCGCTGTGGCCCTTTGCTCCAGCTGATATGCTGAGGAGGATGTGAAGCAGCTGAGAGTGAGTTGTGCTGTAAATAAAAAAATGTGCTGTGGTTGAGCTTTGAGTCTGTGTTTCTTATTGACTCTCACTTCCACTGTTTATGATGATTTGACATTATGACAGAGTGGTGTGCTGTGACCGCCAAAACACATGTCTGTAATGTCTGTAAGTGCCATGCAGACACTGTTATGTATTATTATTAATCAATTCTTATCACTTATGGTATTACTCCAGTAACTCAAAACCCCATAACAGTTTAATTATGTTGGACTTAGATTTACTTCAAATTTGGATCTGACATCAGTATCTGCTGTGCATGTCTACAGATGGCCCACATACAACACATTCTTTTAGTCTCATCAGCATTTTTCTACTTGTAAATCATACCCTCCTAATATTTTGGTTGCTTAAATTTATTACTACCAACAAGGATCACAGTTTCCTTTTCTTTTTTTCCCAATTGTTTTTTTAAAATCAAAAACCCTGAATTTTTATAAGAAACAAAGTGGTTTAAGCTAATTTTTCACTCAAATTTTATGTAAGCACATAACTAGCAATTAAAGAATGTGGAAAAATCACAAACAACCTGGTTCAGCTTCAGAATCAGCAGAATTTTGTATTTCTTTAGTCAAATATTACCTGTTTTCAAAAATTCTGATCAAACACTGATCCATTTCAAATAAAAACAAAAAAATCAATCTGATGACCGTATCAATTATGTTAGACACTGTTGGTAGAAAACATGCAATCTCGCATGACAGTGTTAGACAGTGTCTAACATAATTTTCTCACAGTATTTAGGTTTGAAAAGTCTTAAATTGGTAGTGTGGTGACTTTTTTCCACAAAGTAATGGTTTGGCGTTTGTGGAAATATGTCTTTTTGCTTTGTTGCTACCACTCTCATGCATGTCTGTATGGGAAATGAAAAATCTAGCTTGGCTCTGTCCAAAAGTAACAACTGCTTCCCAGCTCCTCTAAATCTCACTAATTAACACTTGTTTGTTTAATTTGCACAAAAGCCAAAAATGTAAAATGAAAAACTGTGGTTTTACAAGGTGTTACGTGCCAGACTATTTATTGGCAGAGCACAGTGACTTACTGGAGGCAACTAGCAGAGAAAGAGCCAAGCTAGCTGTATCCCCCTGTTTCCAGTCTTAATGCTAAGCTTAGCTAACTGGCTGTGGGGGTAGCTTCATAATTACTATACACAACATGAGAGTGGTACCAATACCCTCATCTTACTTTTACATCGAAAGTTTTTTGTTTTCCAAAAAATGTCAACCCATTCCCTTAATACACTCTTAAGATGGGTATTCATAGACTCTTAATCAGAAATCTACATAAGGGGAGGGTGGGGGGAATACTGTGAATGTGTGTGGTTGAGTATCAGTGTGTGTGTGTGTGTGTGTGTGTGTCTGTGTGTGTGTCTGTGTGTGTGTGTGTGTGCCTGTGTGTGTGTGTGTGTGTACATTACCCCATTGTGGTTCAGCTGAGTGAAAGAAGTCTAAACCACCAAGAGAGACATTATGAGTCACCTCTTAATGGGCTGCCCTCCTTATAAGTTTGCGCCTCACAAGCCAGTTCCGGGAAGAAAACCTTTCATCAACTCAAAGTGGATCTGTTTTCCATTCAATGCTATTTGATTTTTCATTAGGAAAAGAAAAACCCAGCCCCCCCATAACATGACATTGATGAATCATTTGTCTTTGAAACGGCGGTTAACAAACTTTGACTAACCAGACTCCTGGAGGGCCTCCCACAAAAACTCCCAGGGAGCACAACAGGAGGCCACATTTACTGCTTTAGCAATGTGTATAAAAGCTGGTCCCAGTGGCCCCAGTAAAGACTCCACAAAGACTGAACAAAGGGCCTAGATGCTACTTAGCCATACTGTTTTACTGACTGTTGACAATGGACAACACTGCTTCTTTAAATTCTGTAATCTACTGTCCACTATATGAAACTCACACCTACACACATACAAAGAATTTTTCCATTTCAAAATCATTACCTTGTTGACCTGAAAGTGATGACATCAATAAGTCCTTCTCACACACGGACCATTTTGTTGTTGAAACATGTTTTTCAAAAGTGGCATTTGGGATTTGGGGATTTTGGTAAGCCAGTGTCTGCTTTCTGTCCCTGTCTGTCCCCTCCTCTGATATAACAAAGAAATATTAAATTGTCTGTAAACTCCTGGTATTCTAGGGACTTTTTACTCTTAGTTGTAGCTGGATATTTACCTAAGTTTTTGTCACAGTGAAGGCTGAGAACGTAGGGGATTTTGTCGCACTTACTGCTGAACCATCCACAGTAGGATTGGATAAGAAACACACTTCCTCTTTTTGCTTTCAGTTTTGAGTATTTTTGAATCCAGTGGGGGCACAAGACAGTGAGCAAGTGAGCAATACGAACCCGAAAACAGAAAGAGACTTTACTCATTAGTTGATGACAGACATTTCGTCCCACATTTCACAACAGTGGCCATTATTGAAGGGTTGAGGGAAGCACGGTGTGTGGTAAGTCAGTGATGGGTGAGTGACAGGGCTTAATAGTCGGCTTCTGTTAGTCATTGTACATTACTGTAAACATGTCTGACTGCCTGGCACCCATTCCACTGTAAAAGAAGGAGCGTGAAATCCCATCAGATGGTACAATCATGTGTTACAAACACTCATATGTAAACACAGTCATAGTTACACCCCCACCCCCACTCTTAGCAGACTGGTTTGCCTGGTGATAGATAGCTTGGTTGGCAGGGACTTGGGGGAGGAGTCTGTGTGCCTTCTTGTCAGCTTGGCGAATAGGCTTCGACTCAGCTGTCTGGCATTGAACCTGGTGGTGGCTGCAGAGGGGAGGGAAGTTCCTCTGAAAGTTTGCAAGCAGGCAGCTATTAATATCAAAAGGATGGTGACTGCTCTGAAACAAAGGGCAGTGGTTATGTGCAATAGTTTACTTGGGGTTTGTGTGGCTTACACTTCACATAATCTAAAGAATAATGTTAACCTGAAAAAGTCATTCATATGTTAGCAGGGCCAGTCCAAACTCCTCCATTAGAACCCCACCCCTCTGAGAAATTTTTGCCTAGACACCCACAAAACTCCACTAAGATATTTTTAAAAATCACAAAATTTCACCTTTTATTTATTCATTAAACGTTTCAATTATAGTTTCTGTGAATTTGATCAATAGGAAGCTTACAGACTTTTTGTATGTGGTAAATGGACTTGCACTTATATAGTGCTTTTCTAGTCTTACTGACCACTCAAGGTGCTTTACAATACTTGCCACATTCACCCATTCACTCACATTCATGCATCACCCTCATACACTGATGGAACAGCCATCAGGGGCAATGGTGGGTTCAGTATCTTGCCCAAGGACACTTCGACATGCAGATCAAACCACCAAGCTTCTAATTAGTGGACGACCCACTCTACCTTCTGAGCCCCACCCACATGATATATGTATATAATGCACATAAAAACAGATGGATGGAAACATCTAAACCCATTGCTGTGTTAGGCGCACTCAGGATGTCACAGTTCTTTCTATTGCAAGTTTCACCTTATCTCCTGGAAATCATAGGCTCCCATTCTTTTGAAAAATCAATTACAATAGCTTGCAGAGACACACTGCTACACTGATGAACATAATCCATCAGTGTAAATTAGACAACTCAGTTTGTTCCTCACATTTTTTCCCAACGTGACTTTATAAGACAACACTGACTGCAGTTATAATCCTGTCAGCAGCACTTTCATTCTGCCAGAAATTAATAAGATGAGGTTACTGCACATCTTCTGTCTTTTCTTGCTGCCTCTTCACTGCCACCAAAAGTATATGTACCAGTCGGCCTTAATTGAAAATGAAAACTAGTTGTATTAAATGTGGCAATTTGCAGCTTAGTGAACTCCTGTGAGGAGAAATTACTAGTTGTCTCATTTAATATGATAGATGGCATCTGTTAGTACAACACTATGTCTCTGTCAGCTGTTTTTAATGGATTTTTTAAATAAGCATGACGTCCTGAATGGCAAATAAACCTGCAGAACAGACAGTAGTTGTCAGTTTCAGATAAATACATGCTGGTTTATTCTTTTCTTAGGTAGTTGGTTATGGATTTCTAAGTTTTATTCCCTATGGAGATCATCTGGGCTCCCATGTAAAACTTCATTTAAAACTTTTTCTGGGGATGTGACATTTATCAAAACTTGTTTTTTAAGAATAGCTCCAGGCCATTATGATATAAACTGGTCGGTGCAGCTGATGCTTTTGGCACCACATACAGTAAACTTTTTATCTGTTTGGTGATAAAAATCTCTGCCTTAATACGATTTTACCCACCATGATTAACTGTGTGCTAGAGCTGCACTGTAAAATATTTATTAAAATACACTGCAGTCATCGCTCACCTTAAATGTTCATGAGAGTGATGAATGTTTCCCAGCCCACTGGCTTTTACTCCGTACTAAGTGAGAAAAGTCCTGCAGCCCCGCAAGTTGGCTGTGGCAACTGATGTGGGACGAGGTTGGCTTTGAAAATCCCAGCATGTACATCAAGTCTGAGCTGTAAATATCATACTGGCAGTCAGCAGAGAAATCCCTGTGGGTTTCAATATGTTGCAGGACTCTCGCTGGCATGAATCTTTATATGACAGGATGCATGTGTGGTCCCTGTCAGATGTCCAGGTGTGTTTTTACAAAATGCTTCCCAACTCTGAAACTATAGCTAAGCCCTAAAGTGACCTGGGGTTACATCCCAATATCAAATGTCTTCTTCCTTTGGTCCAGTCAAACAAGACAAAAGCCACTTTTACACTGGTCAAACAACCTGCTTACATCAGGCTTCTGTCTGCAGTGGAAAATACAACACCCACGTGAACCCACTAATTTTCACCCCATTCTTGTGCTATGACGTCTTTCAGAGCACAAAGACTGTAAACAGACCTGTCACCTGCCCGGCACGATGCTGTTAAAACCAGCAACACTGCAGCTACACTGTGCTCAGGGATGAAAGAGTGAGCTGCAGCCTTGAAATAAGTTTCAAAAACACACAAGCACCGACCGAAGCATCTCCCACTGAGGCTCCGACACTTACAGGAGCACCAACCTGGGGATGAGACGCAGTGTATCCATTTGACTTGTCTGCACGGCAGGTAACAGCTCACTCTTTCTTTCCTGCATCTTTCTGTGTGTCTTCTCAGAAAAGGCAAATGTTAAAAACACCCACTTAAACACACAAATTTTGGTATAATACTCTACTGCTAGTGGCTGTGTGAAGATATATTTAGACATGGCACTGCTTTGACATGCTAACGTCAGCATGCTAACATACTAACAATGACGATGCTAACATGTTAAGCAGGTGCAAGGTTCACCATGTTGAGCATTTTAGCGAACATCCCTGCTTTAAATAAAATCCCAGATGTCCAGTTTGAGTAACACTAACTGTGGGCTGATGGAAATGACATCAGTTTTACAGGTATGTGGCTGCAGTAGTATTGGACAAATTAAAATTCAGACCTGATTAAGATGCAAGATGAAAACATGAATGAGTGTACCAAATTTTATGGCAATCCATCCAGTAGCTGTTGGGATATTTCACTCAAAAACCCCAAATGTCAACCTCATGGTGGCACTACAGAGAAAGTCACCATAATCAGTAGGTTTAATTCTTTTGTCAGCATTGATAATTTGTGCCAAATTTCATGCCAATATATCCAACAGTTGTCAAGACATGTGACTAAAAACCACAAATGTGAACCTCATGTTGGCGCTAGAGGAGGGGTCAGGGGATCAGTACATCAGCAGGATTCCTGAGGAACATGAACGTCAAACAAAATTTGATGGTGATCTATCCAGTCGTTGTTGAGATAGTTCAGGAAACGAAAGGAAAGAGCAGTACATTGCTTAGTTCTCTATTACACTATGGCATATTTGTGTATTTTTCTCCGTTTTCGAAATATGTGATGAAACTGACCTCAGCAGTTCCTCTACTGTTTTACTCTGTTCCTCTGTGCCTCACTTCAAAACGTCCTGGGCAACACAGTACAGTTGCAGCAGAAATTGGGTATTTTAGTGGTTCTGCACCTGAGAAAGAGAGAGAGAGGGCAGAAAGATCTGTGGGCTTTCCATCAGCCTTTATCTGACCCAGCCAGCTGTCAGGTTTCTTCTGTCTGTCTCATTGGCCTCACACACATCTCAGAGGATTTGACGCGACTCTTCTTTTCCTACTCTCTGTGAGACTCTTACACAGTTCCACTGTAGCTGATGCCATGAGGCCGTGAACAAGCTCTGTGTCTGTGGCAGAGTGACAGCTTTTCTGAGTGGCTGCATTGTGAATATTTTATTTTAACACTAGTTGGTGGAGTCAAAACATAACTGCATGTTTCTCCATCACGCTGGAATTCAGTCTAAGCTGCGATACATTTTTTTTTTTCAGTGGGCTTTGATATCGAGAAGGCAGCGCAGTGTTTTGACAGCTTTCAGGCTGTGATGGAGAGAAAAAAGAAGAGGGGCAAAGGGGGAGAGATTGGAGAGGAAAAGGGAGTGGGGGGGTGGGGGGTTGGGTGTGGCCAAGAAGGAATCTGGGGCTGCTCAATGTCACACTAGGGAGGACTGCAGGGAAAATAAAAGGATGGGGGGGGGGGGTGGAAGGACAGGCTTATCAGAGGGTTTGTGAAGATAGAGAGGAGCACACTGGCTGCCCGAACCACAACAGGATGGAGAGGTAATCCAAAGAGAAGAGATACACCAAGGAGCTCACGTAAAATATGTACCGTACCTCCCGCTCTCTTACACACATGCTCACATTATGTCGAGTAACACTGCAGAAAAGGCTCGAGGTGTATGGATATTTAATGACACACCCCCCACTCTCATCCTCCACCAAATCTGCTCACAAGCACGGGAGTCCAATGGAGGAGGAAGAGGAAAAGTAGGGCACGTCTGCAGATTTAATGAGGCAAAAAAGCGCTGTATGACAAGCTTATGTTTTCTCCTCCAGCAGAGCTACTCTCTTCAAACGACAGACTCCATTCTCTTCTGACATTGAGCCACAGAACTCAGCATTATTGAGGCCACCCCATATACGATGTCTTTCAATTGTAAAATGTGGATTTTTGCAGATACTTAGCGGGATGGAGGCCAGAGTCCCATCTACTGCATGTCACCACAATCGTGTTTGATCGTTTTTAGAGTGTAATCCCATTGAGTAGGGCTTACAGTGCATTAAATTTCAAACCTCTTTTCATTTCCGATGTGCATTAGGTGGAGTCACAACGCGGTGTTGGAGGACAATTACTCAGACATCATTAACTCAAGAATTCTCCTCGTATTTTTAAAATCAGCAGGCGGAGAAATGCTCAAAAACTTGGAGTGGGGTGAACAAGGAGGGAATGTAACTGCTGCAATTAGCATAAAGTGCAACAGTGACAACAGTAGAAGAAGTTTTCAGATGATCATGAGGCCTGAGGGAGAAGCAGCCTGAGGATCCGTGGTGCTAGTCCCTACATGGCCGCCTCTGATCCAACCACAGAGCTCTGAAAAGACTCTCTATTTTAGTAGAGATGTGCTCGAGCTGATTTCACCTGGGGGGATTCTGGTTTCTAAAACAGGGACACACACTCATTCCGTCCCCTTTGCTGTGGCTAAAGAACACACCCACATACAAATAGGCACACATGTAAATACTTCACAGCAAGTGCACATACTTAAGAAGCAGTCTGAGCTGGCCCCAGTGAAGACAACACGAGCAGCCATGTATCCAGAAACAGCTGAATATGTGGCTAATTACATCTTGAGGTAGGTCGTCATCTGGGACCTTGTTTACCTTCCGCAGCACAGTCATTGTATCTGTAATTGAGGACAGGGGTTGTTTTGAACAAGGTGGCCGTGTTTTACTGACCCACCGAGCAGCGAGTGGCGACATGACTCGGGCACTTGTTCAATAGGTGTCAGCGAGGCAGAGTTTTCAGGGGCTGCCGTAAATTTGTTTGTCCACCTTACTGCAGGGAATCATCGTGACACTGTGGTTTGTGGTCAGAGTGATGTTAGTTTAGTTTCAAAGCAGGCATGTTAGAAAAGCTTTCATTATTGGGAATATAATCTCACCATTTATGATTTTATTTCTTCTGCGTCTCAAATATCCCTGCGTGAAATGTAACGATAGTCACGAACTAACTCTGTTACATTAAAGCCCAGTGTTTCTTTTTCCAAAGTCCTGTCGATGTGTGTGTGTTTTTCCCCCTCTTGCCTCAATCTGAAATGAGAGATGCATCTCATCACGTCTACTTTAAAAGTGTCTGTCATTTTCGTCCTCGATGAGGTGGGGGGGGTAGCGAGGGGAGAGGGGGAGAATGAAAGACGGATGCTGTTCAGAGTGCATTTGATTGCTGTCTGATTACAGCCGCTCCTGGTGGGATGGGTTCAGACTCTGTCTCACAAAAATGCGCACACACACACACACACACACACGCACGCACGCACGCGCACACACACACACACACACACACACACACACACACACACACACACACACGTCACTGGAAATCAGATAGCTGGACCTACATCACCATCATAGCTGGGACACAGTCACGAATGCCAATAAGGAATGTGCTCAAACATCCACAGAGGGATTCTCAAAAGCAACTGGAGACATGCTGACGTGTGTATGTCTGTGCTTTCCAAACAATAATGTTTTTGATATAATGCATTCAGCGCCTCATGGGACCACGGTACAGAGTTGAAACACACTCCACTTTCTCATGCTTGAATATTCTATACCATGCAACGGCTCGTTTGTTTTTGTGGGTGGTTTTATAACGATTTTCTGCTTGGCGGAGGATATGGATGGATTGAGTCTCTCTCATCGGGAGGAGATGGAGAAAGGAAGGATATGTGTGTGTGTGTGTGTGTGTGTGTGTGTGTGTGTGTGGGGAAGAGAGTGTGCGGCCAAGCGGGCCTCAAGGTGGAGGGGAAAGGGTTTTGGGGGTTGAGTGGGTGGAGGACTGAGGCCCCTTCCATGCCATCATATCCCCAGGCGTCCCTCTAAAGTTACCCACTGTCTGTGGCTGCGGCCAGCGGGGTCTCACAACACTACGTTCATTAAAGGCCCGCTGTAACCAGATAGGCCTAAGTGGACCCACATCGCCATTACATTTTGGTCAGTATGCATGCGGTTGTTCACATACACATACACACTCTTCCTCTTCATGCATCCTTCCAACCTCTTCTCCTCCAGCTCCTTCTACCTCCGCTAATCCTCTTTCCCATACCACAGCACAGGCCAGTTTATTACAGGTCCAGTGTGGTTATTGAGAGATGTGAAGTGCCAACAAGGGAAATCATTTATCACTAGCTTGAGCTGGCACTTTGACAGCACTGCTAATGCTGGCCAGTGCATGTGTTGGGCCATTTACTACGAGAGAAATTCACTAGAAAGGAAAAGGGTAAAGGAGAAGAGGGGGAGTTCATTTTCTTTTTTTGGCATATGAGTCACACTAGGAAGCCTTGATGCTTCCTGTAGTTACACTCATGTTCAAAAACACAGGCATCAACATCCTTCTATCATCTGAAGCTAGACTGTGATATGTAAAGAGCTTTCAGTGTGCGTGCCCTTGCTTCTATGTCTGTGATTAAATAGGGCCACACAGCTAGGAAATGAGTACACTGAGTAATGCTGTGGATGTATTGATTATCTGTCTCTGCCTCTCCTCCACAACCCCCTCCCCATGAAGGAAGCCTCGCCTGAGTCTGTATGAGCCCCTGTACGTGAGGCGCTACTGGAGCCCGGAGCTGCCCAACTTCTCCACCCCGCACCAGGGGAAGGGGGGATACTGGTGGAGTCCCCAGAGGTACCAGGAGGTGGGGTCCACCTGGAGGGACACACGCCGACGCCGTGTGGTCTTCCCTGGAAACACTGGCTTCTCCGATGTGCCCTCAAGTCTGAACGCAGGCTACTGCCACCTCCACCCCACCCTGGTGTGAGTGGCCCACTACAGATACAGGCTTTTGGGGGGTTACAAGCATACGTCCCTGCATTTGTGTGTTTGTGTGTGTGTGTTGTCATTGAGCTTCTTGAGAGGCCTGCTTCTTACAAGCCTCTTCTTAGAAGTAGAAGTAGAAGTTTGTTGTCAGCACTCTGCGAGGAGCAGATGACAGACCGGTTAGCACTCACTCAACACTCGGCCGGCTTATCAGAGGCCAGGCGTGGAGCCACAGTCAGGAGCTCTCCTCACGCTGTCACCCTGCTTGTATGTCACCGAGGCCACATCTTCACACAGGGGCCATTACGCCTGTCAGAGAGCATGTTCACCTCCAGGGTCACCTCCTCATCTGAGAGCATTCTGCCCACGTCCTGTGGTCGTCGCTGACCTCTAATATCTGCCAAACAGGAGTCCAATAAGGGAGGAGTGAAGGGAAGTGCATGGAAACATGGGAAGAGGAAGCTTTTATAGCGTCATACAGTTAGAGTTAGGGTGCCACTAGAAAAAAAAACGAGATAACGCACTATCACCATTTTATGTTACTTTACAGCTCGACTCCATTACATCAAGCTTTTACAAGAATAAGAGCCATTTATTTTGAAAGCCACTGTATATATAAATATCCTATACGACCCCCCCCCCCCCGCTATTTCACATCACAATCCCCCTCCCCTACATCCCTCCAGGACCCAGACAACACTGACCTAAATGGATCGGCAGAGTAACAGCCCAGAGCATCTTGTTGTCATGACAGCAGAATGGTTGTGACCGTCATGGGTGTTCCCTCACACTGGTCTGATTTTTTTTTTTTACTGCTCTGTCGATTGAGGCGATATAAAAGCAGAGAAAGGAGGAGTGGGCTATGAAGAGGTGTGATGTACCAAGTGAGGGAGATGAAAGGAGTGAAGTGACCAGGGAGAGCCATGTTGGGACAGAAAGAAAGAGGAAGAGACGGAGAGAGGAAGACTAAGAGTACAAAGTTGGGATGTTAAGAGAGAAAAAAGAGATGTGAGGCCTTGGAGAGTTCAGGAAGCAGAGTCAAAGAGAGACACTTAAAATGGAAAGAGATGGTTTTGAGCGAAAGGCAGAAAGATTGATGTTCAGGGGAAAAAAAGAGAGAGTGAAAAAAAAGGAAAGAAGTGGAAAGAGAGAAAAAGCCAGGGGGCTAATGGGCTCGTGGCTAATCAATCCTGAGTGATGGCCACTTTAGAGTGGGCCAGGCTGACAGATGGAGACCATCCCTCTGCTTTAGCTCTCCCCTGGCTCCCCAACTCCTAACTCACCACACCAGAGCACATCAGCACCCACCCCGCCTATCTAGTCCCCCCCCCTCCCCGAGAGGACATCACGGGTGTGCAACACACACACAGAGACGCACTCTGCCCAGCCGGCGTCTGTCAGACCAGACGATACATTCATCATGTAAGAAACAGGGGTCCGTACTGTTATTCCTGATGTGGATGAGTTTGAACGAGTGCAGCATCACTTGTAGATTGATTCGCCATAAGGATTGATTAGACTAAATGAACGTTGGGATCGATTGCTGGAGATAGGAGGGGTTGAGGCTGAACGAGTTACTACACAGGCAACCACATGGTACTTTTGTGCACTTGTTCTCAGTGCGTAGAAAGAGGGGAAACTGATCCATTTATACAGGATTACTGTATAAATCAGTGATGTGCCACAGCAGCAAGAGAGACACACATTTTCCACATGGCTGTGCAAACCCTCAGCATGTGGACAGAAACAGACAGGAGGATAATGAGTGGAAAAAAGGGAAAATAGATTCTTTTTAAAGAGTCTTGAGACGATGTGGTTCTTTTTAAAAGGCGCAGGGATGCTGGAAGTTCAATAATACTTTTCAATAAGGCTTTAAACTAGTGTATAATATGATGTAACCTGTGATGAAGCAGTAGCCACAGTCACCTTGTGGAAACAGAGCAGTTGACAGAGCAATTAACAATGTAATATTTTCTATTTCTCCCACAGCATTGCAGCTATAGTCTGGACATTAGAGGTTGTTTACAGTCTTGTACTGAAACCAAGCCAGCGTCCAAAGCAGCCAAACAAGAAAGCAGTGTCATAAATTGCACTCTGCTGGCCCTGTTAAAAAAGATTAGAGGGAAGAAAGTGCAATCCAGTGACAGGCTGCTTGGACAGGAGTTGGATGGAGGGCTGCTATCAGCTCCTAAAGGACAGCAGGAGGGAGAGGAGGAGGAGGAGGAGGAGGAGGAGGAGAACAGCACTGAGGTCTACACTGATAGATATTCAGCAGACAGTCGCTTTCTGCCCACACTATCAGCAGGGATGCTGCCACTGGGTCATGCTCGTAGACACACAAGCCTCTTATGCTGCAATATCAACAGCTGCAAGACTCCAGTAGCTACTGTGTGCTTGTTTGCCTCTGCATGTCCGCTCATCTGTGCGCACATGCATGTGTCACTCACGTTTTTCTGTATGCGCACTAAATCAGAGCTTCACACACAATCCAGCACGTTGTCTTTGCCAGTCGTCTTTGCCCGGGAGAGCGGCTCTGATTTCCTCACCCAGCTGTCATGTCAACAGTCATTCAGTGGGTCGGTAAGACATTTAGTCAGGCATCACGCAATTCTTCCCCCTAGACCCCGCTATAGGGCTTAGATCCTTCACTTCCTTAGCCATGGAAAAGGGTCAAAGCACACACCACAGATGGCAGAACCCAGGCCCGAGCTTCGGAGAAATCCAACTCTTGCTCAGGGGTGGAGAGCTAGAAGGTCGAAAAGCCAGAGCGAGGGGAAAAAGAAATGGATCTGCCTGGAAATGAGGGAGGAAACTGAGCAGAGACAGGCCGTGTGTTTCCACAACTCAACACACACACACACACACACACACACACACACACACACACACACACACACTGGCACACAACCATTAGGATTAGGCCAGAATCTGTCCTGCTTTACAGATCGCGAGGTATTCTTTCAAACTGTATTCATTTTCATACCAACCATAATTTCAAGGGTTAAGATTTAACAGTGCTGACTTTGCACTGATGTATGCTGGTATAAGATCACAAGCGCTCCTTTATGTCTTTCTCAGCAATGAAAAGCACCTTTGAGAACAGAAGCTTCTAATCCATTGACATTTTGAAAAAGTAAAGTCTGGCCTGTTGCTGCTGTGAGAAAATCACCTGCTGCGCTTGGTAATTGAACGACGCTGTTCTGCTATTATTATCCCAGTTCACCTCAGAGAGGCTGACATGCTCAATAATGAAGTCTTTGGTAATTAAGTTAGCTGATTAGGGACCTGATATATAATTAAATTCACAGAGAATAGCCGTGAGTATCGTATCTGTTTCACTGTGAGCTCTTTTTAATCCTAGAGGAGATGAAAAATATGTATTTGTGGACCTCAAAGTGCTCAACAGAAAAAGTATTTAGCTACATTAGTTGTTTCATTACTCTGCACAGCTCCAAACTGGTATGAGATACAACTTTTACACTGAACAAATGATTCTGCCTGGGTGCTCCGAGACGAGGGCTGAAAATCAGATAAGTGAAGTGCCGATGCTTGACAAACACCCTCTTCGTCACACCCTCTCCGTTGATGAGTGGATTGTCCAGTGAAAGATGATGCCAGGCGGCAGAAGGCGACGTGCTGAACAGGTGACAACACAGCCCCGGTCCCTCCCTGAGACGGCACAGCCAGGCTCAGTTTACTGTAGAAAGTCTCACAGCAGATGGTGTCCAAGGAAGTGAATTAGCTCCGAGAGGCCATGTCCACATGCAGCAGATGGGGGTAGAAGAAGAGACAAAGAAACTAAGGGGGGGGAGAGAAACAATGACATAAAGGCAAATCAGCCAAGGTGGGTGGGGGGTGGGGGGGTGGGGGTGCTGCAGGCAGTGTGGCTTTGTGTGGGCTCATTTGTTTGTTTGCTTGGGTGTGTGTGTGTTTGCATCTTTGTTGGCCCAATGCAAGCCTCAGCCAAGTTCACGGGCTGTGATAATACCCATTCATTGACTCATTAATAGTCCAGATCTCATGTGTAACACTTCTCATTTTGATGATAATTTTACACGTGCTGTTCGAGGCAAAGCTAGTCAAACATGCTAAATTGTGTTTTGTTCTCTGGTTGAAAAAGGTGGCGGTACCGCTGGCAAAAACTGAGGGAGCGGGTGCCTCAAGTGCTGAAAGGGAGAGAGTAAGAAAATGAAGCTTTTTTTCAACCAATTAAAATCACACAGATGTACACCTCAACCTGTTTTTAATATGATTTCTTTTCTCCCTTTTGGTCCTTTTCTCTTTTAGTAACTGTCTTGCCCTATGAGGTTACCTTAGCCTCTCAGAGTGATTGCGGCACCCTGACACTTGATATGTACATATTATACAGGTGACAAATTGCTCTTTGGAAAACAGAAATGACTGCTGCAATTTGTGTTGGAGTTGGAGGGAAACAGCCATGTTTTGGTCAAGGTAATCTCACAGTGTCAGTGGCTCAGGAATGGGCTGTGGAATGTTAATAAGGGGGAAAAAAGGGCAACGTGACTTAAATGCCACACAGATGTGGCCTATCAGTGATGCAATCTTGCAAGGAAATGAGTTGTAGCCATCTTTAGACTGTGTTGGAAGCTGTTAAATTTATGTATTGACTGTACTCAAGGCTATGAATGGAAATGTCAGAATAAAGTTGTGCTGTAACCTAACTCTGAAAATGTCCCCAGCTATCTTGTTTTTCAATCTCCCTCTCTGTCCACGCCCCTCCACAGCCCATCTGGCTGTGATTATTGGACGTGGTCTAATCCAGCGCCGTGTCCCTTTTGACACAATGGGGAGGGCCAACTCTCTGTTGTCTCACTCATCCTTCTTCTCTCTCCCCCCACCAGTTTTTCTTCTCCATCTCTCTTTCCCTCATTCTCTCTCTTTGCCCTTTCTCTCTTTCTTTTTTCAATCTCCCTCTGTTTTTAACTCTTGCTCCTTTTCCCCTCTTTGCCTGACTGCTGCTGCATCTGTCACTAGCCGAGCGGCAAGCGCCTGTGTGGCACGCTGCCAATGCTGACAGCTGGCAGAGAGAAAGAGAGAGAAAAATAAACGGCAGAGGAGAGGGGGCAAAGAGAAAAGGGAGGGTGAAGGGAGGGGGGAGCGAGGGTGGTCGATAAATATCAGCACAAGTCAAAAATTCCAATATCACCTCTTTGACTGCGCACAACACTGCAGAAGTAGCAAAGGAAATCGATGTTAGTGTGACAGATAAACAACATCAAGGAGTGATAGAACAAAAAAAGAAAGCCTGCATGAGGAAGCAGGTGGCAGGGCATCTTTTGTCTATTAACTTTGGAGAGATTACTCCTGCTTCTCTTGCTTTTGCTTCCTCAGACTTTTTGTTTCATTTTGCCTGTGGTTTGAAGAGGTTTGAAGGTCCTCTGTCCCTTTGCTTCTCTTTCTGTTGGCTGGCAGCCATGTGTCATGATGGGAAGTCCACTCTGCTCCGAGTCCACCGCTCTGTTTTATTGACCGTTGTTTGTTTACGGGAGGAAATAAATAATCAGCGGATGGATTTTGTGTCCAGCCCAGGGGCTGTGGAATGAGCCTTAATGCTGAAATTTAGCTCATCATCACATAAACAAGTCCTTCAAAAGAAACGATAAAGTACATCCGTTACTGTCAACCATGTAAACTGACACCTGCCCTTCAAGTCAAACTGTGTATCTTCTGAAAGAGGAAATGTCACAATCCTCCATTTACAATTGAAAAATGTAATTTATGATCAATAAAACATAACTTTGCCCTCAATTCATTACACTTGCTGCAGCCTCACCCGGTGTCATATGACCAGTAGCTTATGGTAGCTAATGTTACCAAACTTTAGATAGATGTTGCTGTATAATTGGCATTACCAGTCAGTTCACTGACTTCATGGTGCTACCGTTATGTTTCAGCATGAACATGAACATTTCAATGATTTTATCAGTAATGTAAAACAAGAAGATTGTGTCAATTTGTGTTTAGCAAAACTCAACTGTTCTGCTTTAAGGTTTGGTTTTGTTTGGTTTAGGCACAACAAGGATCTTAGATTAGATTAAAAGTTGAAGTTGGGGAAACGTTGTGGTTTTGGTTAAGTTGACTACCTCCATTAGGTAAGGGCCAGGTTTGGGAACCTTGGTCATATTTGTTGAAATAAAAACCACTTGGTGAAGGGAATAACCATGTTAAAAGAAACCAACACTGACTGTGGATAGGAAAAGGGAAATGAACAGTGGGTTCCTGTGTTGAAATCCAATGTTTTGATGACTCATCTATCTGCCCTGACCTCATTGTTATTGTTATTTATTTATTTATCGTTGCTGTTATTTGTTAATTAATAACAGCATTTAATTAAAAATAAAGTTCCTGACTTCTTCACATTCCTGTCAACATACAAGTTGCAATTAAGTCCGACTTTCCAACTTGGAGCTTAATGCAGAAGCACCTGAAAATCAAGCAAATGCGGATTCCTTATGTTCGCTTGTCATTAAATAAATGTAAACCCAAATCGACTGCACTCTCATAACGCCTTTCTAGTCTTGCCAACCACCCAAAGCGCTTTACACTACAAGCCACATTCACTTATACCCTATTCCTTTTCATTTTAGGGTTTAGTATCTTTGGGGTTCAGGACACTTCAACATGCAGACTGGATCAGTGACCTTCTGATTAGTGAACAATCTACTCTACCTTCTGCACCACCACCCCACCATAATGGATATATTGCCATTTTTGTCAGAGCAATTTTTAACCCCCACACAAAAAAATCAGTAATCATGCAACCCTCTTGAGATCTTTACTGTCCATTCTACATAAAATGAATTCAGCAGTAGGCCGGTTGTAATGTGTCTTTCCACAAAAAGGAGGTGTTTGTGGGGTGGCAGAGGGGCAGATCGGGTAGGTCTGATAGATACATGCGACCAAGAGAAGTCCCAGGTTGCATTGCTTCTCTCGACATTCTGCTGAAAGACAGATTGCAGCAGGCCAGCTGTGTGCTTACAACACATTAGGGTGGTCTGAACCAAATTATCAGCTTAGACACAGTTTTACACACTAGCAAAGCTCTGATGACACAGAGCTATACAATGTTTATGTTAGCTAACGTTGCAAGGACAAGGTTGGTATTAAATCTTAACAACTGTGTGAAAAGACTCCACTTCATACAAACTTGCAGTGTTGTAACACAGAGGAGCACGGCGTCCCAAACCTTCAGAGGCAACAGATTAGTCACTCGCCCACTCTCCTGATGCAGCATTCTTGTGTTTTTTATTTAATCCTGTGTGCGACATCAGGGGAAAACTCTGGGTGACCCATCTTATAAATATCTGCAATGTGTTTATTTGGCAGCACAACACTATTCTTTCACTCCACTGGCTGCAGTGTAGAAACAGTAGTGGCATGTTTACAGTATATACATACCGATATATGAGAGCTAGTGGAAAAAC
The DNA here is from genome assembly GCF_002260705.1 of Seriola dumerili. Lineage (NCBI taxonomy): Eukaryota > Metazoa > Chordata > Actinopteri > Carangiformes > Carangidae > Seriola > Seriola dumerili. The sequence goes on from NW_019174404.1 coordinate 16,723,112, forward strand.
ATTTCTGTCTTTCTCAGTCAGGAATCTCAGGAATCACAAGGGTCCTTACTCTGACAACAGAGAGGACTGCAGAGGGGGCGGGGGGTGCGAAAATGCAGCATACCAGCGATGAAGAAGAAGGCTTGTTGTTGTAGTTTTTACACTGTGAGGTGACAAAATGTGTTACGCTGACAATAAATGTGCTGCTGGGGAAACTAGAAGAGATTTATTGAAAAGATAAGCAGCAGGTTCAAAAGAGGAGAGGAGAAGAAAACAAAAAGTCAAGATTTATTTCCACTGTGGTCCTCCAACATACACAACAAGCACCAACGCTCAAGAGAAACTAAGCTTTTCCTGCGCAGAATACATAATTGTCCAGTCACACGGAGGAATGAGCCGGTTGTAGTAATTCTGATTAAATGGTGGGGGAGGTAGGAAGAGAGAGAGAGAGAGAGAGAGAGAGAGAGAGAGAGAGAGAGAGAGAGAGAGAAGGAAAAGGAGTAAATCTCAAATTTTTCCATCTGGAGAATGTATGTCAGTGGGCTGCACTATCTGCCTGGCCCACATCTCTCACACACACACACACACACACACACACACATTTCTCAGCCTTTGTGAGTGGCGCTGATTCGGTGCAGTAAAGTACAGTAGTCTGTTGCCAATACAGCCAATTCATATTCAGAGTGCGTACTCTGCACTCTCGCAGAGCACACACTGCACACTCCCATTGACTGGCTAATGGACGAACTGAAGGAGTCTATCTAGGCAGCACATACTCACTTCATTAGAGTCACAGTCGCTCTACTGTAACGTCTTTTTTCATATACTCCAACACTATAAGGGAATTCCCTAATGAGTAATATGTGTTACCTTGTCAAGAGGGTTAAATCTTTTAACAAGAACACTTACACTACATGGCCAAAAGTATGTGGACACTTATAAGACGAGATTGTTGATCATCTTATTCCAAAATCATGACCATTAAAGGGGCTATTTGTAAATTTTCTCTGTCACTGAACAAGGTTTCTTGCCGGGAGCAGGTGCTGGTGATTGTTGCTTGACAAGAGCTTCGGCCATTGCTGCATTTACAATACAAGAGGTATTAACACGCCCTCTTAACACCTACTTCTCATTAGCAATGCTAACTTCAGTAGAAGAATAATTGTGATAGGGATGACAGTTAACACTGGTGTTTCTCTCCACTGCTGGAGACAGCTGGTGAGTAAAGGAATGAAGTTTGATGCTGAACTCACGTTTCTTCTAGATTGGTAAGTAAACAGCTGTTACTATTTCGTAAGTTGCAACAACTTACAAATAGCTCCTTTAACAGGCTGGTATAACAGCCTTTTCTTTTCTGGAAATGTTTTGTCAAGATTTTTGGAAGCTGGCTGCAGGGATTTGCTCCCATTCAGCCAAAAGAACATCAGTTAGGTCTTACATTAATGTGAGGAGTACCTGTTCTTCCAAATCATCTCAAACATGTTGGATGGGGTTGAAGTCAGGACTCTGTGCAAGTAAGTCAAGTTCTCTCCCACCACACTCAGAAAAAAGTTCCTCTGTGAACGTTTCTTTGTGCACAGCTGTATTGTGACCAGCAAAGGGCCTTCCCCCTGTTGTAAAACAGTTGGAAGTATACACTATTGTCTAAAATATCATTGTGTGTTGTCGTGTTAAGATTTCCCTTATGCAGAAGTGGCCAAGTTTATAAAAATTTGCCGACACAAAAGGTGGAAACCTGTGCCCTGTGTCTAACCCATGTATACACACTCAAATACGAAACGTGGAAATAAGAACATATGGTTTCATATCAAGTGAATGAACAGTACATGCTTGAACATTTAAAGGAAAGATTCAACATCTTGGGAAATATGCAATTAGCTTAGCTTAGCACATCTAAAGAAGCAAAAGAGAACATTTTCCCTTTTACAAGGCAATTGCAGCTGAGCAGGTTTCAAAAAGGATATATGTTTTAAATAAAGAAATAATTAGATGTCCTGTTGTACATTGACACTGAAGTCAGAGGGGACATTCACTCCATCTTCATCCAACGGTAGCATGGATTCAGAGGCGAGACGAGGTGGGATGCAGCTCCTAATTAGCTGAAAATATGCGGCCATCTGCACGATCAATAAGACCTTTGAATGTATGTCCTAAATAGGTAATGGGATTTCAAATGTTTTAGATTATCAACAGCGGATGGGAAATTCCCCAGAGCACAAACACAAGTATATGCACCCCCCCTCCCACTCACACACTGATATCTAAGATATCAACTGGTGCATACAGGTTGTGTGTGAGTTAAAGTGAGTTAAACAGACAGACAGTGATCATGTCTGAGCAAAGAGGAGCTGCACTTCTGCATCTGAGAACTGCTTCCTGTGTTGTGGTTCCAGTGCCAGCTGTAGGGGAAGTCAGGCGGTGTTTGTGGGTTAGGCGTTTGTATATATATATATATATACTTAAGTGTGTGTGAGCATACACGGCCTGTTCTTCTATCTCCCTGCTGGGGCTGTTCTATTTCCTGGTTGCAGGTGCTGTAGTGAGATCACTTCCTGCCGGCTCCCCCTGTGAGTGTGTGTGTATCCGTGGGCTCCGGCCATTTCCTGTCCGTGGGGAAGAGGAAACTATAGGAAACAGGATGAGCATCCCGGGCGGGAGGGGTCAGAGAGGGCTGGGAGAGGTGGAAGGAGGGGGTGATGACCCTGGAAATAGAGGAGAGGACCACAGATGCACGGACGCACCATATCAGGAGTGTGTGGAGTCAGAAAGGAGTGAGTTTATCAGACTTCTGTAGACCAAGCCTCATCTCTGCCTGAGACTGGTGGCCTGAGGCTGCATTAGCTGCTACTAGCATAACACACTGAATCTCTGACTGAACTGTTGGTGGTTGAGTTATATTGTGGGTAATGTAGGCACCAGATTTTTACAAGGAAGAAGAATGCAAAAAACTGTCCATCATGATTGTTATAGAAGAGCAATGCTAAACTGGTGGAGTGCCCTTTAACAGGCATGAATGAGAGGCATGCTTTGGCGCCTCAGCCCACAGATGATGTTTGACCTTGCCAGGATGAGTAAAGGTCAAAGGTCAGGATGATGTAGCGAACCCTCCCCTTTGTTTCCCATTTTTGACTTTGTCATATTTCCTCTAATTGACAAGAAACTTCCCTTCCTACCTTGAAACTGGCTGTCACCCACAGAAACTGACATGTTATTCGTGCGTACTCCCAGGTAGTCACACACACTGTAAACTTTGACACACACATACGCCCATTCATTACCCAAGACCACGGGCCTTGTGAAGAGCAAGCCCAGGCAGATAAGTCTCCCCTCTGACATTTCCGCTACACTTCTCGCTGTCTGTCTTACTGTTCTCCACTTCTCGGAAAAATTGGGCTTTTGTGGAAAACATTTTTTGTGACATCACCTTTTAAAGACGGTCTGTATGTCACTGTTGAAGGATGTAGCTTCACAAGTTTTAGGTGGATATTTCTTAACTACAGAGGAATGTTATTATTTTTTTTTTTTCCTGTAGTAGATGGTCAGACTCTAGTCAAAATAAAATTGCTGAAGAGTTCCCGAACGTGCTATAAAGACCCTTATTTTTTATTGTTATGATCCACTGCCCTGAGTGGACAGTAAAATTACTTTCATCTTAAGGGGTCACCTTAAACATTTACTTTCGCTGTGCATAAGGGAGAAAAAGGAACTTGATGAGCTGAGCTATCAAGACATGTGATCTGCATCTTTCCAGGAAATTCCTCTCCACTTAACAGCCTATCTCAGCTCCATCTGAAGATGAAGAGGATACATGTGAAGTCAAAGGATGATCCGATTCCTATTTTTGTAAAATCCTAAAACCACCCACACAGATCCCAACTTAAACCCAACTCTCAGTTGACCTCTGACCTTTTCATTTCCTGTCAGAAGACACTCTCTGACTGACACACAGAGCTTTATTTGCTCAGCGCGCTGGTTATACGCTATGCACTTGTGTGTGTGTATGTGTGTGTGTCAAGATTTATGAATGAACCGGCGGGCCAAGCCTGGCAGAGCTTCCTGACTTACTGGCGTGTGTGTAGCTGGAACTTCCTGTCAAAAGATGTGCGATTTCCCGTGCTCACACAGCTGGGTTGTGAAGCGCTCTGGGAAAACACCCTTTGCTATGGGGGATGCTTGGAGAAAAGCTGTGAAGTAAATATCTCACACATACAGAATATGATTGAGTTCTGAGTTTTGAGACAATTTCTGGGAAATGGAGAGAAATAGACGTCATCCAGATGGGAGTGAAAAAGTTCCCCCAAATGCTGAGACCCCCTCTGGTTCTTCCTCGTGTTGATTAAAGGCCCTGAGGTTCATGAGGAGTGAGACACACGGGAGTCTTTTAAACTCTCTCAGCAGCATTCTTATGGGCACGTGTCATCAGTCCATTCAAGCATGCCAGGAATGTAAAGAAAGACAAGGTGAGAGTTTAAACAAGTCAGTCTTCAAAACAGCTCAATTCAGAGCTTCGTGAAACCACAAAAAGATTTGTTTTGCTTCTCCTGAGCTGATATCAAATCTTCAACAATTCAGCTGGATTGTTGCTGGATGGAAAAGACTGTTGTTCTGGGCCGCCGGCGTTAACTTAGTCGTGCATTAATGTAAACAGTCCACTGACCCATCAGCCTTTGCTTCAGTATTTTGTGCTAAGAAACCGGCACAGCTCCTTTGAGAGAAATCAGATAAAATATGTGTGTGGTAAGATGACTGTAGCGATAGTCACATTCTTTCTCATTGTGAAAGAATGCAGTCTTGTTATTTAAATATCGCAGATAGTGGGGACACTCAAGCAAAAAAAGAAAAGATTAGATAATATCTGGTGCTTATCAAAAAAAAAAAACAAGAAAAAAAAAAAATCTCTGGTGGGGAGATCATTCAGTTTGACACAAAGTCTACCTCAATACCTCCCCCTATCATTTTAAACATACCCCTTCTTCCCATTTATGAGGTCCTAATTGGTGGTGGGCTGCCTTTAGGAGGCAGCCGGGATGGGGCCACATTCAAGAGCCTCACTCCTCTGATCTCTCCTGGGGGTGGGTTAATGGGGCAGGATCAGGCGAACAGGCTGACTGGTCAGGGAGTTAGCCCCTAGGACGAGTGTGTCACAGGGCCATTAACGCTTTAACAAAACTGGCCGGTTTATATGAGGTGTCAAACCTGGTGGGACGACACATACTTGAACTGTAAAAAGGAAAACACATGAAAAAAAAATAGAGCAGCTAAATTGACAAGTCATGCTCCTTAAAGGTATTTTAGGCAGTTCAGTGCATCAGCAGCAGAGTCGGGGTCTAATGAAGACAGTTGGTTAATCTACCATCAAGGTATTAGACTGCCTTGTTAGACTCAAGTGGAGGCTCATTGGTTATGAAAGGATTTCCTCTTTCCTCCCAGGAGCAGTGGTCGGAAGCACTATGTCCAACCTCAACTGCACATCCTCATCTTTCATATCTGCGACTACACTGACTCCACTTATCTGCCTCATTTATTTCTCTTGTCACTGAGAATGACTGGCCCGCTATCAGTGTTTGGTCTAAAGAGTGTCATTATAGTAACTCTACTTCAGCGCAGCCACTATTACCCAACATTCCTCCTGCCCTAGCTCCTGCAGATGTTGTAAATTCTTTGAACATTCATCAACCTGACTCTTCAAATCTCTGTCTGTCTGAAAATTCTTCACACATGTGTCATCCCTTCATATCTCTGGGGAAAACATGTAAGGGCACTTCCTCTTCCTGTGGGATGAGCCGCTCGGCATCCTGCATATGCTCTGCTGCCCAGCGGGGGTACTGTCACTTCCTGTATGACCTGGGGGCAGAGAGGGCATTCAGGGGAGGTGGAAGAGGGAACCGAAAGTTGCTGAGAAGTAAAACCATCATATGATTACAGGTGTTCTGCATGCCTGAATGTAAAACTTCATCATGACACGATGAAGGGATCATTTAGAAACACCCAAAAAGTCAGAAACTAAAATTAATGAGTCTGCAGTGGCTCCATATTCACACACGTAAGTAATTTTCATTCAGCATCAGTTCGAAAGCTTTTGTCCCACTTTGTAAAGCTAGTTCGAAAGTGAAGGAAAATAGTTCCAGCTGAAGGAAATACACAGCTTATTGCAACTAATAATCCACTAAATTCCTAATAATGTAATAAGTAATTATAATGAAATGGAAAACCTTTTACAAGCGCTTATTATAGGATCCACCATTTGTCACATCCACAATAGGTGTGTGACAAGGGTTTCCTACTTCATGTTTCTGCTGTAGACATAACGAAAAAAAGTCTTTGAACAATGATGTGGAGAAGATGGTTTTCTAAAATCACTTGATGTTTAAATGCTAATGGTTGAAACTGTCATTTTGGCAACATTGAGAGAAAAATTTATTGAAAGGCTCGATCACCTTGAAGTCTGTATGGTTGTAAAAGAGAGCAACACAAGGTTCAAGGTAATTATTGGCTCTGACAAAGATCCTCAGGAAATACTGTGGCTCTTTTACAGTCACGTATTGTAACTATCCATCATGGTCTTAGATCCACTTCTGTTGGAGGCACCCTGACCTCATTGAAACTACATGTTGAGGAGAAAGTAAACACTTAAATAGACTATTAATCTTTTCAGCTTCTAATTACGATTCTCCATTTGAAGCTGGCTTCACTTCTGCTGTTTTTTATGGGCGTAAGGTTTGCCTTAAAGTGTCTCCTTTCTATTGAGATCCCTCTACATGGCCAGGGTGAAACCTTTGCTGAGGAATCCACACCCAGCTTGACTTGTTTATTAGAGGCAGGGCTAACATCATTACAGGCTTTAGCAGGGATTCAGTATGAAAACAGCCCCTGCATTAAAACAGCACGAGGGGCTGCGTTGGTTGGGTGTGTTGTTTAAGGTACTGGTACCAGTGAGACAATGAAATGTGATCCAGTAAGTTGAGTTGGACTCACAGTTTAATGTTTTTAAAGGCTTATCGCACATCTGAACGCTGCACTGTGGTTTGTGATACTGACAGACGGGATTTCTGGAACAGTGGAGAGTTATCACAGCGGTAATTATTTTATCTTTTGTCTCAACCATTGTAAGGTACAAATACAGCATTCACGTAACAAAGTAATCCACCAGGAATGTTGGCTTTTGTGAACGCCGCACATATGTGTGAAGATGAATTTTTTCACACAGGGTTCAGGTTAGACTTAGAGGCAGAGCTTCCATTAGCACATGTACTTACATAAAATGAAGCATTGGCTTGATGCGTATGATGATCCATAGGGGTTACATACTCACATCGAAAACACATGAGACTCATGTCATGGACTCTCAATGGTTCAAGTGATGAGGTAACAAGAAGAGATGATTAAAAGAAATTAAAAGAAGTACAAGTAAAGTAGGGAAGCCAATATAGGCCATATTGTACTAAACCCAGACTTAATCATCTATCCACGGAACAGCACCAGCGTATGGAATATCATTTGACAATTATGTTTACGAGGTTTAACCTATCATCATGAAGGTTGCATTTTGAACTAGGAGGATGGACTCATACTTCACCTGAACAACTTTCAACATTAATGAAAACTTCTGCAGCTGTGTAACTCTTTCTGATGTTTGACATTTTGTGGCAATGTAGAGTCCAGATCTGGGACTTCAGCCACCCACTGAAACTATTATTATTTTTAGCGTTATTATTTCCACCAAGGAGGCAGGGCCGCCGGAAAGATGTTTTCAGTTGTGCTGTAGCGGGAGGAGCATTTTACCCCAACCCATACAATACAACCCATACAAATACAACATAGACCTACAACAATACTACTACATGCACACCAAAAAAGCAACAGCCGTAACAACAGCTGCTAGGTCTATAAAAAATGACTCAGTAATGCTATTGCACAATAACAACTCACAATAATGCCATAACATTGCAATACACACGTCCAAAAGGTCCACTGCGCATGGCACACATATCCAAAGACGCACATTTTTTCAACAAAGATATATCAGTGTGATGTTTAAAGTAATTGACTGATGAATATTAAACTGCTCGGCGGCAGCTTATAATAAACCAAATAACTTACCTTGAGCTGCAGACAATGTGCTCCAGAAGTTATAATAATCCAACTGTGGCCTCTCGCACAGGTGTTGTGGAAAGTCTCTCATCAGGGCATGGATGTCCAATGAGTTCAGAATGTCAGTGTGGACATGCGTCTGGGAGAGGTGAGTCTATCTCTTCTGGGTCATGGTGTTGGTGTAGCCACGTTTTCACGCGATGCAAGGTGACGAAGGTCAGCTCGGATGAGGCCACAGAGATGAGCAGGCACAGACATAACTATGAGTTTTTCAGCTTCTGTAAACAGAGTTCTTGTTTGTGGATGGAGCTTAGGTAGACATGTTGCTTCATCTTGAACTGTGACACGGGACTGGTGACATCGCCGAGCGTTTTGAGCTGGAAATCAGGACAGCCTGGGTCCAGCTCCTCGGGAAGGTGAAGGGGCACCGAATCGACCGGTTTCCCTCTGCTGTCTTTTCACGCAAGCAAAACACACAACGTGACCACACTCCGCCACGTAATGAAGCCACTTCCATTTAACTGGTGTAAATGCGCGGCTGAGAGTTTCTTCCCAAAACGCCTGGCCGGATAACTGAAGTAGGGTGGCTGGAGAGGCTCCTCAAATGGCGCCAAGTCAGTCCTAGCCTGACACCTGTTAGCAGCATGCTACTGGCGGTGCTAACGCTGATACTCCATGTCTCCGTGTACAAGGAAAAATTACAACCAACCGGAAACGATGTAGTACCGGTGGATCTGCTCTCCTGCGAAGGCTGGACTCCACTTGTGCTCTCTTTAGCTGGTCGTTTGCCAAAATAAATCTGCAATAGCTTTTCCTGCATTGTGACTTTATCATTCGATTGGCTTTCAATGCCGCAGCAGCCGGATGTAAACTTAATAACCCTACCATGGCGTTGACTTGACCCGACCTACACTGCCTCTGATTGGCTAATGATCGTTGCCTTCACTGATTGGATTGATTAAGTTTATGAATGAGGAGTGAGAATGGTCACGGTCAAGGTAAGTCATTCCGAGGCAGAATAGAACTGGTCATGGTTAACACCAGAAGAACATTAGGTTTTCACTGTTTATTTGTCAGCAAAAAGTACTGAACTGATAAGCGCCAAACTTGCTGGAGGGATGGGACGTATAGCCGAGGGAAGAACCTATTACATTGTGTGGATTTGGTGAAAGGAGTGGATCCAGGATGATTTTTTTTTCACTTTCCTTAATGTGTAGGATTGTTTGGCCTTGGCAGAGGTACATGCTGAGTGCCATTCTAGTTATTATGATTACAAATCTCTCTATATATAGATATAGATATATATATCTATATCTATATGGAACTTGCATTGTGCTATGTTCTCTTTCCTCCTGCCATCCAAATTCTAATATTTTTGGATTTAGCCCACAAACCATGAGAGCTGGTTTTAGGGCATCACTCTAGAACTCACCCAATCATGTTTCAGAAATGTAACTTATCTTAAAAAAAAATATGTGGAAAAATGCAAATATTTAAGTCTAAATCATGTCTCAAATCACGAATACCAAGTCAAAGTCAAGTCAAGTGTTTTTCAGTGTTACTCAAGCAAGTCTCAAGTCGTTTGACTTAAGTCACCAGCTACTGGCCTGAAAATGTTTGAACATGATCATGTTGTTTGGTAAATGTTTTTGAGAGAATTGTATTGTATATGGAATATCCCTTGGACATAATTTATTTGATCATATAAAATGATTTCATATTGTTTGTGTGGAGAAACACTAGAAAATGCCATTATAGTGTCATGAGACATAGTAGCATCAAATGTAATACACTCACATTCATCACTAATACACTGACAATAATGAAGTGAATTACGGTTACTTACAACATAATGATATCACATCATGTAGCAGTGGAACACTTCCTTTTGCATAGCAGCTGACTTCACACCTTTTACAAGCTGTGAGCGCTGTCTCTGTTGTTTCACTCAGGCCCTGTCTGCTGCAAATCCAAAACAAAGAAAGAATGCACTTACAGCAGTGCAGTGTAATTACTATACAGTCAACAAGCATCTTCTTCTTCATCATTGTGAAAGAAAATCTCCAGCAGGCGAGTGAAGATTACAGATTTCCATTCTTAGTGAGGAAGTGCCACAAAAATGGCACTTATTCTGACACAACCATGAAAAAGAATGCGATCAGGCTTGCACATGCCTGCTGTGGAAATTGGCACCCCAAAAGTGGCGGATTGTTTGCACTACATTGTTATCAGTGTGTGTATGCGATGTGGTGCGTTTGTGTGCGTTTACATGCATGTGTAAACAGTACCTAACCCATAGCTTTCATAGTTCAGATTCCTCTGGTTGTCCATGTTTACAAATAGCAGATAGAGATTCCCCACAGCTTGTCTTCCTCCATCTTGAGATGAAGCTAAAAGAATGCTGGGGTTTAGATAGTGAAGTGATTTACCCAGAATTTGACGCCAGTTGAGTTTATGTTTTCCTGGATATAAACGACTAACATTTTTCCCCAGGTCCAGTTGAGGTGAGGAGTTGCTTTCATGCTCTTCATCTCCCTCGCATTCCTCTCATCCATACTTCTGTGTCTTCCTCTTTTTAACTTTGTTTGAAGCTCCTTCTCTCTGATTCTCTGTCAGTCCGCGTGGGAGGATGATAGTATTTGAGCTGGAGCTCACGGGACTCAGATAAAACACACAAAACAAAAAAAAGAATTCCACAGTGAACCATGCACATGTAGGTGCGCAGTCCAAGATATACAGGGACTTCAAATATGAAACGCTGCCTTCTCAGCATCTGATATGTTGGCCTGGATTGCAGTCCAGGGCTGGAGTGGAGAAAATAACCAGAACAGAGTGACTACAAAAGAAAGTTGTTGATATATTGTGCTGAACGTGAGAGAATACTCTTAAATGTGACAGAATTTTTGGGATCAAATTGATCAAATTTGATCATCCCCGCTGTATGTGCAGTTTCTTACTGAATCTTTGCAGTGATGTGCGGCTTGACATGCTGCACATACATGCACAACACATAGAAGACGAACTGTGCTGAGAGGAAAATATGGTGGAGATGTGAACCCACACATACATTAGATCATATTAGTGATAATGTTCAAACTGCTGGATTAGTTCAATATCTCTGTGTGGCTATAGAGGTTAGAGGTACAGGCTCCTCCACAGTCTACAAAACGTGTGACCCCATGGCAGCCAATGACCAAACATGTTTTGCAGCTTCTACTTCTGTTTGGTTTTGTTTTAAAACATGTTTGCCCTCCACGTTGATCCCTGTGTGGTTTTGAGTATCGGATCCACTCGAAGGCCAGAATGAGACTCACAGCAAAGCCTGAGGGGACTTCTGAAGAGGAGGGTGACGGTGGAGGACCATGTCAGGGCTTATTAAAAGGATCACGTTCTCTTCTGAAGACCCAGGGGGGGCTAGCTACTTCCTGTGGCCATGTGGCAAGCACCAAGCCCTTTAAAGACAAGACCAAACAGATGGACCCAACAGAGCTCAGGGAATTGAGTATTTCCTCTGCTCTGCTGTTCTTACTCACTGCTATGAAGGTTCCTTTCTCTCGTTTCACTTCTTTATTCTTATACAAATGTCTGTCTAGCTTTTCCTTCTTGATTCATGAGGCTCATTTATTTTCTGCATCACTCACTTGCATCCAACCCCCCTCTGTCTTCTCCACCTCAGCTATATTTTTCTTTAAAGCTCACACCTCATTTCCCTTGAACCCGCTCTAAGTTCATCTTATACGTCTGCACATGCTCCATTGAAATACAGCATTCCCTCACAGCTCTGACAAGACTGTGAGGCCTTTGCATCCCTTAGCTCTCCAAGATGAGACAGTTGTGGGACAGAGGTGTCAGATCTCTGACTATGAACATCTGGAGAATGTTAATGTAATCAACGCAAATCAGATTCCTCTAAAAGTCATTGGCAGGAGTTCAGGGCTCAGGAGAGGAAGATAGTGGCTTGGGAGAAATGGAGCAAAAAGAAAATGGGAGGGAGTGCCAGTGAGGCAAGGAGAGAGGAAAAGGTTGCTGGTTTGTGTCTCAGAGATTTAAACAGACGTGCTGGTGGCAGACTCTTTTTTTTCTCTCACCGATGTTTTGCTCATGCACAAAGCCAGAGAGATTAGCGAGGAAACACTGAAATGGTGAGAAAGTGGGGCCCACTTCATTGCTGCAAACAAAATCCCAACCTGGGAGATGTATGATCATGTAGCATGGAGGGAGAGAGGGGTTCAGGGTCACAATGTGTGTCTGACTGTGTGTGTGTGTGTGTGTGTGTGTGTGTGTGTGTGTGTGTGACTGTGTGACTGTGTGACTGTGTGACTGTGTGCGTGTGTGTGTGTGTGTGTGTGTGACTGTTTAATGGCTGAACGTGAGAGTGAGCCATTTGTAATGGTAACCTTTGACACTCTCAGTTCAGGGCTGTCGTAACTACGTTTCCTCTCCCCTGGGTGAGTGTGTGTATGTGCATGTGTGTGTGTGTGCACATGTGCTGTCACAGGGGGAATCGGACGTATTTCCTGGTGCAGAGTCTCCCCAAGCCCCAGCATAGTGACTGACTGGGAAAATAATGATAATGCAGGAGCAATGAGGTCAGACTCTCTCCCTCTCTCCCAGCCTTGACTGACCCAGATTGCTGAAACGGCCAAGGCAGATTCTGGTCCAACCCCAAAACCCACCCACCCCCTACCCCCATGGACAGAGCGTGGCCCCCAGGCCTGCATGTGAGCCACGCACTATCCTCTCTCCCCACTCGTGCTGCCTAATGGGTTTATCATTGTGAAACTGTCACTGAAAACTACTCCACTGTCCACGAGCGGCCGTAACCACTGATGACATCCACACATGCTGCTACAGTACGCCTTGCTTGTAGGATCTACGTCATATAAAATGTTAACCAGTGCTGTCTGTTTTGCCTTAACCTGTGTGTTTTAGTAGCCTAAAGATAAAAATATACTATGTATTATATATATAGCATGTTTATTATCTTTTGTCTAACCTCCGACTTGTTTTTTTTTTCTCAATATAGAACAAAACAGTGTTGAAAGGAAGAGAGGCAGACGAAAGAAGAATCAAGCCAAGGGAAGGATGTGAAGGACAGGATGAGGTGAAGAAATATACTGGAGGGAAGCCTGTAAAAAGGTATTTATACCCTCCTATTCAGCCGACTAAAGGACAGACAGGGGAGGCAGACTAACAAGCATACAGACAATATAGAGGCAGAGGAATAAAGCCAGGTGGCTGAACCAGACAGTATGCAATCAAAAGTGAAGATGGAAAATCCAAGGGTGAAATTTTTAGATAGCTGAAGAAGCCTTTGTGATCTGAACCAAATGTAATGTAATGTAACAGATGTTAGCGGCAAAGAGCAGGTAAAAGCTTACTAATGCCGTCTGGAGGGAGGAGGCGACAGTTAACACAGAGAGCCGTTATTTTATCATAGATTTTATTATTTATGGTACATTGGTACATTTTATTGTGGCTGTGAAACTACGCATGGATAAGGGCAAGCCTACTATAACTGATGTAATTCATGCTTTATGGACCAAATACCAACTCAAACCTGTGATTACTGGAGTCTTGCTGTGGGTTGGCAGCAAGATTTAGCAAATATGTTTTCTCAAAAGGGCAGTGCTAGTAGAAAAATGCTTTTCTTCTTAAATAACCTGAATGGCACAAAATGTATCAAAATCCATGACATCACTTTTTGTGTGAGGAAATACAGTATAAACTATCTGCTTGTATTACTAATCTTGTTTATTTATTTTTTGTTATTGTTATGTTTAGCTAGCAATATAGGCTACTAAGCAGTGTAAGCAGTGTAATGTGCAGTTGTAACTGATACTAGAAACATTAGCTATAGGCTAACTTATGTTTTTTTTTTTAACAAATGGAAATAAATTGAAAATAAATAGGAAAAAACGAGAGACAGGTCTGTTGAGAGGGTTCATAAAGGGGGGACATATTAGATACCCCCCAAAATACTACAGCTACTATACTGTATCCTACTTAGCATTGGTTATCATCCCTTTACAATGTTGAACACCTATTGTGCTGTTATGCCGTCTTCATATAATCATTAATTAATTAGAGTAACTGTAATATTAACACTAATTCAATTAATTTAGCTATTTTATAGGCGCTATACACTCATTGTTTGTATTTGGATTTCACTTGGAAACAAACTAAGCTAACTAGCTTTGACTAAGAAAGTAGGCGGTAGTTAGCCTAGCTTGCTAATGTTAGCACTGATTCTCACAACCTTCTCATTTTTGTTTACATTGAAACACTGAGTGCCATAGTCAAACTTTAACTCATTGCTGTGTTCACTCCATATTACACAGAGGGGGAGGTCTAGCTAACATTAGCTACCCGTCTTTGGAATTTAAGTGACACCAATCAAATTACTAGTGTTGACATTGGCAGTCAAAACCACACATTGACACACCCAGGAGAACACTATTGTAGGGGGAAATGTCACTGGAAAATATATACATAAAACATACATTTTTCCTTTTATGTTAATACAATTTTGGCCAAATATGTCAGTCACAAGTCAAAATAAACACCAAAGGTAGCCCTATATACTTTTTGAAAAAATCACTTATTACTAAAAAAGAGCCTCAAGGAAAATCAGTGCCCTCCATACCAGTACATGTTAAGTCCCTGGAGGATGCTGATGGAGGTCTGTACAAAGACCCTAAATCAAATGACCTTCAGACTACATTCAGCATATTGGCATGGGCATGTGTTAAAATAAAAATTTTAGACAGAGTAGACAGAAAGTTGACGTCTTTACTTTGCTTGTTGCTATGCACAGAACTCAAACATGTCCACAAAAAGACATGTAACTGCAATTTTCCCTGTTTTCTACAGTTTTTCTCAAATGTATTCCCTTCAGAGTGTTTCTAAGAAGCTCTGTTTTCTGAGGCCAAAAGAGAGAGAAAGAAAGAAAAAGATGCTGTTTCAAATTTATCTCCATTAGCGTGGACACGGCTTGAGTAGAGCCCAGAGGGTGGGGAGGGTCAAACTATCACCTTTCTGCCCCTCAGTTCTCCCACAGCTGCCACCTCCATCCCAAACAATTACTGTCAAAAAGCCCTCGCTACATACCACACACACTCTCACTTTCTTAGTTACACACACATCAAACACACACCCACACCAACAGCAAACCAGGTGGGAGTCAAAAAATGTTTCTTAGAAATTACCACACATTGGCCCCTTTTCAACTGCAGACTTTTACAACGCTCTTTCTCTGTAATCTGGGAGAGTTTTTGTGAGCTCCCAGAATTCACCAAGGGACACTTGTGTGGCACTTGTGGTGGGTCAGATTAATGCAGGCATGCTGTGTGGCACTCTGTGTTGGCACTAGGCACTTAACCTACTTCCATGAAAGCATTAAGACCCAGTCATGTTAAGAGTGTAAGCCAGGGGCCAGGAAAACATCAAGCATTTGATTTGATGGCCTTGCTTGATGAAATTCAGCACTTCCATCTGAACAATAACATAATGTCCACAGTGTTTTCATAGATGGAGATCACAAGGTGTGGTAAGTCTTGGCTGATGAGCAGAGGCCAATTGTAATGACCCATAAACTTAGCACAGGGCGCAGTAATCAGCTTAGAAGTTCACAACAGCTCCTGAGAGTTGGATGGCAGGCGGCATGGTAAAACCACGATGCATTATGAAATAAAGAGCTCAAGGCATCCCCTAACAGAGTAATGTTATTGAGTTATCCCATAACTGGCTCAGCCAAATCCGCCTGCTGCACTTTGCTTAATGTACAACAGCTGGTGGCAGCTGGGGCCTGTGGCAGCCATGATGGATGTGATGTCATATCACAATTACCGCCCATCCTGACCTCCCATGATTCCTCATCTGTGGTGAGTGCTTGTGGGATGCAGATTGTCCAGAACTTATTCCCAGAGAAGATGCACTGTAGCTGTCATCTGAAGACTCGTATCCTTTTGCTGCACTTAATCATGTCTGTCTTACATATATTTAAGCCATGGTCTCAGCTTCTCTGTTGAAACCATTCTTGTATCACCAGGAATTATGCCCATATTGAACTGTTCAGCACCTCACAACTATTGTCCAAGATCTAAAGCAAGAAGTAGTGTACCTTATAAATTGCAGGATCAAAAGTAAGTATGTGGTGTCCAGGTTGTTTGGTGATCCAACACTAAATCAGTGGAGTAGTCTTTTAACAGGGTTTTAGTTGACTCACCCTATATTTCAATTATAATCTCTTTGCCATAACCATGATATTACCCTATAACCTTGAAAGGGCTATTTGTGATAGAAAAAAGAGTTAACATTGCTCTTGCTTTCCACCACTGGAGACAGCTCTTGATGAGGAGAGGTAAGAATTTTGATGCTGACCTCACAACATTTTTTCTAGAATGTATGTTAACAGCTGTTAATGCTAACGTTGGCTATGTAGCAATAGCAAAACGTACAACTAGCTCCTTTAACCATACCACAGTTGCCATGAACCAAACGTAAGATTTTGAAAAATGTTGGCGTTGTAAAAAAAAATTTAATTTGTGTTGAAGTTATTCTGGGGTTTCATGGGATCGTCCAATACTTGTCTGGACATAGAATTGGCTTGAGACTTAAGCTAGTCTGCCTATTAGTATGCAACAGAGCACAGCAAGTTAAAATGGGAACATGCTGACTTTTTCCTCTAGCGCCAATATATCTGGCCGTGTGTTCAGACAGACCAATCTCAGTATCAGCTTTGGAATAGTTGGAGGTTTGGTGATGGAGGTGCAATATGTATTGCTTCTGTGTGTGCATTATGTAGTGTTTGCTGGGGGGTGACGGGGTCTACATTCTCGCCCCCTACAGACAGATACCAGACGTGAGGTTCTTCAGGTTGGAACTCCTTCATTCATGTGATCCCCATGCCAAATGAATTCCATCACTGTTGTCATGGCATTGTCATGGCAACCACTTAGACCCCTGTCATTGATGCTGCTGCTCAGTCAACAGGGAAAGTGAGAGCCAGACAGAGAGTGAGAGAAAAGCAATATAAGGGCAGGAAGAGGTCGAAGGGGGAAGATGTGGAGTCTGAAATGAGGGGAGGAGGTTGAGAGTGAATGACAAGATGAGAGTATATATTTTATGTGATCTGACCATTAAAACATTTTAATAGAGTAGAGAAGCTGTGAGCACTGGCTGAAATGAGTGCTACTACTGACTGAGGGCTTTACACAGATCCAATTCTGTTAACAGGCACATCGACTATGACTGTCCCCTCCTCTCTCTCCTGCAGGGATACTGGAAAAGAGCTGGGATGCACAGCAGGTACATGGTTTATTAATGATTATGACTCTATTTTGAGGCTCCATGTGAGGAACAGTCGCCTGAGAGGGCAAAAAATGTACAGAACACATACTTGATCTTTACATAGCTGAGGGCATATAGACCGTTCTTCTCCTTTTCGTTTGTGTCAAGACACAGAAACGTAAATATGCAGAATATATGCAAATGTCATCATCGAATAACCACATGTTGAGATTCACCCTGTCACTCTTTCCTTACTCATACAGACTCATACAATCAAACTGAGTCCCTTCTTCCTCCATCTGTTTCCCTCTTTCAGTCTCGTTTTTTGTTTCACTCTCTTACACACACACACACACACAACATGTTGATACACACACACACACACACACACACACACACACACACACACACACACACACACACACATGCATATTTCACTCTGCCCTGACACAAGCACACCACTCTACCCTCCCTTCAGACTGGGAGGTACAAGACTAATCCATTTGCACAGCAGCAGAGGAGAGAGAGGAGCAACCAGAGGGACCAACACGGACAGAAAGAGAAGGGAAGGAGGGTCGAGAAAGAGTCACACGCTGTTGGCTGTAATTTGACGGAGACATTACTGTATGTTTCACATTTAGACAATGGCAGTCAGAGTGTGCAGTGAACGGCAAAGGAATCAGCGACCCTCGGGTGTCACTGTACAATCCACTCACCACAGCCGTGGCTTCTTATAAACAATTAAATTATTAACACACTCCACCTGCTAAACATTATAAGCACAGTCTGAAAACAAGACATTGTGACTTAATTGTGTGCGCGAAGACTTGCAAGGCTGCTACTCTTTGATGTATCAGTGGATGTTAAGTGACATGTAATGATGCAAGCTGATGAAAAAGTGAAAAGGGGCTCAGCAAGGGAATGTGCTTCTTGCCTACGTAGAGCATGTCATGGCTGATGAGAGCTGTCTTAATCTATATGAAGACGTGTCTGAGCCTATGGGAGGTGGGGGAAACAATTCTATTTTGAGAACGATAATAGAGCTACTACCTCTGACAGTGGATTGGGTTGGATAAGGTAATATGGAAAACCATTGTGCCTGTTTGCAAACCTCAACAGTATTACAAACACCATTGGTCAAATGTGTCGTCTGTTTGAAATCCGACAACTCCTGGACTGGCTTTCATCACAGTTGTGTCATTACTGTCCACGCAATTGCTGGAGAGGCCCGGGCCGAAGTGAAGACGAGTATCTTTCCATTACAGTGCCCCCCCCACCACCGCCCAACCCACCACCCCCACCCCCACCCCCCTTCATCTGTTACCCTCATCTGAAAGGTGCGTCCTCCTATTGATTTCCTCCACCTGCCAAAAGCTTGGTGAACAGCTGCTTGGTTGAACAGCCACATTGCTCAACCAGGACACTTAGCAGATATCAATAATCAGCCATTTCCCTCTTCTCTATTTGGAATAACAAGGCCATACATCAGGCCCAACAGTCACTAGCTTACTGCCAAACGGCTTGAGGCTCCAAACTCTCTCAGCCCTTATAAGGTGATTCAGTCTGTGGTTGGACAAAGGAAGCAGGAGATGGGTCTATAGGTTGGGACATTAGAAACATGCCCAGCAGTGACAGTCGCTGCTATTCTGTGTCGTGTTTATATCCAGCTCTGAATGCCGGAGCATTCAGCTCATTAAGCTTTATTTCTGCCTATAGCCGAGCCATTATTGCCCTGAAACAACCTCTTGTTAGACTGTGACACAGCACCTTGGGAACACACACACATGTGACATGCCATCTATCAAACTGAAGACTGCGTCCTTGAACAACCTTGAGTGTGTCTGTGTGAGCGCAGGTTTGGGTGAGCGACGTACACACAGGTGTGTAGTGGATTGTTGTGTTAACTCAGAGCCGAGCGGGACCCTCCAAAGGTTTGGGGGTGTTTGATGATAGCACAGGAGCCGAGATAAAGCCGGTCAAAGCGTTTCGCCGCCGCTGGTCGTTAATTACACAGGATCGCCCTGACCTTGAGGAGCCCAGGGTCACTCGGCCCATTAGCAGAGACAACTTGCCTCCACCTAGTTAACTTTCCCATGACACCCCCCATAAATCTGCCTTAAAGAATCCTCTAAATGCTCTGCAGAGAGCATAAAACCAGACGGCACAGACACAACCTCCTTAGCAGTTTAATACCATCTTCCAAATCCTGCCTGGGAACGTCAGCCCCGCTAAAAGATTCTGGGAATTCTGGGAACTTTTCCTTTCTCTGTCCACTCTAAGAAGGCTGGGAGGTAACAGTATGACAATTGTAGATGCCTCCATACTTGCAAATTTGGGGGGAAAACTGGACACCCTAGAATGTTTCAGGAATGAGCCCCTTTTGGGCAAATTCCTTCAGCGAATGAAAAAGGAGCCGCCCAGTGACTAGCCACACTGACATCCATCATATTCTGTAGGGATAAATCATGACACCAAATAGCCTTGATAGTTCAACAGTCTTTGCTTACCAGAATGAAACCGTCACTCTCCCAGAGGGCACCAGAAATCAGGCCACAATGGACAGTGATCAAATTGCTGCTGCTGTGCATCAGTCCGGTCATCTCCCTGTGACACAGGTTATGTGCTTATGTTACACATCTATAGGCTTAAATCCCCCGTTGACATCAATAAAGAGCTGACAATCTCATCAAATCATGGCTTTCTCTCTCTCTCTCTCTCTCTCTCTCTCTCTCTATATATATATATATATATATATATATATCAAAACCATTGTCACTGGGTTCAAGCAGATTATCTCCCACACTGTCCTGAATGGGGACTGATCAGCTTACATGTTGGGTATTTGAGGATGTTATGGAGGTCCACTAGGAGCATCTGATCATATGGTGCAACAACCTCCCGACACCTGTGCCACCCGATGCCCTTGGCCCCAATGCCATGCCTGCTGTCACCCCTGTCTCTCCTGATGGCGAGAGCTCCATTGTGGATTGATACTGAAAGTCTTCTAACTGCTTTCCAATTGATCTCCAGTCCCAGCTCATCAGTGACCCATGATAACCTTGTTAGTAAGCCCAGAGGGGAACACACACAAAGGAAGCGTCTCCCTTTGGAGCTGACAAATGACTTACACTTCCCTCAGCTGTTGTCGGAGCAGGTGTCTTTCATATTGTACCTGTCAGTGGGAGATATATTCATCCCATTTTGTTTTTAATGTATCTTTCTCTCAGGGCGATATCTCAGGCTCTGACAAAGACTGAATGTATAAGAGAATAATACGGGCAGTAACAGTAAATCTTTGCCGAACCTGACTGCGCTCATTTCCTGATGAGACACAAACGTAAATAACGGCCCGCAGTACCCACACCCTTACCTCACTGCACCTCCCTCCCTATCCCCTTTTTCAACCAATCAATCCCCAATCAATCACTTGCAATCACTGTCAGGCAGTAGACACAGTGTTCTGGGATAACCAGAACCCAGGATTGTGGGAGGTTAGTGCAGACTCAACTGGGCAGGTTGGTCAAGCTAGAACAGATCAATGCCAGCTGTCTCAGCAGACCAGTGGAGATGAGGTCAGTGCTGCCCTGCAAACACAGTCGGGCGGTTCTGGATCAATTAAAGTGCTGATAGGATGGTAGTGAGCATGCTGGCACAGTGGAGGAAAAGGCAAGCTGGACTGCCAGAACTCTCGGTAAGTGCAATACCACTGACAATGTGATGATAAAGTTGTGAAGCCTGGCTAGAGGTCAAAGCCAGCAGGCTGGGTGAGATTTTGACAAGCGGCAGCTTTTGTCTTTGTAGCCCTGTAGTTGTTAATCTAATAAGGAGAGGGAGCTGTACGTCATTACACCCTTCAGACTGGAGACTCCTAACCTCATTTGCTTGACTGATATCTGAGGTCTTCAGGCAATCACCCAAACCCACAGATACAACAGATATTTAAAGACACAATGAAAAAATAAATAAATAAATAAATTTTCCAAGTTCTAATTGTGTGTCTCTGTGTGAACTGTTTGGTTATCTTTTGGTAGGTGCCAAATCTGTGTAATTAAACTTCATTTTTGACTGTTTTTTTAATCGAAATGCCTCTAATTTCTCTTCCAGTAAAATATTTTTAGTGATTCATATAACTTTAGAAGCACATACATAATAATTATCCAAAATCGAAATGTGACAACTAGCTAATCTGACTCGTCATTTAACACAGCAGTTGGACATTAGCTTGCAGGTCGTAGTAGCTAGCAGAGCAGGAGGTGTGCATTAAAGTCTCAGTTTGCAGAAACTTCCTCCTTCTGTTCTAATGCTGCATTCATGCAATGTTGGCAGAATGGGAAGAACAGGAAAAACATAAGATGGCTAGCCCCAGTGATAACCTTGTAGTCACACAAATTTAGTTTGTGTGTGTGTGTGTGTTATTGCTTATTTGTAGTAATTTGTTACCGAGTGAATCCAGGTACAAACAAACTGTATATCTGCTACAGAATTGGCTGAATTGATTGTATAAGTGTTAATATTGGATTTTATTTCGATGTAACTGCCAGCAATGGTGCTGGTGACATGTCCATAGTTCTTACCACCAAGTGGCTGATACTGTGGCTACATCCACACTACTAAGTTTCAGTTTTAAAAAATGCATCTCTTTAGCTTCGTTTACACCAGGCATCCACGCTACGAGTTTTCGAGGCTCTAAAACAGAGACGTTTGGAAACGCTGCCAGCCTCGTTTTAGATTGAAAACCCTGGGGTTGCCTTGTGGTCCGTACACCCACGGTTGCTCCTTGATTGGGTCTTATTCGTCTCGACTGCCAGTGGTGAATGCAACATGGATAATGAATTACAAGCGTTATTGACTTTGTTGTCCATGCTAGCAGCTAATGTGGAGTTAAATTCTGCGTTTTAATGCTACAACTGCTTTTTCAGTTCCTCATTCATATTTTCTTCTAGTTACAGATTAATATTAGTGTGGGCGTGTTGATGTCAGAAACTAGTGATTTAGAATTACGAGTTGGAGGCTAAAGGGAACAATTTTTCCCATTCAAAGATAAAAACGCTCCAGCTTCCATTTCATAATGACTTCAACACTGGCAAAGGCAAATGCACATGCACCATTAGCTCCATTTGTATTTCTTTGTATAATAAACATGTGACACTCAGGTTACGTGTCTCCTTTATGCCACTGCTGAGCTCAAAATATCTCTCAAGAGTGAAATTTAAATAACCCAGACTTAACACCTCACCCCATCTCCTGAATGATTTAATAACTCACAAAGATTTTCATGCCACAGTGATGGCCCAGCACTGGTTCAAAGGGAGATGTTTTTATGTAACCATGTTTTGATAAACTGGAGGAGGACAAGACGGGGAATTGGGGGCAAGAGATAGAAGGGGTGGGTTATAAATAGGTCACTCACAAACAAGCGCAACGCACTGCAATGATGCTCCATGACAACCCAGCTGCAATGGCAGATGGATAAAATGGAAAAGTGGAGCAAAATGACAAGCAAATAATGTATCACGCCAAAGCGGAATGAACAGACACAACTCTGACTGGAGTTGCGTCGCCTTGTGCTGCCTTTTTGTCCTTGAACCACTGCTTGTCACTGAACCTGCCCTCAGATCCTTGCAGAGGGGGGCCACAAAACCAATGCAACAAATGATCACATAATTATTATCATTACAAACGTCTGTGTAAACAAGTTGTAAACAGTGCTTTAATACTAATTGAACCATACATATAAAGTGTAGGCTACTTTGTTTTTGTGTGTTTTGAGAGCAATTCAGTGTAATCAAACAGGGACTGAGGAGTCAACAACAAAAGTGAGCTGGCTGCCTTTTTTTTCAGTGCAATGAGAGGTGCAGAGTCAATACATCCATCCCACACACGGCTCATTAAAACACAATGGCCGAGTATCGACTGGAGACATTTATTTATTTTCGCTACAGGCCTTTTTCTGTTCTCTACCATCTCTGCCCCCCTCCCATACTGGTATGTGTGTGTGTGTGTGTGTGTGTGTGTGTGTGTGTGTGTGTGTGTGTGTGTGTTTGTGTGTATGTGTGTGAGAGTGTGT
Organism: Seriola dumerili; assembly: GCF_002260705.1. Lineage (NCBI taxonomy): Eukaryota > Metazoa > Chordata > Actinopteri > Carangiformes > Carangidae > Seriola > Seriola dumerili. The sequence goes on from NW_019174404.1 coordinate 16,746,540, forward strand.
TTGGTAGGAGGGGAGAGGTTGGGCGCATTGTAAAGGGAGGGCTGCCACTTGGTAAACAGTCAAGGTTTGACTTCTTGCCGCTGTGCTCGGAGAGAGAGACTGGATTACACTCCGACAGCTGCGATGAGTGTGGACGCAGTTTAAGCTGCAGACATAAGAACTAGACAGACACCACATGCACACACACACACACACACACACACACACACACACACACACACACACACACACACACACACACACATACACTCTGTGAATATGCACATACTAATACACACCCTGACACACTTGCAGAAAAACCCAAACTTATTACAATGTCTCACACTGCACACAATAGTCAAACAATCTCTGTGGGCAAATTAGTGAGATGTGAGTAATGGCTTTACTGCTTCCACACAGATAAATACACAGATTAATACGCTGCCATTTGCAAATTATGATCACTATTCATTTTCCAGTTAGTTTGACATGGTATTAGTCTGTGACAGAGGGAACAACAACACGACCTCAGTGACATTAAGCTCATTATGTCTAGACAGAACAAAATGCCATCAAACATCCTATTCTTCTCTGTTCCACTCCTGGAAGAGATTAGGGTTGAATGGAGATACGAGGGGCGTCTCTGCCATCTTTTATTTCAAGATGAGGCCGGGATGTTGATATCTGATGTCTGAGTCATGTATACAGGCTTGGTGATAACCCTTGAAGCTCTCTCTCTCTCTCGGGCTCCCCTCCTCCCAGCCCACGCTGGACCGCCTGCTGAGGCACAGCGGGGCTGCCAGGTCATACTTAACACCAACCGCAGCCTCTCCACAAACCACCTCTCTCCCCATCCCCCACCCGCCTGCTCCCATCCCCCACCCGATCCTTAAATCTGCATTACAATGAAGATGGTAGAGGAGGAGGAGGAGGACAAAGAGGGGGGCAGGGGGTTTTGAGGAGCCAAGGGGGAGAGGAAAAAACTGACGGGGGCTCAGAGAGAGTGGAGATCTCACAGACTGGCCAAAAAAAAGCCTCAGCAAGCAGATAACCCAGAACCGAGCTAATGAGTCTGTCTCTGTGTCCATGTGTGTGTGTGTGTGTGTGTGTGTGTGTGTGTGGAGCGGTGGTGGGGGTTAAATTCATTTGCATGTGGTTGCACGCAAGTGGTTGTTGTCATATATTTGTCTTTGTGTATACTAAACAAATGATACCTATGCTGCCAGCTATTTCTGAGCAGCAGGGGAGATGTCAGTGTGGTCTTATATCACTCAGGCCGTTTTATAAGATGCAGGAATGCAAAGCTGTCATGAAATATAGCCCATTATGTTTTACTGGCTGCTTTTAACAGTGTGGAGTGTGTCAAGCAATCTGTCCTTCTACTTCCAGACCATTAAACTGACTCCACAAAGGATAATTGATTTCTGTCTGTCACAGAGCATCTGACTTTTTGTGATTTTTGACAGAAACAGACGTGGATTTGAAAAATGGTGGGGATAATGACTTGTTTCCTCTTTTGATATTGGCAGGTCCTTCAACGGAACTCTTTTCCAATAAAGCACATTTTATTAGCTTTAATAAGGCTTCATCCACACTAATACATTTTAGTTTTAAAACATCAGTGTTGCTATGTTTACACTTGGCCTAAAATGGAGACTTTTGGAAACGCTGCTGGCCCTGTTTTAAGTTTGAAAACTCCAGGGCTGCGTTGTAGTCTGGACGGGCAGAAATTGAGATTTTTGGAAACGACTACCAGTGGTGAATGCAACATGGATAACGAATCACAGGCGTTGCTGACCTTGTTGTCTTTGCCAGCAGCTGATCTGCAGATAAATTCTGCATTTTATTGCTACAACTGTCTTTGCTGTTCCTTGTTCATAGTATTTTCTGCAACTAACTAACTGCAGAGTAGACAATCTGCTTCAAGTTAAACAAAAGAGATATTACGTATGTTTATTAGTGATCTTAAGAGGTGCTTGTGGGCGAATGTTTTTAAACAATGAGGTGGGGCTAGATTTTTCCCGCTGTTTCCAGCCTTTATGCTAAGATAGGCTAAATGCTAACATCAGCATGTTAACAGGCTACTCACAAAGACAACGCTAGCATGCTGGTGTTTAGCAGGTATAATGTGTACCACGTTCACCATCTTTGTTTAGCATGGGGATGCCATTAGTTTTGCAGGTATATTGTCATGTACAAAAAGTCATGGCAGTCCATGAAATAGGTGTTGAGATATTTCATTATGGTCCAATTGTGGCCCGACCAACTGACTGACTGACATTTTCATCCGTAGAACCACGTATGCTACTAGCATGGCTAAAAATGAGCTTGCTAAGGGTGAATATTTTTATTAAAGAGCCAGCTAAAAAGACATATCAAGTTTCATGTTAAAGAAGAATAAACACCAGCCAAATGTGAAACATGGCAACCTAAATGTTTTTCTCATTAATGGCTTATTGGTCATCATTAAAGGATTTGTGAATGATTTATTACCATTAATAAGATCATAAGTTATAACTTCTTCATCTATAGGCTAAAGGGTGACTTTACAGAAAATGGTGTCTTCTGATCTAAAAAGCATGTGGCCAAAGATGACGCTAGCTATTGTGTTACATGTGAACTTGGAATCAAAACATGCAGACCTGCTCCGTCTGAGTCTGTTTGGGTTAACTTTACATTTTGTCTATAAAGCCTAATGTCTCTCCCATGTGAGTGTGTGTGTGTGTGTGTGTGTGTGTGTGTGTGTGTGCGCGAGGGAAGAAGAGAGCAACTGCAAGAAAGCGTGGGAGGGATGAGGAGGGAGAGTGGTGGAGGAGGAAGAGCAGGCTGTGATAATGATGAATGAGATGATGGCACACTGACCTAGTAATGCTGCAGCGTCGTTGCCAGTGGGGATGAGCTGCCCTACTACTGTACGCCCCTGTCCAACACAAACACACACAGAGACACACACAGAGACACACACATACACGTGCACACACACTCTGCTTAGCCCCTATCCTCTCCCTCTGCTTGACTCATCAACGATTTCTGCACTTCTTAACCCCTCACCCTCTCCTTTTACTTGTCTCGCCATCTGTTTTATCTCTTGCTGCCATCTTACCTGGCCTGCATGTTATGACACCAGATGGAAAAAAGGCACCACCGGGTGAATTCGACTATAATGACTCTAGCCTTAATGGCAGAGGCAAACACACTGAGAGGGAGAAAGAGAGGATATGTACAGTACATGAAACTGAGAGAAAGAATTTATGATGAGGAGGCAAAAATAGAGCCTGACAAGGAGGTGGTGAGGGTAAAGGTTAAAAGGAAACCACGCTTCATTTCCCTGCAGTCACAGAGGTTGAGATCCTCAGTTGCATAAGTTGTGGGAGAGTCAGAGTCATCTCAAATAAACAAGCCAGAGATGATAAGGCAAACAAAAACAACGTCAAAGCCATATCCTCTTCCATTCTCCCCCTTGACTGAGTTCCCACCGAATCACGTCCCACTGTAACATCAGCTGGAGACGTCGATGGAAGCAGTGGTTGCCACGGTAACCGCCTCTGTGGCATGTCTGCACGCACACAGAAATGTCTGCCACCTTAGGCAGAGAGAGTGGGGGGATGTGAGGGAAATCTACACGCATCAGCATGATTACTTTTGGTTTCCCTCCATCTTTAGAGGTTGTGTTTCCGAGCTCCCCCGTGATGTGAGGGACTATTTCATCAATGAGGCAAGTCCGAGCAATGCAAGCCTGGCTGAGCATTGGACATCCCAGCAAGCATCCCTTCCTCCTCCTTTCCAGAGCCACTGCCAGAGCCTGACAGACTGATGCGTCTGCACTAGCCCCCCAGCCAAGATGGCTGCCATGTGCAGCTTTGTTGGTTGCCTGCTGGTGAGGTCTTTTTTGCAGTCAATAAGCCAGTTGATCCAATTAATTACCATTACAAAGGGCTTTCTTTTAAGTCCACGCACCCCTATTCATGCCAGTGAAGAGGGCTGTGCACCTGATTCTCCTTGTAATTAGGTGCTTGGCAATGCAAATGTTCTGTTGTGCCCGACTAAATCAGATATATAAAATCAAATTTACATCTCGGCATAGAAACAAAGCTGCTTAGACACCACTTTCATTGCTGCATTTGCATCTGTTATACATTGAAATGAAATGTTTTCATTTGAAACTGTGTTGTCGCTATACATCATCCACTTTCTGCCTAACTTTTTCTCCTCACATTATTTCCTGTTATAAACCTAATTCATGACTGTGCCTCGTAGGATGGCATTACATTAGGTACTGATGTATTTAGACCATTAGTTCTGTAAAACTGCAACAAACTTTTACCCACCAATGTATCACAAAACCATAGGACGGCACAAAGGTAACAGCCTGCACTCTTGTTTTTATCATTGTTTATGCATGATTTGCTGACAAACTGAGGAACCTTGGGAAATTACATATTTGTCCCGCTGATATGCGCAAGTAATCTGCTCAAGGTGACTGTCATAAAGACAACTTTTCTCCTCTCTGAAGCAAAAGGAACCCCAGTGAGATGTTTCTGATTCTTCCTCCTTCGCCCCAGTCCCCCTCTCTCTTCTTTCCTTTTCTCTCAATCTTTTTTCCTCTTTTTCTACTTGTGATGCTCATCAGTTTGGCTTGCCGAGAGAGAGAGAGAGAGAGAGAGAGAGAGAGAGAGAGAGAGAGAGAGAGAGAGAGAGAGAGAGAGAGAGAGAGAGAGAGAGAGACAATGGAGGCTTTTAGTGAGATTTGAGAGCTCATCCTGTGTCAGGGCATGAAAAATGGGCAACCACACAAACAGGCATTGACGAGCTTAGAGAGAAAAAAGTGTGTGAAGGGGAGAAGAAGCACCGTGTTAAGGGTGACATATATAATAAGTAGACAGGTCGAGGCCAGAGGAAGTCCTCCAGCAAAAATCTCATTTTTCTTAAAGAAATCAGGCCTTGTCATCACCACAGTGTGTGTAGTGCGTAGAAAATAAATATCTTTCGTTTCGTGTAATTTTCACTACACTATCAGATTTTCTCTGCTAAGTTTTAAACACTGAGCTGGTGAGGACAAAAATAATGAAGGCTGTGTCCACACTGATGTAGAATACATATCTAAAATACGTTTATTCAGCTGATTAAAGTTAAATGACAAAATTAATACCACTCATGTATGTACGCTAAATATGTAGCTTTAGTCAGCATGAAATGCTAAAGCTCACTAATTAACATGTTACATCTCGTTTGTTTAATCCAAACAAAAACTGAAGTGTAAAAACAAAGCAAGCGCTTTCCCCCTATTTCCTGTCTTTACACTAAGATAAGCTAAACTAAGGTAAGCTAACTATCTGTTGGCTGCAGCTATATACTTATGGTACTGATGTAAGAGTAGTCTCAGTCTTCTCAGCTAACTCTCAGCAAAAAAGCAAATACAAACATTTCCCAAAGTGTCATATAGTCCTTTAAACTATTTCATGGCCAGGTGCAGTGACTTCCTGGATTCTTGCTGTTATCCTCTGGACAGATCCAGGCTAACTGTTTTCCCCTGCCTCCAGTCTTTATGCTAAGCTAAGCTAACTTGCATCTGTTTTAGATGAATCTGAATAAACATGTTTCCAGAAAATGTTAAACCATTAATTTAATTAGATGTAGAAAATGTTCAGATGTTTTCACAGCAACAACATATTGTTTTTTTTTAAAGTTTGCTTTCAAAATACACATAAAAGGCAAACTTGTTAAAAGGTACTTTCTGGGCGACCACTGCAAAACAGGCATTTTCTCAACTTTGAAAGACTTTTTAAAATCTGTTTCAGTGGTCAGCATTTCAAGAGTGTCACGCCAAAATCATTTGTTTTCCAAATGGTCCACGTACTCCTAATCTCCTAAAACTGTTAATGTATGAGTGTTAAACCTGAGGTCAGCCTTGTAAGAAGTCTCTCTGCAGTGGCTTGGAGCCCCCCCGCTGTGAAACATCTCTTTTTAGTGCTGATCAAACCAGGAACATCCCTTTGAAATCTGACAACCTTAATGTATAGACCTCATCAGCACCAGGAGCAGACTCAGGCATCCCACATCAGAGAGCAAGGATTGAGCTATGTGTGCACTGTATGGTGAGATGGGGGTTCAAAACATCTTTCCAGTGTGTTGTTGTCCTTCTTGACTCAGTCTGGGGGAATGTATGGAGTGGTAGTGGTTGGTTAGGAGGGCTTGGGGGGTTGGGGTGGAGGGTGGGTGTGGGGGGGTTCAGATTTTGAACCCCCTCAGGGTGTATTCCACTCTGGGAAGCTCAGCCCACTGAATGGATGGAGATCATTCTCTGGGTGGCGTGTGCATGCCTCGCATACCATGGCTGTGATATGTTTGTGTGAGTGTGTACATGCGTGGAGGGGGATGTTCTGTGTGCGATTGGACCTGTAGAAACAATGACTGAGAGGCAAAGAGAGGGAGAGAGCGAGAGAGAGACATATGGACCCATAAAGGGATGCCTCAGAAGACTACTTTAATAAGAGGAAATCATAAATTCCACATAATGAAGTCCTATAAAGATGACAAGCAGACAGAGCGACATTTTGTTGACACTGGCTCATCTGTGGGATAAACGAGGGTCTTGTTAATGGGAAAGAAAGGCTAATTTGGTTACGGTCGCCAGAATTAAGAGTTATGGTTTGAAAATGAAGCAGCTGGCATGTAAAAATGCATATATGACCCCGTCCCATGACTGGCCCTGCTATGGAAGCAGTCCACTGGCTCTCATAACTCAGCTTAAAACATTTGACCTTTGACCTTCGCTGGATCACAAGAGGAACCCAACCCAAAAATTAAAAAAAAAAAAAAAAAAATGCAGTGTCATTGCTGCGATCGTGGGATTCACTCGTCTGGCCAAGAGACCTCATTACTGGCTGACAGGCTGATTCACTGTCTCCCTGTCTGTGTCAGTGACAAAGCAGCCCCAGTGCCATCGCAAGGTCTCCACTGAGTGCGAAGCTGGCTGCATGTTATGTAACGAGTTTACTCTTGGAAAGCCGGGCCTGTCACTCAAACTCCAGCAGGGGCCATTAAAATTCCTGGCCTTTCATTCAAATCCAGTTTTTCTCCACAGAAGAATCGGGCCATCAAGATCATCTGAGGATTTGTTTTAGTTGAAGGAAGTCACTGAAACTCTGACAGACATTGCTAAACTTTGGGTGTAACAGTGGTAAGCATGAGCTTGGAGTGATCTACTACGCTGGTCCCCAGCTTTTTTGCCCCCCCCTTTTTTTTTAACCTTTATAGCTAAAAAAAATGCCTATTTACAACCTGTTATCATGAGTAAATCTTGGAGCTGTGAACATTTCAACCAAAAAGTGATGTTCCCTTCTCAGATTGTTCGATTTGATCAGCTCTTAGACGACTGGAGGGGTCAAACTATCTGCAGTTTCATGAGAAAAAAAAGCTGAGATTTGAGAAAAGTCATAAAAAATAAACAGAAGTCCGTGTAGCAGAAATATTGTTTGGTCTCTGTTTCCATCTTGCAACGCTTCAGATTGATTTTATAACTCAATGAGGTTTCAATCCTTAAAGTGGCAACCACTTGATCTGATGAAAAAATTATGATGAAATCTTTAAAGTCATCTGTAGTGTGTCTCACTAGTGAATTCATAGTAACATTAATGGGATTTGTCCATTATTGTATCAATTCACCTCCCCTTTGAAATTATACGCTATTCAAAGACATTTTATTTAAATGATGAATGAAGTGATGATGATGAAGTGACTCCTCAGGTATTAAAAATGATAACTCCTGCCTGTCCGTTTCTTGCAGCACATATGCAACAAGTGCTGAGTAAGTTCATGAACAAAGTTTAAAAAGTCAAAAATGTCCAACATCTTCCAGACATGTGAAACAGTGGGAGAAGTCTTGCTGATGGTCGAGCTGAGCAGCAGACTGTTGCAGTGACAGGGGGGTGAAGGAGGCCCATCCCCCGGCCTCAGATTGGACAAAGCCCGGCTGTCACGCCCGTGGGAGGAGACTCTGGTCGATTTTGAGGCGCGGTTGAAATACTCACAGTCGTATCCCTGACATCCTTTAATTTGAGCTCAGCCGCCGTGGGGTCCACACACACAGAAGGGGGATCTTCTCGTTTCCAAACCCAGCTAGGAGAAGGAGATCCGGTCGGATTTTTCACCTCTTTGGCAAGATCTTACCTATCCCAGATCTGGATTTTTAAATCTCAAAAACTCTTCGAGGTTTTTCTTTTTCGATTTTATTTTTTGTTCAGAACACCTAAGGAAAAAAATGGGAGCCCAGTTGTCCAAGGGTGGAGTAGCTGCTGAGGGGAAAGCCGCCGCTGACCCTGCTGCTGCCAAAGCCAACGGCCAGGTGAGTAAAGCGGGCCTGACACACCGAGCATCAGCGGGGAGCCACATGGCTCCCAACGCCCACTGGCAGCATGGGTGCCACGGTGGGGCTCAGGGCTGCGATGGGAGCTGAGCTGTTGCTGTTTCACGCTCAGACCCGAGAGCAGACTCAAGAGTTCTGTTACTCACATGTCTGTAGGAAAAATCAAAGTGAAAGAAATTAAAACAGGTTGTCTGACTCGAGGGGACCTCCAGCAGAGCAGCCGTCGAGTGGCCACGCTCGTCCCCGCTCAGCGCGCACCAGACCTGCCTTTGTTAATTCTGTCTGCTGCTCCCACAGGAGCCATCCGCCGCACATTTACTCTAAGAATGACACATTCGGGTGGAAATATGTGTTTGGACCGCGTTTTCTCTCATGAGTTGGCCGTAGTCGGGCAGATAGTCACTCTCACGTCGAACAAAAGATGCGAAGCAAACGGGTGCAAAGGATGCAAATGTGCCCTGCTGGAGGCGCATTTTGCGGAGTTGCAAACAAAGCGCCGACAGTCGCCAGTTCAAACCATTTGCTCCAAACTCTCTGCTTTCAAGCGCTTTTCGTTTAGGTTGAAATGGAAGTTTGTGGAAATAAATTGCACTTTGATGACTGATATGATTGTTAATTGCTGTTTGTCGGGAGCGTAAACTGAGTCTAGCTTCTGATGCCCGTTTACACATGTTGATGAACACGGATCGGTTAGACTTGAGGGACTTCTAAAACCTCCGATCATGAGGGCGGTAGATTCGTTGATTATGAGTCGTAAATTGACCGTGGCTTTGTCTGTGCCGCGGCTGATGTGCTGTTTGAGCTCTGGCCACACTGAGCTCACGCAGGGAGCTGTGGTAGATGTGAGCTGCAGCTCTTGGATGAGAGCAGAAACCAGGTTTCACGGGGATTCCTTTGTTCCCCAATTCGCTGGCTATGTTGACGTTTAGATGCAGCACTACTGCCCCCGTGTGTCCGTCCAGAGTCATGCAAACAGCTGTTGAATCCCCCTCTGAACCACTGTCAGGGCAAGCAGCTTTCCCCAAGTATGGCTGGATTAACTATTTAAATGGGCTAATGCTAATCTGCCACATGATTTGTTTGCTACATTGAAACACATTTCATCTACAGTTTATTCATCTGTATATTTTGAGTAATTCCCTTTTCCAGAGCCAATGTGTTTGTTTTGGCCCAGTTTGAATATATTAATTCATAACTAATGAGAACCCTCTTTTCTGCAGGAGAATGGCCATGTCAAGACCAATGGTGATGTGTCAGCCAAGCCCGATGGGGAAGTGGCTGCTGCAGATGGAAATGGAACAGCCGAACCAGCCAAGGAGGGTGAGACCAGCGCCGGAGATGCAATCGAGCCCGCTCCTGCAGCTGAGGGCGAGGCTGCCAAAGCAGATGGAGAGGCCGCCAAGGATGGCAAGAAGAAGAAGAAGTTCTCCCTGAAGAACTCCTTCAAGTTCAAGGGCATCTCGCTGAAGAAGAGCAAGAAGGGCAGCGAGGAGGGCAAGGAGGAGGCCACCTCCCCCACGACCGAGGACAAGCCAGAGGAGAACGGCCATGCGGCCAAGGAAACCAAAGAGGAGACGCCAGCCGTTGAGGCCAAAGAAGGCGAAGCTGCCGCCGACGCTGCTGCAGCTGCACCCGAGGGAGAGACCAAGGCGGCGGAGGAGGCGGCCCCAGCCACAGAGGCTGCTCCAGCTGAGGAGGCCGCCGCCCCCGCCGAGGGCACGACACCTGCAGCCTCTGAGGGCGAGGCCAAGGCAGAGTGACTGCACCCCGCCACGGCACCTGAACTGATTTTCCAAGATTAAAGTATATAAATATATATATGAGAGACTCGTGCCACGTTCTTAAAGTTATAAACAAAACTACAAAAGAAGACAAAGGATATATCACGTTTGCTGATTCAACCACCAGTTCACTGCCTTTTATTAGTTCTTCGACAGACGGAATCTCACCGGGCCCTCTCATGATGAAAGTGTCGGCATGTGTCGCCCCCTCATGGTACACACGGGGACTGGCGTGTGGCGAAGGTAATGGATTGGACGTGGAGCGAATCAGGAATACTGACTTATTTTCCCAATTCATGGAGAAGCATCCTTTTTAACAGCGTGGCAGCCCTATAACATTTTATTTTTCTTTCTCATCTTTTTGGGATCTAAAAATTGTCACCGTTGCAGAGCGGGGTAGACCATCTCCTTCACTCGAAATGACTGTTATACGGACACATAAACCTTTCAAATGATCTTATTAATTTTTAGAATTCTACATTCCTATGTTTTACCCCCAAATTTCAAGTATTTTGTCATGTATAGAAAAGTGAAAATCGAGGAGGGGAGGTGGAAAAAGAGCTATGTCTTTGTTCGTGCATTTTCATTCTTTTTCTGGCTAAAACCACATTCAAGCTTCTTGAGTATTGCAGTGTTCACATTTCAGAGTTTATGACGCAGGGGTTGGGATTGTGTACAAAATGTGAGCTTTTTATCTGCAAACTGTCTCTGTAAATATGTTTTGGCCAATATTTTTGGTTCTCTTTATTTTGCTATCGTTTGAAGATGTTAATGGTTTTATTGTAACTTTTAATAAGGGTAAATAAATGTTTGATCCCCTCTGTCTGTGTTCTGCCTTGTGTTTCACACCATAAGACACAAAACTGATACGAAATGGAAAGTTAGTCTTCTTTCAGGCTTTCGTTTTCATAAGGAGGTTTGTTCAGGTATTATGTCACGCATATACACATAAACAGTTATATAATAGAAACTGGTCTAAATCATTTATACATATATATGTATATATTTCTTAAATAAAAGGTTATTATTGGAAAAACTATAATTTAGATTAAAATATATAAAAATATAAACAAGTTTTCACATCACTTACATCACCTAGATTATGAAAATGGCACAAGAAATTGAAAACATTTGTTGCTTGTGACTCCAGATGAGGACATAAGATCTGGTAATGCTAATTTAAGGAGAAGATGAACAACTATAAAGGTTGCAGAGGCCTGAGTCATACTTGGTTTGTCCTTGTGCGCATAACACTTACAAAAGTTCACACCTGCACCAATATTCTGTAGGAAATACATTCATATACTTGGTATGAATACATCCACTTACATACAATTTGATTTATCTTTTTTTTTTTCTGATATTCATTTTTCACACTACCCCTTTGGCAAAACAGTAGTAGCACGCCATATTGCAGTCCACTAAACATGATACTTGTGTGCATGACAAATAAACCTTTAAATCCAAATAATGGATTCTGTGGATGTAGAGCTGGAGGCATGTCTGTACCAGGGAAAGGGGATTTGATGTGCGCCAGAGACAGCTCCACACAAGCTTCATTATAGGCTCTCTTACATCATTAAAAATTAATTATGCCAACATATATTTGATATGTAGTCATCAGATGGCGGAATCAGACCCATTTAAATAAGAAATTCCTCGTCAAATAGTTAACATACCTCGTTTTAATTTGCTTGTCTCTGGCTCCCTCTGGTGGACTGAAACGTGTATGGAGCGTGACTCTGCAGCCTGTTGCTCACTGTAAACATGTCCCGTGCGTCTACACGTTGGTTGTGTTTGGTGACTAGCCAGAGTTTTAGCTAGTGTTCATGTGTGTATCAGAGATATATATAGCTGTATCACAATATTTAACATCTTTTCCTGTGGTTTACCAGACGAGGTGGCCGAGTGGTTAAGGCGATGGACTGCTAATCCATTGTGCTCTGCACGCGTGGGTTCGAATCCCATCCTCGTCGCATCGGACATTTTCTGTTTGAAGACATAAATGTTCAGTGCAATATCGCCCATTAACTTGAAATTAATATACATAAAACGGGTGACACAGTTGTCAAACGTATACTTCATTCAATTGCTAAGAAAATTTCCTAGAGAATGCATTTTTCATTATTAGTTAATATTCAAATAATGGCATATAAATGAAAAGCCATGCTCTTAGGGGGTTTTACAGAGGCAGTTGAAGGCAGCATGTAGAGTTGTCCTTAATGTCCACATGGTTGAGGTACCTGCATCGCTCATATGATCAGCTGTGAGGGTAGAGAGGTGTTTTTTCATCTTGATGAAGCACAGACGGAATGTAGGTTTACCCAAATCAGTATGAGTTCACTGAAGCAGCTTTTTCTTTTTAAACTTCTCTTCTTATTTAAAACGTATTTAGACAAAATCGCTAAAAATATCTTTAAATAGACAAATAGAATGGTCAATTTAACGAAGACAATGCTGTCGTCTAGTGGTCACATAGTGAAACTATTTTCAGTATTTCCCTGATGTTTACAATATTAAATACAACCTAAAGTTGTTCATAGACTTCTGCTGCTTTTTTTAAAAAAAAAATTTTTTTTTAAACCTTTCCTTTCACTAGTGAGTTTGTCAGTGATATTATGAGCAGCATCATAATTCATGTGCAAATCCTGTGTATCTGTGGGAAAATAACAAAAAGACAGTCTAGAACTTGATAAGCATTTTTATTTTATAAGCAATAAAATCTATCAGTATAACAGTAAATAAAAATAAATTGCTATATCTTAAAAGGAACGATTTGACCACATCATGATATTCCAGTTGACTCTCTTTGAGTGTGGGCATGAAACTAAAAATGAAAGTAGAAATGACCTTGTCCTTAAACATCAGTCTGTCAGCTCAGCTAAAGTCCTGCCTGTACTGCAGGACTACAGCCTCAAGTCCATCCCGTCCACTCATATTAAATAACAAAAATGCAATAATGTTGCTGTAATATAAATTTTAAATGCTGATAATTGAGTGACCTTAACAAGTTCCACTTAGGAATCAGCTGGTTGTCAGTTATATGAAATATGAGATTCAGTAATCCACTCAATTTATCTGTGCTGTGATGAAGTCCATTCATTACTCACAGTAACTTGCTGACCAAAAAGCTCTTAGAAATCCAAATCTATGATTTAAACCAGCTTTCTTGGGGGAAAGAGTTCAACCTTGGTGGATAAATTGCTGATGGCATTTTGTTCACTGCAGTAGAAGAAATATGAATGTGCAAAGCACTGGAGGAGGCATCGTTCTCTCAGTCAGTCTGTTAATAAAGCTATTTACAGTGTTGAAGATACCAAGTGTTGTGATCTAGAATATGTGATATATTGATGTTGATGATGAATCAACATCATGCCCCTGGATGTCTCTCCTTGTATAGTACATGGTACAAAGTTAAAAATGTGATATCCAAACATAGTAATCCTAGTAGTACTCTTCTTTAAGTGACGTCTTACAACACACCACCAGCCAGTGTTGATGATCCTCTTAATGGAGAACCATGTGTTTTTCTTGTTCAGCTCGATCACAGGATCATTATGTACAGGCTCTGAACCTTTCATTAGTCTTTTGGTTGAATAGTCTTAGGTAGGTAGCCTGTGTTCCTGTTGTGCGGTCACCCATCAGAAACAAACCCATAGCTTAATAACCACTGTGTCCTATAGTGTTGTAGTTGCACTGCCTTCTCTGATCTTGTCCCTCCTGTGTAAACTCAGCTGGCTCTCTGCCAGCGTTGGATCGGTCCTCCGATACTGGGACCTTGGTGGGGCTATGTTGGTGAGCTCATGTTGCTCTGCAAATATCAGTCTCTGGTTCTCGTGTCGGATCCTCAACAATTTGCTGATGCGCTTGCCTATCAGATAAATCATCTCACAAATACACATGAAGATGCACAGTGCACTGGATATGACCATGAACAACATGAAGATCTTTTTCTCCGTTGGACGGCTAATGAAGCAGTCGACAGTGTTGGGGCATGGATCCAGTGTACACTTGGATAACCTGAAAGAAAAGAGTAAAACAAGTTATAGCTGGTGCAAAACACCATGTTTTCATTTGACAAGTAATAAGATACAAGCATCACCTGGGCAGGTCATATCCATGGTATACCCTGTATAGAATATAGAGAAATGATGTGTCGAATCCAGCTTTGAAGACCAAACTAAGCAGATATGTCCACCACAGCCCCCCTCTCTTCTTGCCTGGGTTGGCATACAGGTGAGAGCCGTGGTTCAGCTCCACATATTTCTGGTCCTTTCCCTCGCGGTATTTAACATGAGCTATCACCATCAGAGATGGACACGTGACAAAGATCAGCTGCAGCGCCCACAGACGGATGTGGGAGATGGGGAAGATGTGGTCATAGCAGACATTGGTACAGCCAGGCTGGAAACAAAGTTAAAAAAGATTAAAAAAAATAATGTTATATTTTGTAATTACTTTTTCCATAATGACTCTAATGTCATCTGTAATGGATAAAATAACTGATAGCAAGTTGGTAGGTTGTTGCATTCATGCATTCAGACAAAAAAACTGAACATAGGCTAAAATAAGAGCCAATACTTTTATTTTATACAAGGTAATATGCCTGCCATGAGGAGATAAATACATAACAAAAGTACCACTACATTATGCTGTCAGAATGAGATATCAGGTCAGACGTCTGGTGAAGGTTTTAATACCTATACAGTGGTATAATAATGCAACTGCATTACTTGCAGCCTCTTGGGCCTGATCTCAAGCAAAAAAAAACAGGTATATTTTACAGTTTTGTTTTCCCACAAGAATTCTTAGCAAAAATGAACCAATCTAGCAAGTCAGCTGGAGTATTTTCTTTCTGCAGTTTCTTATGTTATTTCTTATTTAACTGTTGATTAAGATTTGTGTTCTAATGGTCTGAGACAGAATTAAAAAAAACAATTATACTGGTTAAAGGTCAAGCTCTGAAGATAAATCTGATAGCTTATAAATTAACAGCCTAATATATACTAAAGTATTAAAGGGCCAGTCGAGCGATTTAGCACCACTTCTATTAGGTTTCTATTTAGGTTTAGGAACCCACAAGAGATAGATTAAAAAAAGAAGGTCAAATTGAGGCATGAGAAAGCCTTACGTTTAAGCCAGGCTCAGACTACAGAGCCCGGCCTTCACTTCAAAAACACTGCATCCTACGCTTCCCATAATACATGTCCTTCAGTCCACGCAAGCTTTCTGTGACATCATCAGGGTAATTTTTCAGAAAACCCGACTTTACTGTTTTCACAGGTCGGGTATGGTGACGAATAAACTGTTATTCATGTGTCAAACTCACAAAGACGAGTACAGGTGGTCAAACTTACACAAACAGTTTAAACTGTCCTTTAAAGGGTTGGTACACACAAATTACACAAAACATTTTCTCTCTTTCATTTAGTGGCGTGTAGCCATGTAGATAGTTTTGTAGATATTGAGATATCTGTTTCTGAGATCTCTGCCTCTACACCAATGTAATGGTGACTGGTATTTTGTCTGGAACAAATATGGGCGAAACATTTAGCTACACGGCTCTATTTTTTGACCTGAAAGATAGATTAAAGAGGTTAACTCCATGCTGTATCAACCAGTTTAAGGTGCTTCTAAATTTTCTATGAATCTGAATTCATCATTCAAATTAGAAAAATGTTCATGAGCTGCCTTTCAGTGGGAAACTCAGTGAAACAGTGAAAGTGCAGATCTGTAAAGTTTCATGACTGAATCTTGCACAGTTGTGAAGCTATGTCCACAGGCATGTTAACACCTCCAGGACCACATTTTGCCATGATGACACACACACACACACACACACAGACTCACAAGGTGGAAACAATACAAGCCACCCTGTTGCAGCTAGTAATAAAGAGTTGCTCTTCCATTTTACCTGCCGGGTATTACACACAAAGTCTTTGCTCTCGTCGCCCCAAACCCTCTGCGCTGCAACCACAAACACCAGCACGCGGAACACAAACACCATGGACAGCCAGATCCTCCCAAATGCAGTGGAGTATTTATTGACTCCACTCAACAGACTCTCCAGCCCCGACCAGTTCATCCCTGCTGCTGCAATGGGCTGGCTGAAAGACGCAAGCGCACCCTGTGAAACAGAGGAAGAAGGAAAGAAAGAAACTTGTTATGTTTCCACGTCCTTATGACAAGATAAAACCAGATCATGGCTGAATCATAGGTGTTTTCCTAAGATATTGCTTTTAAATGTCTTCTCTCTAAGAAGGTCAAACTTAGACGAGCTACGGTTAAGGATTAGCCACAACTTGCCCAATCCAAAACATACCAGTAATACTTATGTCAGATGCACCAGCTGCACCCTAAACTGGTATTTCTGTCACAGAGCTTGCATTAGCTTGTATGAATCGTTCATACCAACTACATTACAAATCTGCTTCTTGACTGTGTGTATGCAGTAAATACAGTAGATTGAATTCAACCAACTGACTTGGTCTAATGCTTTATAAATTATTATACAGGATTATTAATGTTAACACCTTCCCCACGAAGGAAACGTCCACACATGAGTAACCTCAACAAGATGTACACAGGCAGCAGAATATAATGTCATGTTATGCTCATGGTGGAAAATTAATGTCTTTGTCAGATGGTTGGAGCGGTTGATGGATAAATCAATGTACCATCTGTTTTTTCAATACTGATGCATGAAGATATGAACAAAATAGTAAAACTATCTTTGGAATTTACCTTGACCTACCAGCAATTTTAAGTTAATGCAACAGGTAAAATTTGAATTTAAATTTACCTGTGAAGGAAAATGAAGGCAACATTTTAAAGGAATAGTGTAACATTTTGAAGTATACGTTTAATCTCTGCTGGTTGCCTTGGTAAATGGTCCTAAGCAACAAATAGTGCGGCACACAAAGCCAAATAAAACAGCAAGCTCTCATTTTTACACTAGAGTTTTAGTCTAACTGTTTCCCCCTGTGTCCAATCTCTATGCTACGCTAAGCTATCAGGGTGCCGGATGTAGCTTCATATTTTGCATACACACATGAGAGTGGAATAGATATTTGCATCTAACACTTGGCGAGAAAGAGTATTTCCCAATATGTAAAACAATTTCTATAAATCTACAGTATGTAACTTTTCTTGAAAATTCGTTTCAGTTGAAATATAATCCAAAATATATGTTAATGTGGAGAGGTGCTATCAAAGGCTACAGTGCAGATACACTCACCAAGCACTTTATTAAGTACCAAGTACCAAGAAAACATTCCCCACACCATTACACCACCTGGACTGTTGACAGAAGGCAGGTTGGGTCCATGGATTCATGCTATTGACACCAAATTCTGAGTCTACCCATCCAGATTGATCAGACCAGGCTATGTCTTCCCAGTCTTCACCTCTCCAGTGTTGGTGAGTCTCTGCTCACTGTAGTCTCACATTTCTGTTCTTGGTGACAGGAGTGGAACCTGACGTGGTCTTGTGCAGTTGTAGCTCATCTGCCTCAGGCTTCAACATGTTGTGTAACCTTTCCGTCAGCTCCAACCAGTCTGATCATTAACCTCTGACCTCTCTCATCAACAAGTCCGC
This sequence comes from Seriola dumerili, assembly GCF_002260705.1. Lineage (NCBI taxonomy): Eukaryota > Metazoa > Chordata > Actinopteri > Carangiformes > Carangidae > Seriola > Seriola dumerili. The sequence continues at coordinate 16,764,261 of NW_019174404.1, forward strand.
AGGACTGCTGCTTACTAGATGCGTTTTTGTTTTTTGCATCATTCTGACTCTAGAAACTCTTGTGTGTGAAAGAGATCAGTAGTTTTAGAAATAATCAAACTGGCACCAACAATCATGACATGGTCAAACTCACTGAGATCGCACTGCTGCCACATGATTTGGCTGATTGCATGAATAAGCAGTGTACAGGTGTTCCTAATAAAGTGCTCAGTGAGTGTATATTCCCCTCTACAGTTTCTGAGCAAGTTCTGTCCTTCTAACCAACCAGTGAAAGCCAAAGACTTTTTTGTCTTATAATTAAAGTAGTAATGAGTTTTACCATATGATGGTATCAATAAATGTTATAGTCATCATTCTAGACACACTCATCTACACATGCACGTGTCTGGTGTTTATGCTTAATTACTGTGTATTTACAGTTTATCGTAATGAGATTGACTCCTGGGGTCAATCATGCTACATTCACTGATTCTTAAACATGAGCCTTGATCAGTCTTTGTTTGTCCATATGCTCCACCATGGACCCTGTTTAGTCTGTACACACAGCTGCTGTGTGTGTAGTTGCTGCTGTCTGCTGCTGCTGCTGCTGCTGCTGAATGAACACAGTGGAAACACCAGTAGCTGTATGTGTGTGAGGGTAATGAGGTTCAAGAATGAAACAATCCAATATCATCTGTCCAGTATAAATACAACTTAAATCATAAACCTTGTGGCATGTGTGCGGTTTCAGGGTTTATGTTGCCTAGATACTGGGTTGTGTGTGCGTGTGTGTTTAACAGATGACTCTTTCCTTGCAAACAAAATCCAATGTACACTGATCTGCACAGTTTTCTATTGAAGTCTCATGGTTGCCGTAGAAACTTGTGGCTTACATTATATAGATATAAATCTTCATCTTTTCGTTTGCTATTATACAGGAGACTAACTTTCCGCTTAATTGGTGTGAAACACAATAACAGAATCATTAAAAATGTGTATCTAATACAGTATTTCACCGCAGACACTGTTCCTATCACACGTCAAACCCATGTGTTTACAGTATGTGCAGAAAATGTCAACGCTGTAACCAGGTTTAATGTCGTTGTATGTTGACATAAAGGATGTATACAGCAATTAGTAATTAAGCAATGGAAGGTATGTGAGGGTGGGGTTTTTTTCACGTAAAACACAAGGAATTTATGCTTTTTTTGTAAAACATAAGGTAAAAGAAGTCACTGCTAATGTGGTTTCCCTCTAGGTTACAAGAAAAACAAGAAACATTACATCCATATGGGATCTGTGACACCATCCTCAGGCATGTATGGTTTCTGGCACAGTGGAGGATCACTCACTGTTTAGAAAAGAGTAAAATATTTAGATTTCGAAGAACAGAAGTGGCTCAGCACTGAGGACTTTTCTGTCTTAACACTTTAAACTCCAATGCAGATTAGTTTTTCTCTTTCACATGGGTAAAATAAAGTAGGTTATCAGCACCAGTGAGACTTGTACAGGCTTGTAATGGCTGCTATGATGACACACTGCTCTGGGTTGATCATAATAAGACGTTTGCCATTTTCTACATTCATATTAGTATTTTTTTATACATGTATCCATCAGGAAGTAAGTGTCAAATGCTGCAAGTTAAATGTAGGTATTCATGTTATGCCACAAGTCTGAACAACAATCAGCTGAAGGAAGGAAGCAATTAGATACTTCATGTACCATCAGAGGCAATGTGGAAAGTTTTAGTGTGAGTATGCTATACTCCACCACGCCTTTGTCTGTGTGCTGAATCTACAGTTTATGTAAAGACCACTTTCTGTTTTATGTAATTGTTTCTTTATAACAATTACTCAGTATCCTCCCCTGAAATATTTGTTTCCTAGTCACAGGAAAAGTTACTCCCATTGTCTTTTTTAAATTTTTGACTGACTCCGTGGTTTCCCTCTTTGTTGGCATAACTAACAACTTGTATCCATATTGTTTTCGAGTTTAACAAGAAAAAAAACCCCACAACTATAACTAAGTTTGTGTACCGTATAAACACACCACTAGTTACAATCTTTTGTTTACCCCTCAGTCCAGACTTTAAGCATGTGATACAGTAAAGTGTAAGAAAATCAAACTAGAAAAACTTACCCGGTGCTGAAACCTTTCTCAAAAGAACCAAATGTGTTGACACCAGAAGGAGAAGATAAATGTACAGCACTGAAGTTAAATGTGATGAAAGAAAACGTAGTTTTCCGCTCCTTCCTCTCTCTCTGTTTCTGTCCCTACTCTCTCGCCCTTTCTTCAGAAATCCTGCCAAACCAGATTCAGCAGCTGCTACGTCATCACACACAGACACGCACACACACACTTGAGCACAGGCTTTACATGTCCTGTCTTGTCAGTTTGTGGAGAATCCACTCCCTACAAGCCATGTAACCTTACACCTCATAAATAGGTAAAGAGAGAGACACATATGCTTTATTGAGCAAGGAAACAGGACATTTATCCTTGCCAACCAGCAAACCGGCTTGTTTTACTATATTCATAGGGTCGAAACCTGGGAGATCCCCTTATATTTGTGAAGTCTGACAGATTTATGGGAACCAAAATGCTGGACCCCACATGTTGAAATGGCTGTTTGAGGGTTAAGACTTGGTTTCAGGGTTAGTGTTAGCATCCGGTTTACGGTAGGGTTAGGTTAGTGATTGGGTTAGGAATTCAGTTGTGATGATTAAGGTTAGGGTAAGGGGCTAGGAAATGCATTTCAATGATGGGACCCGACAAAGATAAGTGTGCAAGGATGTGTGTGTGTGTGTGTGTGTGTGCTTGTGTGTGTAAGGAGTAAGAGACAGTGGGAGAAATGCCACACCGTCTACTATGCTGTTATGCAGTGTCCAGGAAGCCTGTGCAAATGTGCAGTGCGCAGTGAGTTCACACAGAAACTAAATAAATTGAGTATTTATCAGTTTCAGTATCTTATTGCAACAGTTTATTTTCAAGAGAATAGCTGCCATAAAATAAGATGAAACAAATGCTGTAAGTCTGAAAGTATACAAGACCATTGACCAATGTATTCATGAGCTGTCAATATATAGTTGTGTTGTCTGATAGTGAAATATATGAAGATGAAAAGATAAATGATGAGTAACAATTAAGAACATTTGAGATAGCATCACTTTACAACAATATGTACAGGTGGACAATTATGGTTTAAAACATGGTAGAAAATGTTGTAATGCCAGCAGGCTAAACGTTAGAGGTCAAGTTGTAAAGCACATAAAGGCCACACTAAAAAGCATATTTAATGGATTTTATTAATTAATTGTTTTTTTTTTGTGGCATGTAGGTAAAAACCTCCACTGACTTAAAATTAAAGTTTTAAAAACATCCATAACATTTCATCACCCAATTACAACTTTTTGTAATTTGTTTCACCACCAGCATTGGTTTATGTTAAATTTGCAAGAGGTGGGTTTAATAATGCCGGAAGTAGACTGTTGGTCTACAAATTAAAAGGGTACATGGGGGTAGGTTTTCGTGTTTTATTTTTGAAAAGCTTGCCGCCGGAAATTGTGATATTTATTGCGGCTAACTCGACATTTCTGTTCAACATGTCTCCTTTGCAGGCTCTTCTCACTCATTAGAAGCGTCTGGATTTTTCGTGAAACTACTACGTTTGGTAAGTATCTACGTTAATCGAGGGTCTTTGACATCGACGTAGTAACCGTTACTATTGAGTAACTAATGCTACCGTTGTTAAACAGCCCGCTGTTCTCGCTGTCATTCGGCTGTTATTGAAAAATCGGCGAATGCTTTAGCCTTGCAAGTGTTAGCTCGCTGTTTATTCTGGGAACATGGTTATTGACCTGGTTCTATATGACAGAAGGCGATGTTGATTCCTCTGGGGAGGTAGCTAGTTTTTAAGTCCTGCGCTAGCATTTTGTCTTTAACTGGTCATGACATTAGCTTTTGTATATACATTACCGTTAAGCTAGCTGGTTGATGTTTCACATTAGAACATCGACCTGGCAAACGTTAACAGTCAGCGCGGTTTGTCTTTGGCCATGGCTACGGCTGTACAGCCGTAAAAATAAGTAACTAGCTAAATACTGAGCTTCTAACAATTTGTAGTTAGCTGTGCTATTTAAATACTGTCGATGACTTGCAGGTGCAAAATCCGATCTCTGACCATTGGTAGAGTTTAGCTAACTGAACACCGTACCGTTCCGTTACTTTCGTGTGGACACAATGTCACTCTAAAGTCTATGTAAAATTAGATATTATCCAGAGACATAACCTTAACCGTCATATACACAGCATAGCAACACATAAGCCAATGGTCTTTTTTGTACAGGGAGGTTGATGTTGAGAATTTTTTCATGAACAGGTAATAAGGGGAGCTACTACACGCAGGTGGCTGAGCAGTGTTAACATGTTGTCTTCTACGCAGCAGGTTAGCAGCAAGCTAGCGGGCCGTTGTCAGCCAGGACCCAGAAAAGCAGCATCATCATCAATGGTGTGTCTACATCCCGGAGCCGTCACATTTTCCTGTGTCCGCTCAATGAACTATCTCCTCAGCTCTCATCACAGTGAGTGTTTATCAGTAGTCACTGCAACACTGTCTCACCTGTTGATACAATGACGAATTTAGCAGCTAGGCATCACACTTGCAATTCATTACTCTGTCTCTCTCAGGCTGCACATGTATGGCGTTTGCGAGGCTTGGAGGGGAGTTTTGCCAAGCCCAGCACCTGCTGCTTATTGTGGACAAGTGAACAGGAGACACCAGCTAGGCGCAATCACTGCCATTCACACACACACAGGTGTGTAGCCTAAAGACCGGTCGTGTCTTTATTCAGGAACATCATGAAAGAATTCTTCGTGTTTACTCTATTACAGTCCATAGACAGCAGAGAGTAGAGGTACAGTGAATCAGTGGCAATACAAATACTGATTTCAGTGTCCATTCATAGCTAGTCATTCATGTCACCCGGTGTTGGCCTATAAAAGACAAGAGTAAGTGCATGAAGTTTAAGGACATCATCCCATTCAGAAGTGGATATCAGATAAAAACATTTTAGTTAGTTTAGTTAGTTATATGAGACCAGTAGACAAAAAGATCATATTCGCATTAAAATAACGAGGAAAAACCAGTATTGAAGGATACTTTTAGTTGGGCTTATAGCATTGTAAAAATGAATGACTATCTGTGTGTCTGCCTCACAGGTCCTCACTGCCATCCTGCTCAACCCATATGAGGAGAAGCCAACCTTCAGTCTGTCGGCTGGCCTGGGGAGTAGGGGAGGCTTTGGTTTTAGTCCGGGAGTTTCCTCTCTGCTCTTCTCTTTTCCTGCTTTTCTTTTCTTCTCCACTATCTCATACAGATCTTCTCTGAATGGGCTAACGGATCTGAAGGGAAGGAAGGAAAGAAGGATAAATCTTTTTCTGTCTTCAGTTTTTTCCTTCTGGACTTTGGGTGTCCTCTCTCCAGTTGTTTTGATCCCAATCTGTTAGGTTTTGATTTTTGATTTTAACCAAGCCAATTTTAGTTTTTACTTCATTGCCAAGAAAAGTTTAGATTTTTTTCCTCTCATTTCTCTCCCAGGAAATTTATCTAGTCCGTTTTGGTTTTTATTCAAACTACTTTCTGTCGCCAAAGGAGTACAATATTTACATTCTTTTAATCTTTGCCCATAAATCATAATTCAGTTTAGTTATTTTTCTATTTTTGCAGTCAGAAGGAGTTTCACTTTGATTCGTTTGAAGACCTCCTACTCAATTTTTTAAAGCACAGTACTTTTCTGATCTTTAATTCTTTATTAACAAACCTTTTGTGGGTCTAAAAATGAACCGACCGGCTCCAGTGGAAATCTCCTATGACTGTCTGAGATTCCTCATCACGCACAACCCCACCAATGCACAACTGGGAAGGTTTATAGAGGTAGTGCATTTTTTTATCACAATTTTTAAATTTTGATTTATAGCTGAAACAAAAGTGACATGTTGTCTATAAATCTCTGTGTTTTGATAGGATCTGAAGGCATTTGGAGTTAACACCCTGGTGAGAGTGTGTGCTGCTACGTATGACAAGACACCAGTGGAACAAGAAGGCATACACGTTTTGGTAAGAATTACAGAGTGCATTAAAAATCCATTGTATTTCAAGCAGCAGTAGGCACAGCAAGCCATCAGGTTATTGACACAGGAACATTCAGCAACTGATAGCCATAACTAATCAGTTGCCATAGCAACATTAACCACGTAGAAATAGTGCAAACACCTCTAGACCATTCTTGATCGATGAATTGATTTTACCATGTTTCTCCAACACTAAGTCAGTCTAGATTTCAACCACAGAATCATGACAGCTGATAGGTTTGCAACAAAAAAGAGGTCCAATAAAGACTCAATTTTCCTTCCAGGATTGGCCGTTTGATGATGGTTCAGCCCCCCCAGACCAGGTGGTTGATGACTGGCTGAACCTGCTGCAGACAAAGTTTAGAGATGAGCCTGGCTGCTGTGTGGCTGTGCACTGTGTTGCTGGACTAGGACGGTCAGTATGGACACTAGATTATTTAAATGCTGATTATTACATGTTAATGGCTTCATTTGTTTTTTTTAACCAAAACACGTTAAAAAAAAAAGAAGATTCCTCATACGTATCCCTTATATTTAGTTATTGAGGAGCGGATGGGGAGTGTCTGAATCAGCTTTCACTGTCATTTACTCTCTTTATGCACAAGCTTATTTCTAGTACTTTTCCACTGGTCTAATAATCCCTCTAATATTACCAGTTCTAGCCAGCTGTTGTGAAATGTGACGGACAGACATTAGCCAAGGGGGTTAGCGTTAATTCTGAAAAGGCAGTGTCTCAGCTTTACACTGTCTTTGGTGAAAGATGTGGATATATTTTCCATTATGCCATTTAAGCAGAATGAATGTAATGCTATATGTTAACGGTTCATTAGCTGTCTTCCACTGGTAAGCCATCATATTAGTTAGCTTTGTGGCTAACTAATCTTGTAACAGGTAAACTGCAAGAAAGTGTTTTATAGCAGATGTCAGCTCCATAGTGATGAGGGAGAAAATGACGGGGCTGTTGTTCATTTACTTGCTAGAACTGTCTTACTAGACTTTCATAGCAAATTTGGTTGGTAATACAACAAAAACACTGGTAATAAAGTAGCTCAAGCTTAATTTAGTTATTGGCTTATTGGCTGTTACAAACACTGACAGTGATTTATCTGTTATTAGCATAATTCAGCCGAAATCAGCCTGCCAATGTATCACTCAGGCTCTAGTATAAACTTGGCATGCATTGTCAGTTGTGGTAATGTTGCACAGTTGCTAAGCTCTGTTTGCCATGGCCCTTTGATCCGTCGCTACAGGGGTCCAGAGTGAAATCAGGATTTAACCTGATAAAGAGTAAAGCTAGAGCCAAAGGATAGAGCACCAACTGAGTGGATGCACTGTTTTCAGGTCTGTGATTTATGCAGGGCTACAGAGCCAGAGCACTGTTGTTTCTGTGTTCCCAAACAGATGGTTGTAAGTTTTTATCCATTTGTTTTTTGTCCTCAGAGCTCCTGTGCTGGTGGCCCTGGCTCTAATTGAGTGTGGGATGGAATATGAAGATGCAGTGCACTTCATAAGACTGTGAGTACTAAGCTGTGATTCTACCCTTCACCATTTAACTTGATTGCCCTGAACAACTGCTCGGTCTTTTCATGTACCGTGTTCAGCACCATCCCTGTAGGTGCTCACACGCCTTTCACTGTTTTTTATAAAGCTGTCTCTTATCTCTCTTTTCCTGTCAGGAAGCGTCGTGGAGCGTTCAACTCCAAGCAGCTGCTTTACCTTGAAAGCTACAAACCTAAACTGTGTCTGCGCTCCAAAGATGCCAACGGTCAGAGCTGCTGTGTACAGTAGGAATCTGCAACACCACACATCTTCACTGCAACGACATAGGAGACTTAAATCTTTTGATGTTAAATGAAAAGTTGACGTCTTTGGGTTTTGTTTTTTTTTTTTTGATAATGTGAACCTATAAAATCTATTCAAAGCACTTCGTGGAATTCCAGAAATTCAAGGACCTCACTGCAAAGTTCTGCAAATATTCTAAAAAGTTTAGTCACGTAACCTCTGATTTTACATCAAAAATGAACCTAAAAAAGTGGAAGTGTTAAAGGTTTTTATTTCTGTTCCTTTGTCTTTAACCTCATCTTAATATGTAGCAAAACACAAAACCACACAAATACTTAGCACAGTAAAGGGAATCCCCACAGTCAAACAGAACAAATTTTTAACTGTCACTGTGAATTCAAGTTTGTTTAAAAAAAAAACAACAAAAAAAACAAAAAAAAAAAACAACATATATCACAAAGGTCACTCTCAATTCGATGATACAGGCGCAGCAACAGTAAATGCTGCTTATGTTAACAGACTGATTTAAAATGTTTATGTTTGGATCAATCGAAAACTTGGTATTTGTTCTAAGCAACAACACTACAAATGCTGAGTAAATAGTTGGCAGTATGTGCTCTCAGAGGCTTGCTGGTTTATTGCACATCAATCCTCACACAGATTTATTTATTCCAATCTTTGCTCACTGACCAAATCAATGTCCTGCAGCCAGAATGTGGTGTACACAATAAAGAACTAGGACAAGTTAGAAAACATTAAGAAATATGCTTAAGATTAAAAGAGGAAAAAAAAAAAAACGTGTCCTCAGTTTGATGCAAATGTGTGATATACTATATTTAAACAACACTACAATCTACCTACTTACTCTATGTCCCGAGTCAAAGTCATAGGTGCACAGTCTGCTTCTCTGGAACAAACTCACGTTGGCCGCACATGTTTGACACTGTCATTCATATTGTCACCAAGGCAACAGAGCCAACATATAAAAGATCAGTTGGTGAATGTATTCATAGAGGAATACTTAAAGGTTTTGGTAGATTATCAGCGTTTAGTTGTTGAAAACACAAACAAAATAATATCCTTAGTAGTGGCTGCAGTGGTTCATGCTTACATTTCACTATACAAAGTGTTAAGTGATACTCAACACTTTGTATGATTGAGCGGTAGCATATCCGTCTTTCTGCTAGATAATACTGAGTGATGATCTGTCCAGAAGATGCTGTTGATTGACAGTAAGCTCCATGCAAACACATGAGCATCTACTGTTAAAGATGGTACAGAAATAAGCTGGTATTTAACAGAGTAGGGGGAATTAGCTTTTAGATGCACAAACACTTAAGATCATTTTGATGACCCAGGTGTCTTCACTAAAAGGACAATCTTCCAAATACTTTCTGTATTCCTATTACAACAACCATAGAACAGGACTGTTGTGCCAACATGGCTGCCACTGAACACTTAATGGCCGTTGTTAATCTGCGGCTCTGTACCTACCTATCTGTCTGGTCAGCCGCTGTGTTCGTAAGATGCTGTTGGTCTTTGTGTTGTTACCATTTTTCTATAGGTTTTATTTTCTTTACCTTGTGTACCTTTTGATCTATTTGTACTTGTTATTTATTTATTGATTCCACTGTGTTTCTTTGTGAAATGTCCGTCTGCTGGGAAAAAAAAATCTACTAGTCCTCTTGGAAAATTAAAGTGTTTAGTACTGTAACTGCTGGGTTTGTTTTTTTTGGAACTATTTTGAAAATCATCCAGTTTTAAGTGTCTGTATTGTAAGTTTTAGAAAGCAAGGAGTTGTCAAACATCACACTTTCATTCTCAAGCATTTGAAGCATTTGGAATTAATTAAACTCTCAGGGTTGTGTCAGAATCAGATAACCACTGCAACCCTGATCACTTCTACATTGCATACATAATCAAGTCTATCTAATCCCTTTTGATAATACAAAGCTGTGACCTTCATATCAGTGGAAAACATGTTACATATTCCCCAAAGCACATTTTATGTATATACATTTGTAAATTCAGCTTTACAAACTGCAGATCTGCTTCTACAACAGTCCCAGGTCACAATGATTGGACTGTATGTAGCTGTACCTCTAACCTGGCAGCTGCCTAACATGAGGCTGAGCCTTATCCAGACCTCAGTGAAGTGTGTTTGTATGAGTGTGTGAGAGACAGTGAGAGATTGCCTGTGGCTGTGGTGATGCTGTGTGAATGTGGCTGTCAGAGCGGAATCGCAGCATCACATGGATCCAATGGATGATTCAAGGTTGATTGGTTTTATTGACTGACCTGACAACACACAAGCACAGGAACTAACCTTGAATAAAAGGGCCACATTGAATAAATACAATAAATGTCCATTAACTAGGTTTTAGACCCAATTTTTTTTAATTTAGCTCAATAATAGGCCGAGACTTCTAGCTGATTGATCAATTTGTCAGAAAAGCTAAAAAAAACAAACAAACAAAACAACTATCTTTATAACTGATGAATAGTTTAGTTAGAAAACAGTTAGTGGTTTCAGCTTCTTGAATGACAGGACTTGCTGCCCTTCTCTGAGCTCTGCCATTGTAAATGAATAACTTGTAGTTGTTTTGGTTGGACAAAATGAGACAGGACCTTGATAAAATGTGTTGATATTTTATAGATGGAAGGATTAACCAAAAAAATAATTGACAGAGTAATTAATGATGGAAAAAAATGTTAGTCAGAGCCTTAAGAAATTCCACTGATATTTTCTTTTTCCTAACTGTTTCATGTTCAATGCACAAAAAAATGGACAAATTACAAAACTACACATTACATCCTGGTGGATGTTTTCAAGGTAAGATTAGCTCAAACTCATTTGTTACATACAATCATTGGCAATTCAATAAAAGTGCTGTACAGTCATAAAACAGAAAATTTATTAAAACACTGATGCAGACAACACACTCAAGCAAAAACCTTGACCTTTTCAGATGGAAGTACCAATTTTTCTAACAAATGATGTTATTCTTGGAGTGTTTGTAACTAAAAGCTCTTCAGTCCAACCAGACAACTCATTAATGCCTTTTTCTGTGTGTACAATGCTGACAGCAGAACAGGACAGTTTTATATGAATGTATATAAAAAGTGGAAACAATAACTTCTATTCAGTTCAGTTCAACCCACCAATATAATTGCAAAGATATTCAACATCACTAAGTGTAATGCAAAACTTCAAATTAAGGTAAAAAAAGACTTCACCTGCATGATAATACAATAATACAATTAAACAGCGAGTGTAAAGAGACAAGTTAAGAAGTGTGTTTTCTGCCAGTGTGTTGTTTGCTCCTGTCGACAGTAGAGGGCATCAACCTCCTGTCAGACTGTGCACTTACTTTACATGTCATTTGCTGTTAAGTTAAAATGTAAGAACACTATCAATGTGTTCCTCAGGACTGAGTCCATGTAAAGTTTAACAGGCTGAACACATCAAATTGATAACTGTTCCCTGTAATGTTTCTGTTCTTATAGTATGTGCAATGAGTAATCCTTACATTGAGTGCGTACACACACACACACGCACGCACGCACGCACACAGGCCAACAGTGTCCTTGGCAGCTGAGTACAGCTCTGTCATAATCTGCTGAATTTATGACAGCTGAACATCTCTAAGCTGTGTGTGTGTGTGTCTGTGTGTGTGTGTGTCTGTGTGTTTGTTCGGTGTCCTATGGAGTCAAAATCACTCTTTCTTTCTTCTTTACATTTATATGCACAGACGGAGGGCGTGACCCAAAGAAATATCAAAATCACCATATTGAACAGTGGGATGCAGTGAGATAAAAATGATCAAGAATTATTTCAAGCCTGGTAGGCTCACACACACGCTCACACACTTAAATAAACAGTGTAGTAAAAGTTCGTTGTTGCTCACACAGCCGACAGAGGGCGCTCTTACCCGAAACAGCATAAATTAACAGGTCTGGAAAATAACATTGATTATTATATTGGTGATTGTTCCACCACCTATTTTTCCTACATATTTAACTGAACCTGTAGGCTATTTATCGTGAGGAGGAGGAGGAAGAGGAGGAGACCGGGGGGGAGGTTGAGGGGGGGCAGATGGGAGGGATGATCGGGACGGTGACCCAGTTCACCCTGCAGAGCAAACCGCTGATGATCAAAGGATGAAAATCACTGAGACTTTACTAATAAAACAACAACGGGTGTTCCCAGGTTCCTTACACACAGCTGCATTTCCTCTCTGCGCTTAAAACAGAAAAGAGAGAGACTGTGTGTCTGTGTGTGTAAGGGGGAGAGAGAGAGAGAGAGAGAGGAAGGAAGGAAGAGGGAGGGATTGAAAAGAGGAAAGTGGAGAGGAGCCGGAGTTTTTAGGTTTTCTGAGCATCTGGATATTTGGCTGGATCTGCAGTCAGAGAAGAAGAAGAGTTTTGGATGTATGGAAAATCACCTGAAACCAGAGGAAAAGACGAAAAAACCCCCCCCACACACATCAAAAGAGGAGCGGAGGAGAGACAGGAGGACAGGAGAAGTTCTTTTTCTAACGGGACAGGAGGATAGTTGCCAGACCAGCAGGAATGTTGCCGGTGAGTTTTCATTCATGAAACGTTTCAAAGAACGTAGAATTTTCTTTTCTCTGTGCTGGAATTAGCATCTTAAACGGCACCGTTTGTTGAAAGTTTGAAGACAGCTACAACTGTGAGGGGTTTCCAGTGAGTCCAAACTGAGCATGTGAGGGTGATTAGTTCAAACTGACGCTGCCGTCGTCCATAAGCGTCAAGGAGACTTAGTTACCTGCTGGGTTTCATACAGTTATTAGCTGTAATGAAAACCAACTTTTGATAGCTTGTCACAATCTGCGTATTCACTGAGAACACAGCTTAATGATGGACAGGAAGGCAAAGATGGCGGAAAAAGAGGGATATTTCTCTAAAGACACACAGACAGAGCAGATTTAAATTATTAGTATTTGTTTTTAGAGAAACAAACATGTAAAGACTATTAAAAGAACCAATGCTTTGAACTGCGTGAAGTTGCCAAATTATAAAAGCAGGCAAACCGGAAGTGGATCACTGAATTTTCAAAATAGAGCATATGTGAATTGTAATAATTCACAAATCCATTAAAATAGAACATTAATATGACATTAAGATAACATTTAATAAACTTAAACAAATAAAAAATATTTGAAATATTTGATTAAGTCATACAATCAAGTAGGAGACTTTGGACACCAATACAAAAAAACAAATACAATGCCCCGTTTTTAAAAGTAGCAAGGACATAAGAAATTATAGTTGATTTGATGACTTCAGAATAAATATTAAAGAAGCAAAACAGCAATTTACAATAATTTAAGATACTGGCAGTTATAGGAGATTCTGTGCTCTGTACCCACTGGAAAAATCCCTTTTTACAGTTTTAAGTGTTCTAATATTTTAGCTAGCTCTACATTCTTTTGAGTTTTATATATATATATATATATATATATATATATATATATATTTACACACTCTTTATTTTTTGTTAGATTGTATGTACAGTGTAGTACTGCAACACGTTCGTCAAGCGGGCTTTTATTTTGAAGGTTATTATCAGAAGTCCTGTTTTTCTTCTTTCTTCTGTTTGTCTTTACAATAATTTTAAGAGGTGTGTGTGTGTGTGTGTGTGTGTGTGTGTGTGTGTGAGTGTGTGTGAGAGAGAGAGAGAGAGAGAGAGAGAGAGAGAGAGAGACAACCCACTGGCACACCCTAACACATTTGCACACATAACACACATGCTTTTTTGCATGTGTTGGGCATTTGCTCATCATCCACAACTAGTAGAAACGTTGTCATATTTCATTCTGACCGTCTGCACTATATTCATGCATTAGTATTCAGCTCAAACACTGGATCTCATGAACAAAACTCTCAAAGTTTAATGTGCTGCATTTTACCCAGGTTTTACACAGAAACATTTCTTACTGACGTTCGTCATGAGGAGGAAATGGTCAGTGTTTCTCAGTGGATGTTATAAACATACACACAGTCTAAAGTTTGCATATATAGGAGGAAAAGGGTGATGTTGTATACTTAAATGCCTCTCATGCAGTAATCTCTGAGCCCTCCTTACAACCAGAATGAAGGTCTTAACCTGCCAGCACTGAAATGAGTAAACCATTAGTATTCCTGTTTCCATCCTGTCCTTCCTTTCTCAATCTCTCTCTCAATCTCTCTCTCTCTCTCTCTCACACACACACACACACACACACACACACACACACACACACACACACACACACACACACACACACACACAGAGAAAGAGAGAGAGAAAACACTACACCTCTTTGTGGCTGAGCTGGGCTGCTGTCAGCTCCAGACAATACGCTGAAGATATAGAGATGTGTTTACTGCTGGGACAGAGAGAGAGGGAGAGAGAGAGAGAGAGACAGAAACACAGAGAGAAATTTTACCTTGACCTTTCAACCCATCCTAAATGTCCTTCCTGGTTCAGGCCTATTCTTCTTCCTTTCATCCAAAGTACAGAGAGTTTTAGCTTTTGCCATTCTCCACTCATTGTTCACAGCTTTGTGAGTGTAAATCCTGACTTCCCCTGTGAAAATGTTTGCCTAAAGCTGCCCATCAACACAGCTACTTATTCATTAAGACTGCTGGGAGAAACGTAAAGAACGTATAGCTTGTCTAACAGCTTTGCGCTCACTTCTGTAAACAGGGCACCAGCTCACGTGATTGAGTATGATTTCATCTGACGACTTCTTCTGACATGTTGAGCAGCCGGCAAATATTTTCCTGGGTAGAGAGCTGGCAAAGTCGCTGCCACCACTTTCATTCCTCATGGACGCAGGAAGTCGTCCATGCTAAATCATAATATTAGCCACACTACTGCCAGTGCTGGACGTTCATGTTTCCCTCAGGATGAACTGTAATCACTTTGGTAACCGTCACCTCATAATCGGACCCTACAAGGGAGCTACAGAGGTCGTATTGGTGATCTTGTGGTCTGCTTTTACCATATAGTTTTTACAAGGATCACACCTGATTAGATAAAAAAAAAAAAAGATTTAGAAGTTTTAAGCTAACTAAAAATGTTTCAGAAATAATATAGTGGCCTTTTCCTCTGCAGGATTGATTCATCTTGGTGTTGCTGTGCTGCATGTGTTGCTGATTGAAGTTGCTACAATAGTTCCTGGGAGGTTGCTGAGATCAGATATTTTGTAGAAAATGTTCAAGCTATTCCATGAACATAAACGATTCATGGACATCAGACATGCAGGAGATACTGCAGACTGGTTTAGAAGTGTACAGGGCGTTTCTTTCTCAATGAGCTGAAGCTCATGTTTCAGTGGTCACATGCAGTTCCTATAGAGACGGTACAGACTGACTTGTGTGTATGTGTGAGTGTGTGTTTGGGTTTGGGCAGTGGGAGATTGGGGGGGGTTTGGAACGCAAATCACCTTCAGCTGTCACTCCACTTAACTCTACTGTCCTGTTACCAGAGATCCACAGTAAAATATTCACTATCATATTGTTTATTATAATGGTCATTTATGAGGCTCATTTACATCAGAATGAGATTAAAGCTCATTCTATACTTCATTCATTGTACCTTGCTCTAAACAAAAGCATCAGTCCCGTGTCCTGAAGTGTGAATGTAATGTAATATAGACTCAGACCTATCATCAGTCTATCTTCAGTGAGTGCTACTACATACAGTATCTGACTCCATATTTAAGCTTGTAAATCCCTGCAGTTTATTAGCAGCTGTTACTTGAAGCTGCCTTACTGGTAGGACTGGATGGCACAGCTATTTTCTCCTCAGTGTGTAATACTTTCCTAATTTTGCTCGATGTACTTCCTAAAAAAGGATGTCTTCGTGTGTGGTTTTTAAATGGAAGCGGTTTCCACTAACTACACCCACACTCTGATGGTTCATCATTAACTAGTGAGCAAACCACAGTTTGAAACATCACAAGAACTAAATTTTAATGATGTGGGTTTCCACCAGCTGCTCTGAAATTACATTCCAAATTTCATGTAAGAGTTAAGGCCAGTGCAATGGGCTGGATTCAGAAATAAAAACACACTGGTCAGACATAACACCAGTTTGACAGATGGCACAGATTGAAAACCATCCCACTCCCAGGAGGACCTCTCTCCTTGAACGGTTGGTGGAGCAGGTATAAACTCACTGACCCCCCAGATCCCGACGCAGTCCATCATCATTCAGAATGACATACAGCAAAGCTAAAGCAGCCTAAACAGCATTTAATCGTCTTTGTTACATAATTCACATTCACAAAAATGACAGTTACACCATCTCAGCCAGTAATATTAAATTTGGTTATACAACACACACACACACACACCCCTGCAGTCACTGCATTTGACTGTAAATGTCACAGTAAAGTCACATACTGTAATTATGTCCCTGTAACATTTCACCAGGTAGAGAGAGTCCTCATCATTTCAATATAAAGGAATAGTTTGACATTTTGAGAAATGCACTCAGATAGTTAGATAAGAAAATAAAAACATTTACATGTCTGAATTTTAAATATGAGACTGCAGCTTGCAGCATCTTAGTTTAGCTTAGCACAAAGACTGAAAACAGGAGAAAATGACTAGCCTGGCTCTGTCCAAAGGTAACCAATCCACCTATTAGCACTTGTAAAGCTCACTAATGAACATGTTATATCTCATTTGTTTAGTCTCTACAAAAATGTAATTGTAAAAAATGAAATTTGCGTTGTTACAGATTATGTTCAGGACTCCAGGAAGTTATTGTGACTAGCCTGTAAACAATCTGGGACATAACCACCATTAAACAGTGAGTTGTTGTTCTTACACCTCAGTGTTGGCTCGGATCATACAAATTAAATATAACGTGTTAAGCAGTACGTTTTATAGGTGCAGAATAAGGCTAACTGTTTCCCTTTGTTTCCAGTCTTTGTGCTAAGCTAAGCTAATCAGCCGGTGGTGGCAGCTTCATGCTGAGTGTACAGACATGAGAGTGGTGTCGATCTTCTCATCAAACTCTGCACCAGAGAGTAAATAAGCTTCTTTCCAAAAACGTCAAACTATTCCTTTAAATTCATCATTATTCATGCTGCGTTCTCTAAAGGCTACCCCCGGTGACATTAACCCCAGCGCTACAACCTTCTGGACAGTATATATTATGGCTATTAGCAGAGTTAGCTCCACTTAGCCGAAGTATATAAAAATATCTGTTCTGCAAATTCAAACATGATTAGTGTTGCTCTGGAGCATATTGTATGCATTTTGTCCTTTCAGTGGGCAGCTGGTGACAGCTGGTGAGCAGGGTGAC
The DNA here is from genome assembly GCF_002260705.1 of Seriola dumerili. Classification (NCBI taxonomy): domain Eukaryota; kingdom Metazoa; phylum Chordata; class Actinopteri; order Carangiformes; family Carangidae; genus Seriola; species Seriola dumerili. The sequence goes on from NW_019174404.1 coordinate 16,781,476, forward strand.
ATACCCATGTGACTTTTTCACCACTCTGAGTGTGCCTTAAGGACACACACACACACACACACACACACACATATACATAGTCAGCACACTTTGTAGAAGGAAACAAGTGTTCAAAATTATGGACATGGTCATCATTTTTTTTTCTTTAGACTTTTGTGCGCTTACCTCACTGTTTTAGGTGTGTGTGTGTGTGTGTGTGCGCATAAATTTCTGTTATGTGGTTGCATTGTCTTTGTGGGTGGAAGTACAGTACTGTCCCTTTGAAGAACTTGGAAGAACATTTTGTTTATAAGAATTCCAGGTCCTGTGGAGACACACACACACCACACACCACAGACACACACTCACCACACACAGAGACGCTTACAAGGCAGTACATTTTAATTCCTTCTGAGTACTTTGTAATAAATGTGGCAGTCACAGAAAGAGCTTCTGCCATGTTAAACAAAATACAGCTTCTCTAATAAACTAATAAAACTAATAAAAAGACTGTTTTATGATGAATCTAACGATAATTGATACCCTAAAATGTCTGATGATGCCCCAAAGTCTTGATGAAGATTTCTAGTGTTTATCTAGTGTAATTTATTTATTTACCTACTTTCTTCCCTGGAATTCACCATTGCTGAATTGCTGAAACATAACTCTGGTTAATGATGGTCCTTCAACTAAAGAGTTATGATAGTTTAGTACAGGGTCTCCAGGCAGCGGCTGCAGAGAATTGTGGGACATAAATATCAGTCAGATCCATGCGACAACTAATCTCTGACTGAAGATTTATTGTCGTGTGTGTGTGTGTGTGTGTGTGTGTGTGTGAGAGAGCTGGAGTGACAGAGGTCAAGAGGCAGAGCACAGGGTAAAACACAAGTAAAGGACAGACAGGGCGTTGTTGCTATTTACTGGTGTGTTAATGAATTTATTTAGTCATTAAGTTCACAGGCGATAGATTGTAATTTACAGCAATGATATAACACGTCTGTCTTCGCTGTCCTCTCACTGTCTACTGATTTTCTGTCAAATCCAATAGATGCAACAGAGCTCTCTATGTGTGTGTTTTGAGCACATGCACCCAACATGTGACCTTGTGTGTGTGTGATAGAGAGAGACAGCTCCTCTGCCAATGTACCTTCTGTGTCCTTTCTGTATGTGTGTGTGTGTGTGTGTGTGTGTGTGTGTGTGTTTAACAGTGCAGTCATGCTGCAGTATATCAGTGTAGCCTCTCTAATCTCTGTGTCCAGCGTTACCACTGCTGCTCCTGGACAGCTTCGCTCCACACCACTGTCCAACCAGAGTTTTTTATGTTGTGTTGATACCTAGTATATAAAAAAGTAATTCATGTGTTCAGGATTATGTTTAGGTACATTCTTCAAGTCTGCACTGTGTCATTGCTGTTGGGCCATCACATGTCTGTGATTCAGAGTGGTATTAAGGCTTTTTCATGTTCCTGTAACTGTCTATGAATCTTTCGCTGTTAAGACTCATGAAGTATTATAAGCTGCACTAAAAATATAGTAAAACAGTGTTTCAGTATTGTAGTATTAATGATTTTATAAGTGAAGGTCACTCTTGACCCTAAGTGACCTGTCCGGCTCCAGCTCTGCTGGACTCAAGGCTAAAAAAAAAGTTTTGGCATCAGAGCGTCTGGGCCTTTTTTTAAAGACTGGACAGTTCAGTTGACACATGCCTGCCCTGAACTAATCAAGCCACTGACCTTAAATTGGTGTCTGTTATTCAGAGAGTTGCAAACGTTCAGATGTGGTGTCTGGAAATAAGAGTTTAAGGAACATTTTTGGGTTTTGAGAAAATAATTGTTTAGAGTCTTTTCAGCGGCATCTAGTTACAGTGTACAGCACAGATTATTAAAGTATAAATTACAATATGATAATTCAATTAAATCAACAATTACAATGCTGCATATATACAAATATATAATGAAAGAGATGTACAGGAAAAGTAAAACATAACAACAGTAGACTGCACTGTGATGAACAAGAATTTTTAATTTTTAAAGTTTAAATGATAAAATATTAAAGTAGAAATATAAAGATAAAATTGGCACAGGAACACCTAAGACTTTTTTTAAGACTTCACAATTCAGTTGTCACATGCCAGAACTAATATATCCACATACCTGATAATGTGTTGTAGATTATTCAGTGAGTGTCAAATCTTTGGTATCAGGTTAAAAAAAAGGATGCAAGCAAGTATGTAGAATATAGTTGTAAGTGTAGTTACATCAACAGTTAGAATTACATCATGTACAGTAGGCTGTATGAAAAAGTATGGTGATATATGCATTTGAGCATGAACACAGTGAACCAAATAAGCAAACTGTAAAATATGTAGGATACTAAATGTCAAACTGTCTAATTTTAAAAACAGAAAAACCAAGATGTATGCGAGATACCTACTGAAAAAATCTGACAGGAGTATATGAACTATATTCAGTGTATTCAATAAAATGTTCAATAAAAACAGAAGCACCGACATCATATCAGAGGTGGGCGGTGTTGACCGGACCGTATCCGATTGGTCATAAAAACCAATATCAGCTCAGTCTCATGGTCTCCTCCCACTAACAGGCATAAAAAGTGTCCAGATTCTCTGTCTTATTTCCCATCAGCCTCTCCTCTTCACCCTCTCCCTTTCCTCATATTTACTGAAAGTCGACTCCCCCCCCTCCCTCCCCTCCTCCCTTACTGACACACACTCTTATATCTGTACTTCCTGTCCTGGCACACACACACACACAAACACACACACACACAGACACGCGCTCTGACATTCACACATTTTAAAAACTCTCCCACCTGCAAAGACACCACTCTCTCTAATTATCTGTCTCTCTTTTTGACAATTACACACATGCGCACACACGGGCACCCACACACGGCTGTGTGTGTCTTTGCTCGATGGTTTTCCAATGAGGCGTTTCTGTAGGCGGGTGTTGGAGCGACTGGTGTTTCTCTCTAAAAATCTCAACGTGAGTAAATGCAGGAGACCGAGGAAGAAGCTCAGAAGCGGGAAAACCAAACCATCGGTGAGTGACAGACAGAACAGCTTTACTTTATTGTGACTCAAGTATTTCTACATGCTCTTCACAGTGAGTCAGTGTTGTACAGCTGAGTTGTAAATCAAAGAAAAAGAAGCGTGAAATGTGCGTTTCTCTAAAATAATCGTACTTGCATTAGTGTAGTGTGGTGAAATACTTTTACTGACACAAGTAGTCAAATCAACATTACAATGATGGGCCCTGTATGGCCCTGTACAGGCTAAAGGGGCAGATGGAACCAGGTTGGGGTTTCAGTTCAGAGGATGTGCACCAGCCACTGCGCCTCTCCCCCATAAAATGAAACACACTGCATGTGCTGAAACACCCTGGAGAAGCTAATGAAATCAGCACTGATGTGTTTTCTGCAGCAGTCAGACTAACGGAGGACACTGAGCTGTTTGTCACTTTAACCTGCTCACAGTCACTTTCTCTTCTCTGACTATCTGACTATCTCCTTCTCCCCCTCTCTCATGCCTAAAATAGCCCGAGTCACTCCATTCAGCACCACAACTCAATCTGCCTCCGTGTGTGTGTGTGTGTGTGTGTGTTATATTCTGTTAGTCTTGTTTACTGACACACTGAATAAACTTGTCATGGCTGTGAGTTCACTATTTACAATGATTGGCCTCCTCTACAGTCTCTATACTGACTAGATTTTTTTATTTGTTTACTTTAAATCCATTTCAAGTGATTTCTGAAAGTTTTCAGCTTTTCTATAATTCCTAATTAGACCAGCATTGCTTTCACACCATATATTTCATGATATTTATTACAAATTTAATCTGATCATAGTTAGTTCTACAGACACAATGGAAAACCTCTTAGCTGGTAATAGTAGAATTTATGGTTTACAGCCATCACACTATATTATAATAATTTTGCAGCAGGATTAGGTTTGGTCTTCTACTCTGGAGCTATATAGTCTGGTCTATTCATAGAGGGATTTCAAGTAATATAACCTGTCTTGTAGCGGCTGTGTTGGAGGTACACAGTGGGTGTAAACAGCAGATTGGATTCCAAACACATATTTTCTTCATGCTACCTGCAAGATAACTGATATTTCACAATATGTAAAGATGGTTCATTTTGCATCTTAGCAGTGGTGCACAGTACACTGTATCCATTATCTTATTAGTATGAGGCAATAATTGTTTGAAGTAGGACAAGTGATCTGTGCTTAACTCCTTTAATGACGGCAAACATTTGCAACTACACAAAGCATCACAGCTGCAGTGTAAGAGGTGAACTGCAGGCGTGGAAATGATACATGATGGTACTGCTGTGAAATAGGTGTCTGCTTTAGAGACCTCAGGTTTTTGTCTTTGCTGTGTGCTAACTATCTAATTCTACCACCTTCATTAATCTGTGACCTCCAGTAGCAAATATCTACCAAAGATCTGTGATCCTGTTTTCTTTTCAAAGTAAAAGCACAAAGAGTAGAATGTTTGGATTTGTCACATATGAAAGCAATACTTGTGTTTTTTTGTATTGGACTTTGGTGTTGGTATTAAACTTTCATGCTAATCCAGCAGCGCATTTAGATCTTTTAAGAATTTCAGTTTAATGCAGGATGCTACCAAAGATGTGCAAAACAGTAGTCAGGTTTCCATTAAAGTTTTGTGTAAAATAAAAACGATTTAAAAAAAAAAAAAAGGCGACAAAATACAGTTTCCATCGAGTGATGTTATGCAAATAAAGCTGGGTTTTGTTCCAATTAAACGTGATGATGGATTTCCAGCAGTTTGCCTCTCGGGTGGAACTGGCTCCCTGAGTGATGATACAGCAGGCGCCATAACTTGAACGCGTAAAAAGTGTTTCCATTGCGAATTTGCGGAATATTGCTTTGCGGAATATTGCTTTGTCAGATGGTTTTTTAGAAAATCACATTTCCACTACTAATTTTTAAGTCAGCAATTTCAAATTGCGCATTAAGCAGGTCAATGGAGACGCACCTACTGGTGTTTTGCCTGTAATCAGTATGTATAACACAGCTAGTTGGTAGAAGATTAACACAGATTGTTGGTCTCTAATATTAATGTTACTTTGGTGCTATTTTTCCCCAAGACAGGCAACTAAAAAGAGTTTCTTGTGTCACAGTAACCTGCATTTGAAAGTGACACATGACTTTTACTGGATAAACCTACACATCTCCCAGTTTTTACCTATTTTCTCATAGTTTCTGCAGTGACCCTCCGCGATGGTGTCAGCCATTACAACATTTGTGGCAGAGCTACACAGCCACCGCACACTTCATCAAGCTCTCCACCATGGCAAACAACAGTGTGTGTGTGTGTGTGTGTTTGTGCTGCATTTATAAAGGATATTTTGTTTTTAGGGAATTAGGAGTATTTTATGGTTCAAATGAGAAAACCACTCGGAATGATTTGATTATATAAAGTGTCTTTTCATCTCTGCCAGCAGTCCTTTAGTGTAACAAATGATCATGTTTCTGACCATGTGAAACAAAAACATTACAGCCCTTGTGTGGCCACAATTAGCCTACTTTAAATGATTTGTGGACTAGTAAAACCCCTACCGTGTTTGCAGGGTTTTAGGGTTTAGATGTGTGTGTGTGTGTGTGTGTGTGTGTGTGTGTGTGTGTGTGTGTGTGTGTGTGTGTGTGTGTGTGTGTCTAATCCAAGCATTAGAGAGTGTGTCCCTGCTCAGTCTGTCTGCATGCAACTAGAGATTGTTTCACATGATCTAGGACAGGTGTATAGAATACTGTGGATTAGTGTACAGTATATATTTTATGTGTGTGTGTTTGTGTGGTGTGTGTGTGTGTGTGCATCCTTGAGTATGGACGGTGTGCAATGTAATGTGTGTGTGAGAGAAAGAAACATTGAGATTAAAAGTGTATCTGTATCTGTGTGTGTGTGTGTGTGTGTGTGTGCGTTCCTATCCCAGATTACCCTAAATTTATCTTTCAACTGCCGACTGACTATCTGACATGACATCACCAGTGACATTGCCAATGACATCACTGGCGATAACACAGGATGTCCTCTTTCTGATTACTATTTTAATCTTTTGGCAGCAGAATTTGGAGGATTTGATAACAAAATGATTTCATGGGGGATTGTTACTCCCCGGCTGATACTTCAGAATCATATATTGCTTTTCCAAATATGTTAATAATGGGAAACTGGTAACAGACTGAAGCCATACAGTGATGAAAATGGCAATTTTATATATGTACTTTGCATTATTACATAGCTAACTAAAGAGTTTGATAAATGTGATTATATATATATATATAAATATCAGTGAGAATTTTTGATTTTATTAAATTTAGAATCAGTTAAACCTTTGTCCTGAGCCAAGAGGGAATTGTATGTGTGTCTGTATTTATACAAGCAGTTATTGATAGGTAATTAAAGCTGTAATCCATCAGTGTGTTCTTTAGTCAGATGGATGGCTGTATCTTGTTACAAGCTGCTGTTATCAGTAGTCTGCCTCTCTCCCCCAGTTCTCAATGGCCTTCTTATCACATTACACATGTTAACACATGTTGTATCTTGATGTCTTGAAAGCTTTAACATTTAATTGGATTAAATTCCCATCTGCAGCTCAGGTTATGATGTTGTCATTCAGGTCGAGTAGCCTTAAACCTTGATTGGATTTAAGTGCATTTGCACTATTTGTAAATGTATCCAGATGCTTCTTCAGCTGTGTGCTGTGTGATTTATTTGTTCCAGTCTTTGTTTTTTCACCTGGATTTTTCCACTTTAATCTGAATGTGATCACTGATCAGCCAGGTTGCCTCTTATTGCTGAGACAGGAACAGGGCTGAATCATTTATCAGTTAACCAGTAGTTATCTTAGTTAATTAGTCATCAGTTATGTCTGATGAGAGAGAAATATTTAACTGAGAAATGCTTAATCCATGGTAGGGTAAATGGTAAGACATTTAATGACATTTAACCTTTTTGTTTCTATGTTTACAGGTGATCCTGACAGTTTACCTCAATGACACCCAGCAGATGCTAACTGAGGTCCCGGTTACTCCGGCAACCAGAGTGGTTGATGTGGTTGAATACTGCAAAGAGGCTGGCGAGGGGGAATGTCACTTGGCTGAAGTGTGGAACGGGCATGGTGAGTCCATCTGTCGATCCATCAGTGATGAATAAAAAATACTGACTGATACTGAACGCGTTGTGAACACAACTTATAAATTTCATGAAAGCCATAAAATTGATATGGTGAATGTATTAGCAATCAGTTGCTATTTTACACATCAAGCAGACAAATATAAATTTTTGCTTTCATTTGATGTCATGTTTTTTGGCCACCCAACAAATCCAAAGTCTAATACTGTCCAACCCTGCTTTTAGCTCTGGTATGGTCTCAACCACCTCCTACGGGAATTATCTGGCTTATTAGCTGCTAAATGCTCCATCAGCTGGTTGTCCTTTTTTCACTGAAAACAGCTCCATGCTGCTGAAACAGTAAAGTTGCAGGTCATAAAAGTTGGATAAGAGGCGAAACGTCTTCCACAGACAAATACAAGTCCATTTGCCTTCGATTCAATTTGAGAGAGAGATAACTATGACCTGGACGAATGAGAACATTCACAGACAGGTCATAAAACCAAAACACTGAGCTGGAAGACGCTAAAACACTCCATAGATCTGAGAGAAACTGCAGGTTTGGGCAATGATTCTATGTGTGTTCATCACTATAAGCAACCCCTTTCATATTGTTTATAATAATTTGAACCATTGTCAATATAAAAATGTTGATTAACACATCAACATAAACAAGTTAGAGATCATAAAAGCCAAGAGAACTCAGGAATATTAAACAAGGTAAAGAAAAAATAACACCAGCAAGAGGCCAGTATAAAAAGTGCCCATTTATGCAGATGATGCACTAATTAAATCAATACATTTATGATCAGAATTCAACTTGTTGAAGCAGCTTTCTGTTTGACTTGAGCACATCTGTAGCATCAACAAAGCCAACATCCAACAGACTGATATGGGATCATCAGAAAATTTACACTGATTAACCGAAACAAAAAGGAGGCAGAAAATTTTGTGATTCTGTTAAAATATTTCCACATATCCCTCCTTTGTAGTCTGTTGACAATAGAGTGTTGCAGGGATGACGCATTTTTGTAGGCCAACCCAGAAGTTAGCAGCACCCTATTTCCCTCCACAAAAAGCCACTGGGTTTTTGGATTATTGCAGAAAAGCACAGTAATCTTCACAAGTGTGATTTTTGAAGCCTGAATACAATCACCAGAAGTGATTGTCCCTGACAACCTCTGTATACTCATTAAGCCATTTGTTAGCAATTGTTTTTTATAAGACACGTAAAAGTTTAATAATATCATGACTTGGACATTTACTGACATATTTTATGTCATAGAATAAAAAGTGGAAATGTTTTGAGCTGTTGTCTTCTAACCAAAATCCCACTACAAAAACATTGACATTGGGATGAGGGACTCATTCCTGCAGCAGTCTTATTGATGTGAAGTATAAGCCCTCCAAAACTCATATTCGTATTCTTTTTCTTCATATCATTTTCTTTTCTTTGTAGCCAGAATTGTATCTATATCACCAGTGTCTAGTACTCATATGATTAACATTGACAGGCTGTCGTTTGAGCATTAGAGTATTTACATGATTATAATCTGGTGTTATATGGCAGGATAATCACAGTGTGACTCTGGCCTAGATCGTTTATTTTGGAGCTAATTATAAACAAAGGCAGACCTATATCACTGCTTTCAGCCTGTGAAATCAGTAAGAGTGCTAAGTGCCTCCTGTATACTGGATGTCATTGTAAAACTTGAATAGACCAGTCCATCACATGTACACACGGAGAGCTGCTGTGTCCATTAAGGCATGGCCTACATTCATTCAATCATAGCTGTTGTGATCCACATTACAACACAATGTGTTTGTGTAGCAGTGTGGTGTGACTGAGCGGTCAGACAGGCTATAAATGGCTGTTATACTATACTGTTTCTTAGAGGGTGACACTGTAAAGCAACACATAATAAATGGTGGTATAAATTGTGTTGTGTCAAAGCTTTGCTGTGTGACGCGAGGCCATGCCTCAGGGCCACAAGTGGCCTCACAGCTGGTGTGTGTGTGAGGCCGCAAAGCCATTGTCTAAGTGTGTGTATTATTAGCCTGGATGGATGGATGTATTTTGCTGTTAGAATATTGTTAGTGGGTTTTGAAAATGCTTTTTGGGTTATTGGTTAAAAATAATTAATTATACAAATACATATTTTCACACTGGGAGCCATTTCAGACCATTACAGACACCTTATAAGATTTAGATGAGGTTGTTGTTTGGGGTTAGTTTTAGTTAAATTAAAGGCCAATTATTTGAGAGTCATTGCAGGTTTTCAACCTTGTTTTTCAATTTTTTGGCAGGACAAATTTTAACTTTTCAAGTGAGCTTTAAAGGAGCTATTTGTACGTTTTGCTATTGCTACATAGCTAGCATTAGCATTAACAGCTGTTTACTGATCAGTCTAGAAGAAAAGTTGCAAGCTCAGCATCAAACTTCATTCCTTTACGCACCGAGAGCAGGTCTCCATAGGTAGAAAGCTACACCAATGTTAACTTTTGTCTTTAGTTAGCACACTAAACAGCTAGCCTGGGCCCGTCTCCTCACTGTCCTCCAATCTGCCCTGAAGACATAGCGCTGCACAGAGGGTGTATTATAATTTCACGTCTGGTAAGCAAGCAACAATCACCACCACCCACTCCAAGCAAGAAACCACGTTCGGCGGCAGAGATGTTTACACAAAGTGAAATGTTGAAACTCAAGGCTGCATGATTTTTATGGCTGCACCATACCATTAAATGGAAATATTTTATATGCCTTGAACATCATTTTATACACATATCCCCAAAAGATAGTCTGACATATTTGGTATCATTGGAAACGTTCTACTAGAATTCAAAATGAAAAAAAGTTCTGTGGCTTTGGACAATGTTTGGCTGCACAAAATGAGTTTGTAATGGCTGACCCATCAGCAGGACAGCGGGAATAATATGGATAAATGACAATGAGGCAGGATCTGCAATAGATTGTCTCACATTTTCTCATCTGTCTCTCCTCAGAGCGAGTTCTCCCCCAGGAGCTGTTATTGTTGGACCTCCTTCAGCAGTGGGGGGCCAGGAGGCCTGAGGTCAGCTTCTATCTCAGACACTGCCCCTCCTGGGCACAAGGTACAGCAAAACAAACACACTTACATTACAGGAGTCTAATTGCTGTCTGGCAGGAACAACTTTCAAACACATTTCATATCGTTTCAGTATTGAGGAACATTCACTCACATGGAGAAAAAACACAAACACAGAGACAGTGGTATGTGTGTGAGGTTTAGAGGTGAGATCAGGGGCTCGGCCAGTAATTAGCCAGATAAGATGATTAGTTACATAACATGGATGGTGCAAACCTGAAGGAGAGGGAGACAGAGACAAGGACAGAAAGATGTTTGTCTGCTGCAGAAAAGTCATTTCTGGGAAAATATCAGTTTGAATTGCTCAGTGCACTAATGAATACATTTGTGAAATCAGTTCTCAGCTGAATCAGTATTAAACATTAATGCCAAACCTATCCAGGCATGCTAAATGGATTTCTTTTCTCTAAACTTGAACTTGTCCAGTAAAAAGGATGTGAATGAATGATTGTGTAATATTTATATGTGTTAGCACTCGTACAAGCGTACAACTGCAGGGCTGCTGCTGTACTGTGCTGTGCTGTCACACTGGTGTGTTCTTGTGTCTGTGTCTGCTCCCCGCAGGGAGAAGACAACCTCACCACCTGCTGGTGTATTCCCTTTTTACTCCCCATTCATGAAAAGCACAATTCTCATTCATAAGAATTTCATCATTATCATATGCGTGTGAACAGTGAAGTGGATTCTGAATAATAAGTTAAACCTAACACTTATTAGTCAGGTTTTTTTCAAGTTGGGATAAAGTCATGAAGCCCACTGAGGTTTTCTCATGTGCCAGTTTTGATTCTTTATTAGTACTGACATATAAACCTTTATTAATACTATGTTTATACTACGTTCCTTTTAAGTATTCTGTCAGCAATGAACAGGATTTAGCCCAGCCTGTTGTGCCTGCAGCTTTGTAACAGGTTCAGGAGCAGCAGGGTAAGATCAAGGATGCTAATACTACAAATGGAGAGTGGTTTTTGTGTGTCTCTGTGTGTAGAACTGCTCTGTCTAAGAAGCAGCTAGGGGCAAAACCTTTTGGTGGAACCTAATTCAAACTCGGTTCTGTCGTTTCATTCTTTTCTTCCCTTGCTTACATACTGCGTGATATACAGTAATATGTGTTCCCGCATCCCTAACAAATTCACTTCAACGTCTGCCCTTTGCACAAAGTATTTACAACTGGTAAGACAAAAGATTCAAGGGAAATCAGTGAAGCTAGTGATACAAGCAATATAAAGGGCCAAAGCAAAGGTTAAAAAATCTTACAACCCCAGTAAGGTCAAAGATACATGTTGCAAGACTCAAAGAGGGAAATCAAAGTCAGAACAGATTTACATTCTGCAAGGAAGGGGCTCTTTCAGGTGCGTACCCTGTCTGAAAGGGAAAAGTTAAAAAATTGAAACCCTGTGTGCAGTCCTTGATCTGCTCCAGGCTAAAAGAACACAAGAAACTCCCAGCATGACAGACCTGAGGGAAGGAATAACTTCTCTCAAGCTGAAGCTGCGTAAGGCCTAAAACAAGTGGGAAGAAGAGCCCTAAAACCAACCCAAAAATCATCAGGGATCTTCAAACCCGGGTTAATGGCTTTGTGAAGCAGATCCAGACTGTGAGTGTGGAATATGCAATCTATATGGGTCTCAGACAGAGAAAACCATACCACACATCCATGGATCTCCATGTGGACATACAGAACATACAGGTCGAGGTAACGGAGAAGGACCTCAAGCCTGAACTGAGCAACACAGAGAGTGAACCAAGCTGCCTGCAGAGCCAGGACAAAGAGGTTCTTCATTTCAATATGGAGGATCTGAAATCAGACCACCATTTTGACAATGAAGAACTTATTGAGGAAAAAAGAAGAGGAGAGATTGGTTTGCCTCAAGATAGATGGTATAGCGAAAATCACAGACACCGCAGGCAGTCAGATTTGGGAAGAGAAACAGGGCGAAGAGCCAGAGAGTGGAGATTGCCAAGCTCCACCAGCTGAGGAGCGGCTAGAGGCCCAACATCAAGAGTACAAAAAAAAAAGGAAAAAAAAAGTCCTTCAAACCAAGGAGCAAGAGTGGACAAAGGGGTTTGATCATATGAAGTTCAAAGAAATGAGCAAGAGGAGGAGGAACTAGTTTGTCAGGATGTTCGTATGTCGCTCTGGACAACATGCAGAACAGTAGGGGGATTGTGTACGGGCTCCAGTTAGGCTCAATAATAATCCTTTCACACATGCACTGCAGCCTTGAACGTATCTAGACATTACTTGGAGGAGCTGTATGTGAAAAACACAATTGTCCAAGTCAGTTGGAGCAGAAGCAGGTCAGGCCAGGGTAAATCAGACTTTACCCTGTCAGCTCTCTAGCAAGATACAAAGAGCAGCAGTTCATTTGACAGTCTGCTGTGGACAGAAGACCCTTTTTTCCCCTTTGTCTCCCTGTTTTCCAGCACAAATATGTAACCCAGATGTGGGGTTGATGAGAAAAATCATCCTTACAACATACATACAGACTGATGAGCTGCTGGCTGGTTGATGCCTCCCTGCAGCAGCCAAACTGTCTCCTCTGTTTGCTGCCAACTTGTGTTTGGCTCCTCACCTAATATCATAAAACAGCTTCTTAAACTGGCCAATTACTCTGTGAGGATCAGAGCAACACATTACCCTAATGTATTACCTCCTCCTGTGCCGAGTTTGCATCTCTCCTACAAGGACATCACTTTCCTCTCAGAAGCTTACCCTGCTTCTCCACATCATCAAATCATCAGACATGTACAACTAATGATAGCGTCTTTCTCTCCATCTCCACATGTGACTCTTGATTATTAACATACTATTTTAACTGTCCGAGAGTCAATTGAATGTAAATACTGTTTTTAGTCCTGCGTTGATCGTGAGATACGCTTATATCTGCTCCAGTGAATGTAAAGTACTGCTGTAAGTGCTCTATTGACTGGAGGTGAAACCTGGAGCTGCCCGGGATTAGCCCAGATTGAACCTGTCTGGTCTTAGTAGCATTAAAAGGAACAATGCTATTAATAGATTACGCACTCAGAGAAAGATAGAGCTACATTTAGATGAGAGAAAAGCAGGAATCCCAGCTTTTAATTTTTACTATTTCAGCGACATTTCTGTCTCAGCCAATAAAAAGCAAATAAATACATTTTCTATCACGTGTTTTTGATGCTATAAAAAAACCAGGCAACACCTTGTCCTCTGTATTTCAGTGCTGTTAAAGCAGGCCGGTTGCCAGCAACATCCTCTACATCCTTAGTAGTAGGAATAAGAAAGAGGACAGTGCTAACAAGGACACGTGATAACTTTCTCTTTTAGCACCAGAATATATTGTAGAATACTGAAACTAGAGCATGATTGATATGAAAAATATCAAAATATATACAGTATATGTAATAAATCAGAAGTTTTGATGGAATCATGCCATTATGATTTATTTGCCGTGTAACGGACAGGAAAGCAAATTTTTACACCCTAAGGCCGATGTGGCCTGTCCATTTATCTTTGTGATAAAGCACACACATGGTTGAATGGTTAATTAAGGCCAAGGCTCTCTCTCTCTCTCTCTCTGTCTCTCTCTCTCTCTCTCTCTCTCTCTCTCTCCTTCTCTGTCCATCACACAAGGCTGAACTCACCCAGGTCCATTTTAACGTCTTATTTCAGTATCTCTGCTCAGATCGCTCAGATTTCTTTTTCTTGTTCATTTATATGCAGGAAGTCAGCAGCCTCTGGAGCAGAGCTGGACCTCGGAAGAGAGCGCTAATGACAGGGTAGGTGCGCGCACACACACACACACACACACACACACACACACACACACACACACACACACTGGAGCTGGGCTGGACTGAAGGTGCAGGACATGCTGTGTTATGCATCTCCAATTAGCTCAACCTCAACACCAGGACCTATTGTGCATGAAGGATCTTTTGGACTGTAAGACATAAAGATATTGTTGAGAGCTTCAGTTTGTCTCTAGCACCTACACTATACTTTTGTAGTCTAAGATATTGCAGATTCCATTCATCTGTAGTAAATACAGTTTGTACTGAATACTGTATACAGTTACAGTAAATATTGTACACACTGTACAATACAAATGAAAATGTGCATAAAAACACGAGAGACACATTGATCCATCCCTTTGTTTTAAACCTTGAATGTGTTAACTTGGTGAACCTAATATCCTAACTACACAAGCCCTTTAAAGCTTGACATAATGTAGGCTTATTTCTAAGCTGCTGGATGTGATATTTAGCAAACTTCGAAGGTAAAAGTATTACAAGTTCAGAGACTGCTCAGCAAAGAGCCAGTAAAATTAAATTCAATCTAATGAACCATGTTTATTTAATTATATTTTCTTTGTGAATGCAAATTAAACACTAAGACTGTTTACATATGTGTGTAAGTGAGTGTGAGTTTTCACGAACGTAAAGTTCAATGCATTCAGTGTTTGTCTTTCTGTGTGTGTGTGTGTGTGTGTTTAGTCTAGGGGATCAGCCCACGGATTAGTGACAGTGATGATTATAGTTTTCTACCAGTGAGACCCATGTGAAGACACACACACACACACACACACGCACACACACACACACACACACGCACACACACACACACACGTAGTGCATACTATATAATTATTGTATATATATTTACAGAGAGACAAGCAGACAAAATGAGAATTAACCTATTGTCAACAGCATGACTAATTACTGTTAGCTAACTGTTTTATTTTGCTAGCTTGCTTTATCCTGTTATCTTTGCCACAAAAATATGCGTCATAAAGTAAAAAGAGCAGCTGACCTCATGCTAGCAGCTTTTTATTTGTCTCTAACTGCTATTTTCAACCACGTTAGCCATTGTATTTAACACAGGCTAGACGTTCGCTTTGTACATGTTGGTTAGGCCTCGGTTAGCCAGTCACCAACCGTGTTTGAATATGTGTATCTATGTTGGTCAGTCTTCTGGTTAGTCAGCCAGTGTGCATGTGCGTGTGTGTGTGTGTGTGTGTGTGCATGTGTTGGTCAGTCAGTGAAGGTAGGATTAGCTTGGTCCCATGACATAACCGGGCTAAGAGGATTGTTAGCTAGCCAAACAGCTCCTCCTCCTCCTCCCTCTTGTCCTCTTCCTCTCACCTCACTCACTCCTTCACAGTCGTCTTGAAGTCTCTGTCTTTCTTTTGTCCTCTACCTTCTACATTTTGTTGAAAGCAACAACAAAGAGTTCGAGGAGCGTAGGGGGTAAGTTTCTTTTTCTTTTATGTTCGGGGTATGTGTTTGTGCATCCATATTGGTGTGAGGGTACTGGTGTGTAGAGCTCAACAAAGTGTGTGTGTTTGCTTTACACTTTCTGCCCACCTTACACTTCTTTGCCATCTGCACACATCAGCCCGTCATACATAATAGAACAATTGAAACTGTGCAAATAGGAGCACATGTAAAGGTGACTTTGAAATGTAAGTGAGTGTGTGTGTGCTTTACTTTCGTGTCTCCTAAAACTTCTGAAATATATTCACACACACACAGACACACACACACACACACACACACACACACACACACACTGGCTTATGGCTTTACAAACAGATTGTCTCTGTGTTAGATTGGGCTATGTGTGAATGTGTCACACTAAATGAGAACACAGTGAGTTTTTACGTCAGTGTGATTTTACATCTTGTAAAAACTGGACACTATGTGCAGGCAGGGTGTGGCTTTTGACCATGTGTGGTTGGGCTTGACATTGTTATTTTGTGAGTGTGTGTATGTGTCTGTGTATGTGTGTCAGCCTCATTTAGGGATGTGGATGCATGACTCCAAGTCAGGGTGTGACTCCTGGCTCTATATAATCACACCCAAAAGCTCTCACTTACTTACTCACTCACTCGCACAAACACACACCAGATGCTGTTTCTTCCCACATGTAAAGATGACAGTGTCGACAGATGTCTGTGTATGTATGAAAGAGAGAACGAGATTTATTACTTTAGTATACAGCTGTTTTAGATTATTTAATCACCACTCATATTAATAGTTTCATTACTCATTACAGTAATTAATCTCTTACTGAATTAATGAATTAATTTAAATCTGGAAAAAATCAGGATATGTCAGTCTTCCCCTCTTTGTTTATTTCAGTCTTTAACTCAAAAAAGTAACAGGGATAATTTCACTTTTTAGTAGCTTGGCTAGCACCTGAACCCAAGAGGTGGCAATGTTGCTCATTTGGTCGGTAAGTCCACTATTTTGGTTCAGAGACAAATGATAAATAACCATGACATGTTATACAGATATTCATGGTCCCTAGAGAATGAATCCTAATTATTTTTGTTGATAATGGTTTCATCAACAGCACTTTTAGGTTAAAAATTTAAATTTGCTCAATCAATGAGCGATTCAAATCGTAAAAGTAGGCCAGTAAATTTCCAAAGAAGGAAACCTGTTTGCTCAGAGTGAATATTTAGCTATTAGCATCTAGTGATCTGCCGCTGAAATGAATTGTAATAATGTTTATCTGTGGTAAACTACCAGAAGTTATATGCTTATGTGACTGATGGGGGCGGCTCCCGTACTCTAAATTTGTGCTGCAATTTCATTCGTTCATACATGCTAACGTTTTTTTATGCTAACATTACCACGTGTAAAGCAGCTTCTATGCTAGCCTGTGCTGCCTGTGTGGCACTCTACACAAGAGGATCCTTCTGCAGCCTGCAATACTTACAGTTACACCCAAGTTGAATGCCTCCTGCTCCTCTTTGAAAGGGGCTTAAGAATGGCTCACCTATGCTAATGATGCTAGCCATGCTAACTAGCTGTTTAAAAAGACACACTAACTGAAGCGTCTCACATGGAGGCTTTAATACCGAGCACCAACCCACGGATGAGACGGGACAGATCAATTTTTTTGCCTACGTTTATAAAATCTGCATATACACCCTAACTTTGGGGTAAAAAGTACACTAGGTGAGATAAACATGACTATTGATCCATTACGTAATTTCTTTTACTTCCTTTCTTCTATACTTGATTTATCCAAAGAAGAAAACTTCTAATTGTGAAAAATAAATAGGTGGGGTGGTGGTCGTTTGAAGCGAATATGTGTTCTGTAATATTATGGAAGAATTTGACAAAGCAACATATCAACTGCAAATTAAAGAAATATACTACTGCTAGATAAATATCACTGCACAACTCTGGTGTTTTGCAGTGTCCTTCCTCCCAGCTCAACACAGCCTCCTACAAACTTCCCATCTAACCTCACAACGACCACAGGGACTGTCACACACTTTGAGTTAACACAAGTGATGATGTCTGTTGATCCATCTGTGTGTAACTCTACCCCATCCAGCTGTGTGTGAGGGCACTGCTGAGGGATATATTAAGAAGTCAGGTGTGTCTGTGTGTGTTTGTGTGCTCTTGACCAAACACACATGTCAGGGGTTGTGTTGATGTAGATTAAGATGAATATTTTCAGCGTACGTCATCACTAGCAATGCTTCGGGAAGTTATACAATAGTCCTGGTTCAGGGACGTTGGCAGACTTGAATTGCTAGATGTGACCTGGTGATGGTTTAATAAAGGTAATGCTACTATGAATAAGTTTTAAAGGTTCAATTCACATTTTATTTATAGTTTTGTGATGACATCTGGCTGTTATTTTGCGGCGTCAGGTGAGTTTTCCCTAAATCCAGCTGCTCGTCTTGTTTTTATTTCTGAATTGTGGTTTAGGTGTTCACCCTTTTGCCCATCAAGCTGCCTGTGGTGGGGTTCAAAGATGTGACCTCACAGTTAGAGGATGGTCTCTGCAACAAGCGGGCCACCCTGCTGTGTGAATGTTAGTTGCTGGAGTGGTTCTGATAACAGAGTTTTCCCTCTGGTCTGGCTGGGGCTGCAGGAATGTCTGAAGGCTGTTATTGTAGATCAGGAGGAATATTTTTACTGGAGGCGTACAGCAGATGGGAAGGGGATGGGTTTCATTGCTACAGGGACCCATGATCAGAACAACCTGTGCGCCTGTGTGCGTATGTGTGTACGTGTGTGCCTAGTATCTGTGTGCTTAAGTCTGAGAACATACGCACTGGGAAACATAATACTCACACACCGAGCAGGTCAAATATTCCCATGTGCTTCAGATTATAGCTGTGATCTGAACATATGTAAAACTGCCACGACGACCAGTGAACAGCAGCAACATGAAGATAGTTTCTGTAGTTTAAAATTACAAATAAATTGTCTTCAATAACTGATCATCACTTTATACTTGAATTTATTGACACCAGAAATACAGACTTCATCCTGAGTAAACCCTCAGTGAAACAGTTCTCACACTCTGCTGTACTGTATCTGTACATTGAGATACACAGGAAACTGCATGAAGAGAGTCTTCTGTGTGTCATGGTCTGTTCATGGTGATAGCATTGAGGATTTGCAACCGACAAGTCCACAGGCAGCTCCACCAGGGATGCCACATTTGACTGACAGCAAATAGTCCAATCAAAGTCTCAAACCTGCTGCGAACCTGCGGCGTCTTCTGCAGCACTGCCAGCTAAAAACCAAATAATCAAACAAAGACTAGAGAACTGTCACATTTCACGGAAAACTATGTATATTCAAAATCCAGACAACATTTTTTATGAAGCAAATTACAGGGCAAACTATGCAACCTGGCCAGTAATGGAAAATACCAAACAGAACAAAAACCAAATCACAAATACTATAACACGGTTTCTAAAAGGTTGTGAGTGGCGATGGTGGCTGTCTAATGACATGTCAGTTGAGATGTCTTTTTTACATAATACATTATTGACATCGTTAGCCTGCAATCAACAATCAGGCTGGTTCCAAAACTGCTCTGCACAATATCATTCTTATGGACACTTATGTCCTGCTAAAGTTATCTTACATTTAAGGGTTGTTTGAATAACTGATTGTATGACTTATATAATTATCACAACACTGGTCATCTGTTTTATTAGCAGGCTACATACTGTAGTTTAGGCAAACCCCAAATCACGATTGCTATGTTGAAAAAGTATCTCCACTCAGGCTCTTGAATAACAGAAGATTTCTTCACATATATGAGCAGATGGAAGCTTTTATAAGGCTTTTTGACTTGCTATGACTTTAGATCCGAATACAAAAACTTTCAGGCAAGTGGTAATGAACTGAAATGACATTTGGTTTTGGCAGTCATCGATCATCTATTGCATGCCTCTAGTGCCCTGTGTTAACTAGCTTATTGCAAGCAGCCCAGAAGCATTTTTACCCATCCACTCAGATGAAAACAATTCAAATGGGGTGAATACTACCCTGTGTGGCACTAAACTCTACCAATACCACACAATGTTGCACACTGTCTGTATTGCTCCTCTAATGAGAGGAAATTGAATTTAGGCTGAAATCAGTTTAGCTAAGGAAATGTTTTTGTTTAGTTGGTTGAAATGGTTCAAGTCCAGATTTTTTGCCATTAGATGAGTTATCAGAGACATTACATTTATGTTTGCTCTGAAGCCAAAAAGTTGCTTTCCATTAATATGGCTGAAGTGAATGAACAGGCTTTCTGAACAGGACTGCAACGCATCTAGACATTGTAGTATTACAACGTGCAAATCATACTTCATCACACACATATCAACATGGAGCCACTGATATGAAGGGAACAATCATGATTTTAATGTGCTTTCATCATTTAGTTCAATGTTGGACATAATCGTTACCATTTCCCCCAAATTTGAAGGTTTTTCTCTTTGAAGAGCTGCTGACTTTCCCAAAAATGATTTTAAAGACAGTTTTAATAGTTTTGATGAATTTTAATGTCCTGCCTTCTGAAATAGTTCAATTCTGCAGGAAACTTGAGCAGTTCCAACATATCAGTTTCAGCCTTTAACAGCTACTGAATGTTAATGAAAATGTCATCCAATTTCAATACGACTAAGTTATATTTAATTATAAAAACATAATGAATCACTGTTGAATAGTCCTACCACACACAGCCCACTCACACCCACAGATGCCTGAACGCCGAACAACAGCATGGGCAAAAATTTCAGTCTGCTTGCATTACTGGATGTGTGTGTGTGTGTGTGTGTGTGTGGGTGTGTGTGTGTGTGTATCTTTTACTGAGTGAGACAGATGTGTGTCTGTTTCACAGAGTGAAAGAGAAAATGCGCGATGCAGCAGTTAAGTCACATGTCACTGTGTGTGTGTGTGTGTGTGTGTGTGTGTGTGTGTGTGTTGCAGAGAGCGAGACAGAGAAAGAGAGAAGAGGAAAATATGACGCAGCAGGAGTCAGCTGTTACTCTTTGCGTGTGTGTGTGTGTGCGCACATACATGTCATGTGCATGCGCGTGCAGCATCTGGCGGGAATGTGTGCCACGAGATCGTTGCGCACGCTTGCCCCGGCCGCTAATCTGCCGACATCAACATTATCACCATCATCTTCGTCATCTTCCTCATAACACACATCTGGAGCTGGAGGCAGAGGCTTGATTGAGAGCTCGTGCCCCATCAGGCTGTGGTGCAGTGATTTCCCTTCTGAGAGAAAGCGGGAGAAAGAACGAGGGAGGTGTGAGAAGGGGGAGAGAGAGAGAGAGATAGAGAAGGGGAAGTCGCTGCAGCAAAAAGCCAGCTGCAGAGGAATGACAAGGACTGAGAGAAAGAGGGATGAAGGAATGCAGATGAAGAAATTATGAAGAAAGATGTTGAAAGGTGGAGAGAAAGAAGGGGTAAAGGGAGGTGATGGATAAAAGGATGGAGGGAAAGACAGAAACAGACAATAAGAGGTGTCAGAGGGGACTGGAGGAGGTATAGAAGATATAGAAAGATGGAAGGATAAAGGAAAGGAGGGAGGTACTGTATATAAAAAGGGAGGGAGCGAATGACTTTCCCTCCATCTTTTTGTACATGTTCATAGGTTTACATGTTTGTAGTAATTGAATGCACTGTCACATTAGTGGGCTTTCCACTCCGTTCACACGTCATATGAGAACACACCAATAACTGAGAGTCTGTATGAGAGAGAGAGAGAGAGAGAAAGAGGGGGAGGGAAGGAGGGAGCATGGGCCGAGCGAGAGAGAGGCAGAGAGAGCAAGGGGGGGAGAGTGTCGTAAATCACAGCACATCACCAGGCAGACGAGAGGGAAAGTTGTGATAAGGATCGCTCTCGTTTCCCCTCCTTTAAGCTTTTCTCCCTCCAGCCTCTGGCAACATTTTTCCATCTGAAAGCATTAAGGTCCAGTGTGTCTCTGAGCGGCTGTGAGGATGGAGTGGAATGAGGTGGATTTGGTGCAGGAATTTACTGTTGAAGGACAATGCAGCAAAATTAAAGTCCGCTCCTGCAGGATCACATGGGACAGCCTGCAGGTAAATACAGCACAGCGGGGGGCTGATAGAAACTGCATGTTAAATGTCAGCTGGGGGCTCAGAGCAGCGCAGTCTGCACGGTGTTTGTGCAGCGTCTTAACAGCATGAGCAGCGGAATACATGACACCGCTGTTAAGTGTCAGGTGAATTGTTAACTTTTCAGCTGCTGTAGGATGCATGTCATCATTAGAGAGGTAGAAACTGCAGTAAGCAAAAATATTAACTTCACTGACAGAAATACAATATATTTTAAAAGACTGACACTCTTTAGTCAAACCAATTTGACAATCTGCAGATAGTTTCAGCTGCTGTTTGCTTTAGGAAAATGTAAAAATGTCAGCTTTTTCGGTTTTTATTATTCACTACTACTACTGTAAAAGTAGTTTTTGAAACCTTCAAGTATCAATGATTTGAAACTGATTGTAGTTTGAAGCTCAGACACAGTGGAAGGTTCTAGAAAATTCAATTTACTCACCTTTTTTAATTCATCTTCACGTGATGGACATAATGCACATTAATATGTAATTTAGTCATCAGTGGCACCAGAATTCTTCTTGCAGGGACTAGTTAGGGGCTTAATTAGACATGGACGTACAGCTTTTATCTTATATTGTTTATTTATTTAGCAATTATCATACAGTAGCCCTCCTAAAACAGTTTTGATATTTCAAAGTAACTCACATTAACAATAAAAAAAATCACAGTTTTATTTTCATTAATTTAATTTCAACAAAAAAATATAGTAGGACTAGGAAATAGACCCCTGCAGAGTGCAGGCAGATACAGAAATATAGGACAGTCTACTTTGGAAAACTTGGAAATCTAACTGAAAAATTCAGGCAGAATTAAAAAAAAAAGCAAATAACACAATAGGAAATGCATAGAAATTTAGCATTTTTAGTGAAACAATATTCCAACCAGCTGTGAATGAAGCTACTTACTAGCTGTGTTGAGTTTTTGTGACAGTACTTCTTCCAGGCTGAGCGCTGGACTACTTCCTGTAACCTCCTGCCAACCATTCATCTAACATCGCTAACATCACTGCCAGGCGTGAGTAACACCGCAGCTACTATAGCCTGTCATCGGTGTGACGGCAAACCGGATAAAAGTATACTTAAAGCAGCTACAATCAATGTTTTATAATAACAATTTTCAATTGTGATAACAATGTGACAATGTGTGAAAGGGGTAGTGATGTAGTGATGAACCTACAGACAATAATCCCCTCAGCTTTACAGAGCTTTACAGTGAGTTTCAGCTCATTGTTTTGGTTTTCTGACCCACAACTTTACTGGTCTGGTTCACTCTCTCATTGTGTTGTTTTTGGCAGCTGATTTCAGCAAAGTTCAGTGAGAGTGAATGTTGGCCTCGGATTCGTCATGTAGCCAGAAGCGCCAAATGAATGATTAATGTTGCCTATGTTGCTCCATAACTGCTGGATGTGTAAATTAGCACGTGTTTGCTAAATCGATATGTCACTGTTGTGTTCACATCTTGCGTGACGTGAGCTACATGAATTCACCCAGGTGATTCCAGTGCTTCGAAGGTTGTTCGTGTAAAATCAGTCAAACATCTAGCAGACTCATGATGGGGCTGCATGGGGCTAATCCTTGCTGGGCGGTACCCTTCTCTAGCCCCACCCTATTGCCATAGTGAACTGGACTGCATTACATTAAGAGGTGTTTCTCCTCCCTATTCACATAGATGAGGGTGGCAGAATATTGCAAACACCTCTTAATATGATGTGGTCCAGTACAACACTGCAACTAACTCTGAACTCAGTGCTAAAACATATTCTAAAACCTCTATGACAGTGTCAATGGACACTGAGCCCTGTAAGCATTATAACAGTAGTAGAGTTTGCGGCAATACAGCTGTATTGGAATGAATTAGATTCAATAGGTGTACGTAATAAAGTGAACACTGAGCGTAGGTTTTATGTGAATAAAAAATATCTAGATTCCCATATTCATCCAAAATATAGTTTAAAAAAATATGAATTAACATAGATTTTCTCCAACAGTTTTCTGTATAGAGAACAATAAAAGTTGTCATTGCCTAATATGGGGATCGCTTTTGGAGTTCAGGTCTATTACCCCTCCATCACTGTTTGCAATACTTCAACATGATAACAGTGATGTTCTAATTATACCAGCACTGGTCTTCTTTCAGTTGACAGCACTGAAGTGCATTAGCAGGAGTCCAGTTCATATCTGCAGATTCTTCATAATACACATCAACTTCTGCAGAATCCCATAGGTCAGCAGTCAGCTAATGATATGAGGCACCACTGACTGGAAAAAACCAGTGTGATATGCATAATGTCATCGTCTAAAACTTGATGTAGTCTGCATAATGTTGGGATACTGTGTCTGCATAATGTCAGTGAGAATTTCTATAGGTTAGCCTGAAGGCAGTGATGCTGTCTATGGCACAGCGTGGCTATCAGTGTCATTAATCATTGATACTGATATGTAGCTTTGTGCTAATGCTGCCAGAGTCAGAGATCCTACTCCCTGAGCTGTTAAATGGCCGGTGGGTTTAATTTGCTTTACTGATTCCTACTGTGTTTTTCATCAGCTCCTCCCTGAGTCATGGCACTGAAGTCTCCACTGAGATGTGTGAGGATTTACTTTGAACAAAACTGACTGGGGCCTCGGCGCCCTCAAATCTAACCGCTTTGAAACAATTTCTCTCTTATTGCCAGGAGAGATTAAGTTTGATTGAAATCTGTGTCCTTATTCTTGAATCACACACCCCTTAAATCACACTAATTACAGTCTGATGTATCTGCTTCCATGTTCAACTACTATTTCAGGCAGCTGAAGTAACTAATGAAGTTTAAATACATCAAGACTTTACCTACAGTACAGAATAAGTCTGTGAGGTATTTCAAGTGATTTGGATATTAGTTCTGGATAAAGATATTCATTTTTGGATTTTGTAAATCTTTATTTGCCCTATTATGAAGCAGTGCAGAGCTGGATGGTGTTGAAGCTGGCTTAGTGTTATTAATGCTGTTGCACTCATGCAGTCACAGGTTTAGATAGTAGCTAGAACATGCAGTATTTCCCATTGGACAACATTTGAAAACTTTTGCATTGTCTAGCCTCGCTGTATACTGGAAACAAACATAACGGACCAGGTGCTGTTTGTGTGTGTGTGTGTGTGTGTGTGTGTATCCATGAGTGAACATGCACAATAGCAGGATGTGGCTGGGCTGAAACCTTCCGCTGTTGTCTGCTAAAGGCATTCTCCCCTCCCCTATTACCACACCCTCAACGCCCCGAAAATACTCACACACACACACACACACACACACACACACACACACACACACACACACACAAACAAACATTTCATTCTGCTATCATTGCTATCATAGAAATGTTTGTTCTGTGCAACATCTACAAGCACAGCCACGATAACACACTCCTCTGATAGTAAGCTACAGGACAAATGATGAGTGTGATTTGATTTTTTTCTAGCTGATGTTGATGTCTGTGTCACGGCACTGAAATGACCAGGGCAGATAGGATTCCTCAAACCAATACTATAATTCTGTCAGTCTGCCAAGGCCACCAGCTGCTGGCCCAATAACATTTCTGCAGCACACTGAAGGTGCTCTATGACCTAACGTGTGAGATGATATGTGTGTGCAGCTGTGTGTCATCTTGTCTGTAACCGTCCTTTGCTCAGTTATGTGTAATGGAGAGACACAAAGGGGAAACACAGGCTTTTTCTATGGAGATTTATTAATATATGCAGCTTTTGTGTGTGTTCTTGTGTGTGTGTGTGTGTGTGTGTGTGTGTGTGTGTGTGTGTGTGTGTGTGTGTGTGTAGGTTCCCCGTGTGGAGCTGACCCTCTCTGAGCTCCAGGAAATGGCCACAAGACAACAGCAACAAATAGAGGCTCAGCAACAGATGTTGGTTGCCAAGGTAACTTGAATGGATTACCTGTCAGTGAGTGTAAGGTTAGCTACAGTAGAGTCGGCCATGAGGCCGCAGGGGCTAAGGTGTGTGTGTGTGTGTGTGTGTGTGAGGATCATGGCTCATACATTGTCCTCTGTGACATGACATGTGGTCCTGTTCAGGGTTTAAGGACTGGCAGGAAAGAACAGCTCCATTCGATGCAGTAGACAACCATTCACCTAAAGGTTTTGTGTGTGAGAGAGACACACACAGATCATGGTCACTTGTCTCAAATTCCCACATTAGGAAGTGACTTTTGAGTTGACAGGAAGTGAGGTCATCACAGGCCCCACAGCTGCTGGGAAGTTGAAGCAGATTTGTTCTCCAGGAAAGAGTCAGAGGAACGAGCCAAGAAGAAAGAAAAAAAGGCAGATTCTTTTAATTTGTTAAAGTCTCTCCATTCATTTGATAAAGTGTCCACTCAGGATAGAATAAATAAGAACGTTTTCAACAGGGAACTGGAATAATTTCAACCTCCAACTTTGATTTGGCCAATTTTGTTTTTTCAAGGCCAACTGTGGCAACTTTATGCTGATGTTCAGCATTTTTTTAAACGCAGCAATTTCCCTGCTAAAATGACAGTTTCCTTCCAGTGTGTAAGTACTGAAGTATTTTCCTCTGCGGGTGGAAAAGTCCCCCAGCTGATATGTGGAGGCAGTTTCCATGCTTCAACATTAGTATGATACAACATGAGTTGAGGATTCCCATGATAAAAGAAAAAAAAAATCCAAAACACAGCTACTGCCGCCTTCGACATGCACGTTTACTCCTGCGTCGTCTGTGTAATGAAACAAACTACTGTTATGTAATGTGTTATTTGTGTGTGTGTGTGTGTGTGTATGTGGGTCCAGTGAATGATGGGAGGCTTCTTGCCAACATTCCATTTCCCTCTTCCTCTCTGTGTGTGTGTGTGTGTGTGTGTGTTAGAGAGACACACAGGTCAGCTGTACTACGTGCCAACACGACACATAGAGAGAGGTGTAAACTGCCTCAGTCAGCATCACACATGACAGGCCTTGTTTTTCAATCTCTCTCTCTCTCTCTCTTTCTCTCTCTCTCTCTCTTCCTTCTCTGCAGGACAAATGCGTAAACATAAATGAAAATCAATAGCCATATGATTACCAAAATTATGCCTTAATAAGGGCTCACTGAAGAAATAGGCGATGGTGCTTTTCAGGCATAATACGTTTCAGCGTTTACACTCCCCTCATTAGTGATTTTAAAGCCACTCCATAGCCACATAGATGTTTTCAGTTACTGGCTAATCAGGTGGGTGGAGCTTTGATGGGAATTGCATGATGTCACCAAACTCTGTGAACAAATAACAGTGAGTGTGATAAAGGTGGCAACTGTCCCGACATAACAAGGGCAACGAATTAACAGGAGAGCGAGGGAGCTGTCAATCAACCACAGTCTGTACACGCCCTGAGAAGAGGCACCATGAGTGAAAACCACCTGTGTGGGTTTAAGTAATTAAAACCAACATATAGCATTTGCGTTGTCAATCAATTGATGATCGGTTAGGAATTCCACTATCAGTGTAATAACAGGATGTGCCACATGCAACTGTTAAATTCTATTAAAAATATGATCTTTTATGACAGCACCTTTATCAGGCAGTATTAACACGATTCTGAGTGACAGTCTGATGAATGTGAAACTGTTGAAACACAATAAACCTAAGTGTGTGTAAGAATCAGAGGACAAACTGACAGCGGTGGGCTGAAAGCTTTGATTAATGACTCAAAACACTGCAAAAACTACTTTCTTTTTCTTTTTTTCACCAATAGTGTGACAGAGGAAAAGCATACAGTATGTTCTCTTCCCTACTTTTCAATCACTCATAGTTAGAAGTTGAGAAAACTGGGTCTCTGGACCTTCAAGTGAGAGGCAATATTTGCCATAGAGGAAGAGAGGAGTGGAAGGAGTAGAGGTGTTTGATGATGAAAGAAATGTTTACAGCAGTTAGTCTAGGTAGCTGGTATTATAACTGTGCCATTGCAAGGTCTGTGCAACTGAAAACACTGGAAATTTTTTTAAAACGCCTCAAAATTCATCATGTCTTCATCTTCTTCCCCTGTAGGAGCAGAGGCTGAGGTATCTTCAGCAGGGAGGCAGATCTAACCAGGGACAGACACAGGTTAGGTCCATGTATCTGTCTTCTGTCAGTCTTAAACACTCACATGCCCACATGTACATTGAAAGTGTCACTGTAATCATTCCTGCTGTCTATACTAGCTACGAAGTGCCATTAAAAACTACTGTTTCAATTCAAGTTATGGCAACTCTGCTATTTATACTTACTTTCGATGTCTCAAAAGCTAAAGCTTGGATGAAAATGCAAATGTTATTTAGCTTGTGTTGTTTGCGTTCTCCTCTCCTGTTTAGTCTGAAGCTGAGAAGCTGCAGCGGTTGAAGGAGCGAGTGGAGACTCAGGAAGCAAAGCTGAAGAAGATCCGCGCCATGAGAGGACAAGTGGACTACAGTAAACTGATCAACGGAAACCTCTGTAAGCCTAAACCATTGAACTCAATGCTGAGATGACGACTATGGATTTACAGGCACTGGCAGTTTATGACCACATATTAAAAAGACTATGTACCATGAATTTAATCTGCTGAAATAGTCTCGCTGCTACAGCATGATGGAAGCCTGTGCAAAACAGTACAACACTGTATATATATTTTTAAACTGTTCACCTGAGGTGCAAAAACAAAAAATATTCAGCTTAAAGTCAAGGACTAATATACAAAGATCAAATATGTTTTATGTTTCCATACTCAAAATCATAGCAACACACTCAAATAGGCTGAGATCATAAATAAAGACAATAGCATTGTTCTCATTTCACTGTGAATATGTCTAATTTCTCTCCTGGCGTCTATCTCCAGCTGCAGAGATTGACCATGTGAGCAGCCTGTTTCAGGAGAAGCAGGCGGAGCTGCAGTCTGCAGTGGTCAGAGTGGACCAGGTAATGTGGAATGAGAGTTTATTATAACAGAGATTCAAGATCAAGCAAATGTCTACCAAAAGGGTGAGTTGTTGTTAAGTCCTTTTAAAAACTGTTTTTACCAGCTGACTCAACAGTTGGAGGATTTGAGGAGAGGGCGCCTTCAGTTGCACACTGTTGCACCAGCTCAGGGGGCACCCACTGGGCCACATGGTGTTTCTACTGGCCAGAAAGGATCGCCCCTGTCTGGCCCTGCAGCCTTGGAGCTGAGGAAACTCTACCAGGAGCTGCAGGTAAATTATACTTAATGCTTCAGTTCTTTTGGTGTGAAATACACTAGTTTCAACAAATGGATCATGTAAGATCAAGTGTGTTTCTGCTGCGTGTGTTTCAGGCTCGTAACCGCCATAACCTGGAGCAGAGCAGCAAGTTGGCCCAGAACAAGGAGCTGCTGAACAAAAGGAACGCCCAGGTGACGGTGATGGATCAGCGCATCGGAGACCTGAGAGAACGACTGCATAAGAAGAGAGCAGAGGTAAAAAACTTATCATGAATTTTTATTCATGTCCAGCCAGCGAATTGGAAATGCTTTTAATTTCTCCTGGCAGCTTAAAATTCACATCGCAGTTACATTCTTTGTCTCTTCTCCTCTAGTTAAGCCGTATGAATGGAGGAGGTCTGTCCTCCCCTCAAACCTCCTCCCACCCTGGTGGTGGAGTTTTGGGACGAGTGGCGGCTGTCTGCCCCTACATCCAGGTTCCAGCTGAGGGGAGACAGGAGGCTGGGTACCTCCTGCCAGCTGACCCACCACCCAAGCCCACTCCGCTCAGCCACACCCGCTCCCTCTCAGGTAGGTCCAAAATATTTTGCCATCTTTTTTCTTTCACTTTTTCTAGCTGCATTGTCTTACATCTCTGTCGGGGCTCTAACTTGCTGTCCTTCTATTTCCTTTTCCTGTCTGTCGGCTCCTTTTTTTCCTTTCCCTTTATCTGTTGTTGTTGATGTTCTCTTAAATGTTGATGTGTTGATGTTACTGGTAATTTTTTGATTATTGTTGTGTCACTTGTTGATGTTGTGGTGGTGGTTGTTGTTGTGACTGTGGCTGTAACTGTTTTGTGACATCATTTCGGTGTCATCACTGTGATGTTTGTGTTGTGCATGTCAATGTTGTTTCGGTGGTTGTTACTGTGGTGGTGGGTGTGGCCATGTGACAGAGGAGGACAGGAGTGGCGTCAGGAACCCTCCCAGCCAATGGAAAGTGTCAGATTTAGACATCGTGCTGTCAGAGCCCACTGAGACGTGGGAGGGACCTCGGTCCCCTCAGGGGGGCGACAGTAACAACAGTGAGTCCCTCGAAGGTGCTAGAGAAACTTACTCACCGCTAGCTCCACTGGTGATAGATTAGCAGCACCTGATCCCTCACTCTACCATGCACACCTGCAGGTGTAGCGGGCCTGTTCACAGTAGATTTCTATTCGATATTTTCTTAGTTGGAGTCTTAGGCTGAAAAATCGAAGGCTGCATTCAAACCATACATGTTGTGGATTGTCTGTGTCCTACTATACAGACCAGATGGTGAGGAGAGAGAACATAATTGAATCAGCTACAGAAAATGACCTCAGAGTGAAAGGGTCATGTGTATAAGGACACAGACATGACATCTGATATCCAGCAGCTGCTCAGGGGCAGGAAGGCCAGCATAAGAAAATAAAGTAAGGGCAAACCACAGTCTGGACTTATACTCATAATTAGTCATTCCCTCACATCCTCGTGCCTGGTGAGAGAAAGCGAAGTACAGTAAAACGTTCATCATCCTCAGCAGCAGCTGCAAAGTTTAGAATAATATGCCTTCCAGTATCTGGAACATTCACTAATTAAGATGTTATATCTTGTTTAAAAACAAATAATAGCTTTAAAAGTGCTGATTGGAGGCATTTGTTACCTTCAGACAGAGCCAGACTAGCTGTTTCCCCGTTTCTAGTCTTCTTGCTAAGCTAAGCTAACTGGCAGGTGGTTGTAGCTTCATATTTATCACAGAGACATGGGCATGGTATTGATCTTCTGATCTACTATTGGCAAGAAAGCGAAGTGTATTTCCCAAAACTATTCCTTTGACATGGCACATTAAATTTAGATTAAATTAAATTAAATCTAGTCAGTAATCACATTCAGACACTTGCATTCAGACACTTGCATTGCTTATATATATCATGACACCCAGGCTGGAATTAGCAGAATATTCCTGCTCAGTTTAACTTGTGTATGTATAAGTGAAGTGTCTTGAACCAGCAATTTTACAAATCCCATTGTGCTCTTGAATGCCAAAGCAAATGCCACAGCTCTATTTATTATCCCTGCTTATGTAATGTGGAAAAACTGATTGTTGTAAATCATGTCAACAGTCGACTGAGCAGGCAGGCACAGCAGATGAATGAAAGGAAGTCTGAGGTACACTAACTTGTAGCTATATTCAGTATGTATAATGTTTGTGTGTGTGAGAGATTTTAGATTAGGGGGGTATAGGGTCATGACAGCTGTCATCAGAGAGATTAAAGCTCTCTTACAAATGTTAGTACTGTATGAATGTTAATTCAGTACAAAGATAGCAGTCTACAGTGTTCTTAGAGCAAAGAAAAACCACAGCAACAATTAGATGCATTTCTACTGGGATTAAACTAGAGGAGAATAATACATGTGTTCATTGAAATTCCTTATGTCCAAGAGAAATGGTTTCATATTCCACTGACTAATATATGCAAGAAAGTAGTGGCACGATCTGCATGCCAAGATCTTCAAAAACAAATGCTCTCTGTTTGAATGTCCCATGAGGAGCCATGGTTAATGATAAATAAGAAAAGCTTAAAAAATCCTGATGCTTTTAGAGGAAAATGCTTACACAGAACTTGTCCTTTTATTAAAAAGCAGATCTGGCCCACTCAGTGCAGTCTACATCTGATATGATTGGTGGTTGCAACTTGACTGATTACAGTACATAATATTAAATGTGGTATAGATTAGTCTCTAAATATTTATTAACTTTGTAGGAATAGTTTGGGAAATACACTTATTCTCTTTCTTGCCAAGAGTTACATGAAATGATTGATACCACTCTTTATGCTAAATGCTAAGCTACAGCTAGAGGCTGATGAGCTTAGTTTAGCACCAAGACCGGAAAGCGGGTTACAACTACCCTGGCTCTGTCCATACAATATCAATAACAATATCCACTTAAGTTACCAGCACCCATAAAGCTAATAAATTAATAGTTATATAATATTAGTTATGTCATTTATTTAATCTGTTCAAAAACCAAAGTGTAAAAATAACCATTTGTGGGAGCTGGGGTTTTTCTTGGGTTGCCGCAGTGACTTCCTGGAGTCAGGTGGTTTTTATTAGTACTCTTTAGAGGTGCTGAGAGAAGGATTTTGCTACAATACCTTTGGACATAATCTGGCTAGCTCTTTCCAGTCTTTATGCTGAGCTAAGGCTAGCTTTATATTTACAGATATGAGAGCTACCAATCACGTCATCTAACTCTAACCATATGTTTCTCATAATATTGAACTACCGTAACTAAATGTATTGAGACATATTGATCAGATTCCACTCATTATAGAGTATACATTCAGTATACACGTTTTATTGTTTGTCATTCTTAATACGGAGTGTTTCACTGTTTGTGTTATTTGAACTAAATGATACTTTGAGGCTCTAAACTACAGTGAATATTGCTCAAATGATCATTATACTTCATATCAATTATGTGTTACCTAAAGAAGTTTGATAGGCTTCTTAAAACCCTTAACCTCAACCTGAGTCACCCTTTGTCTTTTGCACCGGGACGTACTGTGATGGTGCCACAATGCTGTACACTGTACTGTCTTTCCTCTTCAGCACTGAGTGACTGCATCTAATCTGGGCTCTCAGGCAGATGGCCAAGTTTCCACCTCACACAGAGCTGACTGTTTGTTTCCTGTCGTGACTGTTTTCTTCCGGAGGTCAGCAGGTTACAACAGCAGTCAACAGGTTGCACAGCACAGCTTACTGTACTGACTGCAGGACACCCAAGTTCAGTTGTTAATCAGTGTTAGTCTGGTATGTGCCAGAACTGTGACATGGCTGTACCACTGAGAGGTGGGCCAAACGTTTTACACTGATACTTTGACAAAAACACCAGCCAACTATGTATGACATGAGGTGGAAGTTTAGTATCCCATGAAGGCTTAAATAATACTTTAGAGGCTTTTTCAATTATCTCTAGCCAGACCAGAGGTGCTAAGGACAACATTGTTGGTCTGCCTGGCAGGTGATGAATATCTTTTGTAATAACTTTGGTGATTTTCATGACTTTTCTAGTACCGCCATTGAGTCAAATTTTGTAATGTCCAATACGCAGGTTTATTACCAACTACCTGCTAAAGACTACTGACATTTAATTTATCTTCAACTGTGCTTTGTTTAATGCTAATTAGTAAATATTAGCATGTTAATACTATGATGTACAAAAAAACCTGCTAAATATCACCATGTTAACATTGTCTTTGCATCATGTTAGCATGCTGATGTTAGCTTTTTGCTGAAAACAACCCTGTGCCTGTGAAAACAGATACAGACATTGTTTTGTGAATTTTGTTTTCAGTATATCAGTTCCTCTCATGAAGAGAGACATAATAAGGAAGTTGGCTGCCAAAGGCCTCCGAGCAACAATAAGTGTCAGTATCAGTCTTAAAAAGCCTGCTAGCACCGTGATGTGGTTTGCTGACATTAATATAGTTCCTTTTAACTAGTCTTTTGTTTATGTGGAAGTGCAACAAGGTGAGTTTGTTAACCTGTTGTGAAATTGTAAAGCATTAAGCTAGGTCACTGACCTCCAGGACTGTCACGAGTTAACAGGCAACATTGGATCCAGATTTAGTGACTGACCGTGACTGTGACCTCAGAGTTGGATTGAACTGTGCCATTTAGTTATGTAACACCACCTCGGTGGAGGCAGATAGAGGCTGTGTTAAACTGTTTCTTTCCACATCCAGCTGATACCTCTGTTTACAGCATTGGCTTCATTTTTGAGAGCTTAGCATTTTAGCACAGTCAGTCAAGTCAGTTTTAAATCTCCAAGGCAGCAGCTTTTTGTTTTTTG
The DNA here is from genome assembly GCF_002260705.1 of Seriola dumerili. NCBI lineage: Eukaryota > Metazoa > Chordata > Actinopteri > Carangiformes > Carangidae > Seriola > Seriola dumerili. The sequence continues at coordinate 16,815,146 of NW_019174404.1, forward strand.
GGGTTTTGGATTTCACTGTGTTTCAGGGTTTTTCCCATGTTAACCACCACCCAGTGTAATTCTTAAGGTGAACAGCGGCCAAAAGTCAATTATATGAAGCCATTCCTCACTTACTATAAATATTTGCTGTCTTCATTATCAGATACATAACAACACAGCATAACAACAACTACACTACCCATACATTTTTGCAACCAAGCTCATGATCAGAGAGACTTTTGTCCTGTTGCTGTACCACTTACGAGACACTAAACACATGTTTGCTGTGGGGAATACAGTGTAATCACCAATCTGAACATGGAGAGTAGTTGTTAAGCAATTTAGCGCCTGTCTTGTTACATTACAGTTTTGGCTATGTTGAGGTTTGACAATTGAAAGCCTTCCTTGTCAGGTCAAATTAAAAATAATTTGATGACTTAGAGTCTGTTCCAAATATTACATAATTGTTAAGCTGTCTATGGACTGTGTGGGGCCAAGTAATGGACCATGTAGTTCACTACAGACCAAAGGTTGTTGGGTACACAGTCTAATCACTGTTTTACTTGAAGTAAACTATATGCATTGATAATAATATCTTTTATTTTAGTCATTTGTTTTTATTTATATTTTATTGTAGCAGTGCAGTGACATGCTCCCCTGTAAAGTAAAAATAATTTAAAATATTCTGGCAACATGTGAGCAACCAGACCTTTTTCAGCCTCTTCACACTATAAGAAACTGTATATAATAACATAGTTTGATGTCTTGTGTCCTACTCCCTAACTCCATCTTACCTTTCACCTACTTTAACATACTCAGGAACTTTGTGATTTTCCTTTCTGTTTGTGTCTGTCTTTGTCTCTTCCTCTCCTTAATTGCCTTTCCTGTTGTAACCTTTGTCCTTTTCTCAACACTTTCTCACTCTCTCTCCATTTAGCTAATGAAGCATCATGGCCGAGCATCAGTAAGAGTGTGTCAGACTGGAGGACCAACAGTCCAGAACAGGTACTATTTCTACACTAAACATCAGAAGGTAATATGAAAATTACCATTACAAGTCATTTTCATAAGTGTCATTTAAATATTCTTCATTTTGCTTAACGCTCCGCTGAGGCAATTTAAGAGCCTCCTCAGCATCCACTTTGAAGGCCAGTGCAATAAATGACTGTGTGAACTTTTCAACCCGAGAAATATCTTGGGAGAAAAATCTCCTTCCAAAATAGTCATGCCGGTTTTGAGTGAAAATGGATGTTACGCAATCACACTTCAAGAAACTCATTTTTAAATTATGTCTGTCTTTATTTTTATCTTTCCTTCTACCGCCAGCGTCCATCTGGTTACGGTACATACCCGAGTGCCACCCACCAGGCAGCAGGGCATCACTGTGCCACCAGCTCCCTGCCCCGTTCTGCCCCTGGTACACTGGGCTGGCCTCGATCTAGTGCTGCCAACACCACATCTTCCTCTTCTTCATCGTCATCCTCCTCACAGCAGATACAGCAACGTATCTCTGTCCCTCCTAATTCAAGCCAAGGTCATTGAAGGACAAGAGTTGTTCTTTAATTGATGAGTCACATTGGGTGTTTGACCTATTATAATTGAAATGATTTATTTAAGCAGTAATTTCTAAGAAAATATTAAAAGCCTCTCCATTATACAGAAATTGAATGATGAACTTTGTAAGTCATTTCTTTTTGTTGTTTTAATTGTATAGTTTCCTTTTTCCATTACTGTTGTTAGGCTCAGCCACCACCTCCCAGCCCTCTACGCTGTCCCCACAAACAGAGCGAACAGATCCCCCACCGGCAGTGGCCGTACGCCCCTACGTCCCGGACCATCCCTCCAGGCCTCAGTCACCCAGGAAGGGCCCCGCCACAATGAACAGCAGCTCCATCTACAGCATGTACCTCCAGCAGCCTCAGGCCAAAAACTACGGATCTCTCAGCAACAGAACTACTGTGAAAGCAGGTAATTAAACAGAAGATTAAATTAGAGATCAGAGGTTCTATTGTATATTCAGACTAAAGATATTGTATACGTACTGTTGTTACAGTGTCCTCAAGGGAAAACAAATCAATATCCGTCCCTTTCCCTCTCTCTCCGCAGTCTATGGTAAACCCATCCTCCCCACCTCCTCCACCTCTCCGTCCCCTGTCCCTTTCCTCCAGGGAGGAGGAGGAGGAGTAAGAGCAGGAGGAGAGGATGTAACAGATAAAGAAGGAGCAAAAGGAGGAGGAGAAAGCAGCGATGGGCAAATCATCCCTCCACCAAGTGTAGACAACATCCCCCGTCCCCTCAGTCCCACAAAGCTCACCCCAGTTGGTAGGTACCAGAAGATAAATCAGACTCAGCCAGTGAGCTGCCATAAATCTTCTAATTCTGGTTCCAGTGATAAAATAGAAAGAAGAAAGTTGTTCTGTATGACATGATTATATGTGTCGTTTGCAAAGTTTACTTGTGATAATTTCCTTAGGAAAAAATATCTTTTTCCACGAGTAATTAATAACTAAATTGCAATAAATAAATAACTGAAGAAGAAATGTTTAGTTGTAAACATTACAGACTTTCCCTTGCCTGTGTCCACAGCCCACTCCCAGCTACGTTACCAGAGTGATGCTGACCTGGAGGTTCTCCGCCGACGCCTCAGCAATGCTCCACGACCGCTGAAGAAACGGAGCTCAATCACTGAACCTGAGGGCCCACAGGGGCCAAACATCCAAAAACTACTGTACCAGAGGTCAGTGCTACACTGCACGCCACCATGGGGACAAACCTGTTTTTATGAGACTGAATTTGATGCTGAAAATAATTTCTCTTATTTCTCCTCTGCAGGTTTAACACACTGGCAGGAGGCATGGAGGGAGTCTCAGGTAAGACATTGAGATAGGACGAAATGGTCGGGCCTCAGTTAGCATCAGTTGGTCTATATAGTGTGTATTTCCCATGGATCTTAATGGTACTGCTCAGTTATATGATGCTTAAATTACCTGTTTTACTCTTCCAGGCAACACTTTCTACCAGCCCGACTGCCTTTTGGGTGACATGGACAACATCCACTCAGCCAATGGGAATGTAGAACCTGGTGACAAACACGTCAGTATGGCAGCTGTGGAGGGCGAAGTTCAAAACCTGAACTCGGACTCCCAACGCTTGTCACCTCCTTCTGTTGCCATAGAAACAACCAAAGAGAAGACAGTAACAGTAGAAACTACCAATAATGTGTCCCCGCCGACTCAACCCAGCCTATCCCCTGCACCTGATAGGCCAGAGGACCAGAACAATAACAACCAGAGAGGATCTAGTCCCTCCCACAGCTCTGTAGCCCACACCTCTCCATCACCTCCTGCACCACCTTCACAGCCTAAGGTAGTTATAGGTATTATTACACCTGATATCAGTTAAAAAACTTCCGTTGTACATCTCTCCCATCATAACACTTAGGCCCAATAAATTTGACAAACACCACATCTCACTTGTTTCTCAGTATCTGTTTTGTTGTATTTCCTTTATTTTTTGCTCCTGAAATACATTACTGAACACATAAACAAAATAATTTTTCTCTGTAAAAGCCTACTAGGCAGTTCCTGTCCTGCATTGTCAACACTTTCTTTTTCTCCCTGTGTTCTGCAGGTGAAACGAACCAACCTGAAGAAGCCGTCATCAGAGCGGACCGGTCACGGTCTCCGAGTCAAGTTCAACCCTCTAGCTCTGCTCCTGGATGCATCGTTAGAGGGAGAGTTTGATCTGGTGCAGAGAATAATTTATGAGGTAAAACATAACATTATGTTGCAGTTAACTGTATTTGTATTATGCATCATACATTATACATCAGCATTTTTCATATTTTAACACTTATTATCTGTCTTCAGGGCTAAAATCTAGTCAAGTTTATTTGTGTAGCTCGGTATTTTAGTGAGTCATATGGTGGGCCCACATCAGCCATAGATCCAAACTCTTCAAGAAGATTAGGAAAACCTACTCACAAAAAATCCTACAGATAAAATGAAAGACCCAGACAGAGGCAATTCAAAGAGAGGAAAGGACCAATAGGTTGGGAAATGGAGGTTAAAAAATGATCAGTTAAGAGAGTCTCTAGGAATTAAAGAATACAATAATGAGGTAATAACAAAATAGGACTGTAATAGGACACATTCATTAAAATGTCTGCTGGAGAAATATTAGAAAAGAGGAGGGCACACCTCAAATCCTACCTGGTTTCAACTGAAATGTCCATTGTAACCAATGAAATTAAACTCATAAAACAGCTTTTGTCAATGTCGTCCATTATCACTGAATTTGCTAGTGCCAGCCAACAGTAGACATGCTAGCAGATTAGCTTGCTAGCGTTGGTTTGAGTTCAGCTACCTGTCTGAGCAGATCATTGTCTGCATAAAAGTGGAAATTTATGCTGAAGTCACAGAGTGGTAGTATGTACAGAGAGAAAAGTACTGGAACAAGTACAGTACCTTGAGGGACACTATACTTTACAGTGTGGAGAGACTAATTGTTCTTATCAAGCAAGACAAACTGTGACTTATATCTTAGGATGGACTTAAACTTTGAGAGAGCTCCATTCTTTACAGTTTTTAAGACAATGACTTAAATATTATGATTAATACTACAGAATAGTTTGGTCTGAGAAAATCTAAATTAAGGTTATAACTGAACTTGGCTACTACCCTAACCACTACTTTAGATGGGGAATTTTTTCATTGCTGTAGCGTGGTATAAACCTGACAGAAGAGTCTCAATATGTGTTCACAGTGATTTTCTCTGCATTGAACTGGGAACTCAAGAGAATCTTCAGTTTATTTCAAAAAAAGTATTTCAGATTTCCACTTCAAAAATTCTCAGATTTAATTTGCTTCATGACATTAGTGTTGAAAGGAAAAATAAATTCCCTTATATAATAGAAGAATATTTTTACATGGCAACAAATACTGTGCACCCACACACAGATTGCCTCAACAGATTTGCCATTAACTGGATGAGTTTGAAGCCTTCGATACCTTCAGGACAATACTAATCAAGTACAATATCTTTGATCCTCAGCAATACTGTCATGGGAGAGTGGTCTCAGTTGTCAGGTGTGCAGATTTATTGTTGAGGACACACTCACACTGTATCAGTGTGTTACAGCAGCACAGAGCTCCTGTGAACAAAGCCTTACATCTTTAGATGCGAATCCCTATCTACTCCTGACATCTTTTGCTTGGAGGATGGACAGAAGTGCTTACTGACTCTTCAAACTGGCAATCTCTCTGATACTCAAGGAAGCATTCACATGCTTCACATACAGAACAAGCTCAGTTTTGAAGGTATCACACCCTGAGGCACTAAGACTCAACAACTCAACAATTTCCAAGCTGTTCAAAAAATGTTGCACTATCCTGAGTTCTGCAGTGAAATCAGGCACTTAGTACTTCTATAATGCTCTCCACAAGGGTGGATATACTGATATTTTGGCATCACTCCATTGTTGTTGTAGATAGCCAATAATTTGTACCAACATTCAGTATCACAATTTGATTGAATTCTAATATTCTCATGTATATTTTCTCATTATCTGTCTTCAAGGTGGAAAATCCCAGTATGCCTAATGATGAAGGTATAACTCCTCTTCATAATGCAGTCTGCGCTGGACATCACCATATTGTGAAGTTTCTGCTGGACTTCGGAGTGAACGTAAATGCAGCTGACAGTGATGGATGGTCAGTACTATTGAGTAATGTAATAAGTCAGACTAACAACAGAGCATTGGAGTGGCTGCATGACTGGAGGGAGTTTGGGTAATGAACACACTCTGTGACAGCGATGCTGGAGCTCAGCTCAGAGGCAACAATGACAGAGATAATTGCATCTCTAAATTCATTTTTGGCTCAGTTGCCTTAGCAGTATCAAAGGAAGAGATTACCAAGTCCAATGATGCTCCGTATTCAGAAGTTGCTTGATTTAATTACTGATGCAGCTGACTGAATTCATGTTTAGTTAATGTCAGCCTGTTTCACGATGACATAATTTAACTATTAGATTTAAGACACAAGTGCATTGCTGGAACATCTTTGTCCTTTCTTTATCAGATGCAAATGACACTTGGCAAGCAGAGGAATGTTTAAAGTCATATTTTGTGTTGTCTCCCCAGGACCCCTCTGCACTGTGCGGCTTCATGTAACAGTGTCCACCTGTGTAAGATGCTGGTGGAGTCCGGGGCGGCCATTTTCGCCACAACGATTAGTGACGTTGAAACAGCAGCAGACAAATGTGAAGAAATGGAGGAGGGCTACACACAGTGTTCTCAGTTTCTCTATGGTAGGTAAATGCCGAGAGACAGATGGCAAACCAACAAATCTAAACTGAACAGATTTACTCAAGCCCACAGGGGGGGAAAAAAACTTTTAAATCTGAGGAAAAAATGAAATTTTTCCTTCCTTAAAAAACAAATTTGAAACAACCATCATAGGACAGTTAAACTCCTCTGAAAGCAACAAAACCTAATTTGTTTTTGATAACTGAATACTCTGTATCTCTCTCAGGTGTTCAGGAAAAGTTGGGTGTGATGAACAAAGGCTTGGTCTACGCTCTCTGGGACTACACGGCCCAGCAGGCTGATGAGCTGTCCTTCAGCGAGGGTGATGCCCTCACTGTGCTTCGTCGACGTGACGAGACTGAGACAGAGTGGTGGTGGGCGCGACTAAATGATCGGGAGGGATACGTACCAAGGAACCTGCTGGGGGTGAGAGAACAAACACCCCAACACACACCTCACTGTGAACGTGTGCATGCATAGAAAAACATAAAGACACACGTCGGCCGCCTGTCCACCTATATCAGTGTCATGCATTGTTCTAGTATTAACTAGTTAGTGTATTTAAACTAATTTTAGGTCATGGGTTAAAGTAAAAACACAGGAACAGCTTCTTCAGTGCAACTTGGTCCACTTCAGTGACCACCATAAAAGTTAGACAACAGAACTCTGACATTAGAAGTAATACTTAATTTCTTAATATTCTCACTTACTACAAAGTGATAATACTCTCACTTACACTGCCAGTCTACGCAGTAGATCATTTGCTAACAAATGTCCCGCTTAGCTACTGTAGCTATCAAGCTTTCTGTTCTTGCACGACACATGCTGTTTATAGTGATAACAGTGGTAGATTTATCGAATGGAAAATGTATTATTTTTAAATAGTCTGTCCATAAAGAAAGCAGGCTAAGCATTTCTAGCTGGCATTAATGTTGCCAGCTGAAATGACATCTCCTGCTCATAGACTTGTTTAGTTATAGTTAGCTAGCTAATCAAGCTATCATTAGCTCCATAAGTTGGATAAAAAGTCTATGGCTTCTATGGAATCTTTTAAAGTTTCCAGCTAACACAATTAAAAATGAGAATCTTGTAAAAGATTATTAAATATGAACATCATGGCTATATGATATTGTGCTGAGCAACTGAGGTTAAAGCTACATGTTAGTTGGCCTATCCTTACTAAATGATAATCGATGTAGCCAGAAAACATGGACATACAGAAGCAACACAGGTGGTCTGATAACGGATGTGTTGTGCAGGACAGAGCTTCTAACATCACCTTCAACTCAACTTCAACAAAAAGAAAAACACAGTTTTTACCCTTTACACTTTTGCTCTTGTGTTTTTAGTTTTGTAAAATCTAAAATAAAGACACCACCCTCCAATCTCTTTAAATGCCAAGTATTTCTATTATTACAGCCTGATGCTCACCCCCTCATCATGTGGAAAAATTCAAAGCTTAACAGGCCAGCTGTGCCATGTTATGGTTGCTAAGCTGTGATCGGACAATCACTGTTAGTGGAGCGATTTAGCATATGGTCAAAAGCTAGCAGCTACAGGCAATGCTGTTAGTGTAGGTCCCATCAAAACACACAAAGACATTTCAAACAGTTTATATAGTTTTAATGAGTCCCAGAATAAAGTCAATAAAAGAAGTAAAAAGAAGTTCTTACATTTGCATTTACTGAGGTTGACTAGATCTGTCAGCAAAATATGTGCAAAGCTTCTGGGCAGATTTTCAGGTAATTTGGTGGACTAATCAAACTTGGGCCCAGGAATGAATGGACATATTTAGCTGGTGACCTTGATTCGGTATTTCCACCTCTGGATGATTATTATTTTTCAGCCATAGCTTCAACAACAGTTAACACCATATAGCCCTAATCCAAAATGCTAAAAGTATGTTGAATCTATTTAATTGTAATTCTGATATTCTGATGTGTAAGTCTTATTTATTATAGGACAAGTTTTCTGCCTTAGTGCACAGTGCTATTCAAGCCTCAGGGAGAACAGTGTATACACACCGCATCTACAAGTAAAGCTAAGCTATATAGCTTTAATAAAACTGTCCATCACAGTGGCCCCTTTACAGCTCCCACCATGCATCTGCAACCACACTGATGCCTCTGTGTAAATAATTGAATGTTGGATCTGTACCTTTACAGTAGGAAGTACATGTAAGGTTTCAATTTACACTCAACAGGAAGCATCATCAATACTCACCCCCATTCATTCAGTGAATTAAGTGATGTGATTCACCCGAGGAAACAGCGAGTAAACTGGCAGATTTATTCTTACAGCATGCCTTCATGATGTTCAGGCACCTTGAGAACAATGTTAACATGATGTAGTGACCCCGCCCTCTCTCTCTCTCCCTCGCTCTCTCTCTCCAGCTGTATCCAAGGATCAAACCCAGACAACGCTCACTGGCGTAAAGCCCAGATTGGGAGCCACGTGCACGCTCTCAGAGGGCGCATGCACACAGAGAAGAAGAGGATGAAGGCAGACAAATTGACTGAGAAGGAAAGAAAAAAAGATGGAGGTAGTCAGGAGACTGAGAGAGGAAAGAAAGAGACAAAGATGGAGCTCAAAGTTTTGATGAACATTTTTTTCTTGGTTTGTTTGGATGTAACGCTGGAACCACAGAGCCATGTTATGGTAGAATCATAATATATTTTCACTGAGTTGCTGCAGAGTAAAAGAAAATTGCCTGAATCTTATTTTGAGCAAAAGAAGCTTGACAACTTCACTAAAGTTCAGCCGCATGATGGACGCTGAATAGAAAAAAAATCACCAAAAATTCCTTATCTTTTGGATGCAGCTTCAAGATCCACTTAAGTTCACTTAGCTGAAAACATGAGACCATGATCTTGGAATTATAAGACTTCATCTGACATTATCCAAATAATCTCGATCTTTGACTGTCACTATTTTTGTATGGTGTTAATTAAAAAAAAAAACAGTTGGATCTTCATAAAACCAAGCTCATCAACTGCATAGTGAAAAGATGTCCTTTTTCTCAAAGGCAGTGAACGTAGTGTAGTGTCTGAGAACACTTTCACACTGTGCAGTGTGAAGATTTTAAATGCAGTAAATTTACAGGTTTGACCAGGTGAAAGTATGTGTGAGATGTGAAATGTGAAAGTGAGGTAGGATAGAGTAAAATGAGAGGAGAGAACTGATGAATGTGTGTCAAAGAAAGTCAGGTTTTGTCAGCACTGTGGCTCCTGATGGAGCAGTTATTAGCAATGCTAGTCAGAATAGATGTTGGAAATGCAGCCGTGAGACTAAATCCAGCAAACATTTCACGCATGGTAGCTGAGAGCCACATCAACCAATGCCAGATATCCACAATAGAATATTATGGCATGGTAAAAAAAAAAAAAAAAAGGTTTGAACAGATATCAGAAGAATATTTTGGTTCTGATTTCACAAACTGATATAAGAAGCATCTGTGAACCATTATGGATGTCTCAACCTTTTAGTATTTTGCATTTATCTTGACTCAGTGCTGGTGCATGCTGTCATATCAACATCTGTTCAACTGCAAAATGGTTGCTGATGGTAAAACCAGAGAAAGGAAGGAAAACTGAATGGGTATGGGATGTGTTTTTGAAATACAAATGTAGTTGTAAAACCAAAGTATGTAAAAAAAAATTGGCTTAAAGGTGAGGGACAAGGATAAGGAATTGAATGGACAATAATTTTTATTTATATCGGATTTCCACACAAAACTTAGTCCAGGCTAGAGCCTCATTCACACTGGTCCTCATCCTGGTGTAGTACTGGTACCAGGCTCTGCAACTAACAATCAGATAAAGCAGTGTTTCCCATCTGCCAACAGCTCAGTGTTTAAGGATTCAATATTTGTCAGTCCACTGTTAAATTACCACATAAAGCTCCAGTGTTTATTTTGACAACAATGTCTTAAAAATCAAGTCAATTTTTTTAATTGTAAACCCGGTCTCATCTCATATATATATACATAGATATATAGATATATCTATATATGTATACACACTCACACTTTATCCCTGGGCTAACTGGCTTGGTATTCAAATGGAGCTAAATTAGCTCAGAGTGAATGAAGAAGAAAATGTGAAAACAACTTGACTTTTTCTCAAGTGTCATCTCTCCTTTTATTTTATTTTTTTCACATTTACATATTTCAATAGTTGTATTAAATGTATTATTACTCAGATTTTCTTTTGTTTTATTTAAAACAAAATATTGTTTTTCTATTATTATTAATATTATAATTATTATTATCATTATTATTATTAGGAAACACTGCTCTAGTTTCTTTCTGTCAGTGCTGGTGCCACTCACTGCTGCCACCCAGTGTACGGGAAGGTTTTGACAAAAAAATAAAGTGTCATTTCCTTTAACACATGCTGTGTAAAATATGAAGCAATAAATTGAGTGATGTTTGACGTGAGAATGGCACATTGTTCTGATGAGTGTTTACCATTACTTTGTGTATATGCAACCTAAAACTATACAGCTTATGTACAATAATAATAAAGAAACCATAATCCCTACGGAAAATCAAAGCTATGATTGTGACTGAATTACTCAGGGTTCATATGTGTGGTGATTAGACCTTTGTAAACACACACACACACACACGCACACACACACACATTTTCAAGCCTTGGCAATAAACTGCGGACTTTAGAAGGGAATTAGTTCATTCACGTCTTTGCACCGACAGCAGGCTCCTCTCACAGGTAAGTATATTTCCATTCAAATTCACCAAATTGCTGTTATGTACAGTTTGTGTAGAACAAAGTATTTCCTCCAGTACAATATGTTGAAACTGGTACAATGTAATTTGAAATACAGATATCTGCCACGTAACCACATTTAACAAATATTACCAGGGAAAAAACAGCCAAGATCAACAGTGCACACAGATGTCAAGGTTTCTGCTCTTATTGTCCACTCCTCTCTTTTACTTCCTGAGTCAGTACAAAATAATACTTAATGATATTTGATGGAACGAAAACAAAAACATGACAGGTCAAAATGCCTATTACAGGTTTATGTTGTTGAATTGTGTGTTTCAGAGTGGCCAGCTGCATATGTCTGAAACTGTAATGTGATTTAAAATATGGCTTATAATAATAATAATGATAATAACAATGATTATGTAGTGTTTTCATTGTTAAACATTTAAAGTAAAGTTGAAAATATATATATTCTGGAGCAGTTGTATAAAGTATACCAATACTATAGAGTAGAAATTCTCTGTATTTGACTATTTCACTAGAATGTATAGTGACAAATATATAGAATGGCCCATTTCAGAATAAATGAATATTATATTGTTAGATTTTATTATTGTTGAATTAATGTGTGCATCAGTTTAATGTTGCAGTTGGTAAAGGTGGGGCTAATTTTGGTTACTTCACACACCACTAGGTAGCTTTTAAATTTCCCCCCATGATCAATAAAATCTTATAAAAAAAGGAACATTATTTACCACTGCTCTACAGTATAATTTCCTACAATCACTGCATTCATACTAGTTGGCTTAAAGGTGAGGAAATCCCGTAGCACGCTTATTTTGAAAGTGGACACCGGAAGAGGTAGCATTTGGCTTTCCACAGATGGCTAACCTGCTACATGCTACAGCATGTAGCACAAGGAATGTTTTATAAATGTGGTGTTGCATTAAAGCTTCCAGCTTATCACCTGACGGTCTGTGACTCCTTCAACGAGACATTTAATCCAAACGTAAGTCAGTATTTATTAGACAAATGACGTACAGTGCACCATGGTGATTTGCGTCATTACAGTTGTTTACAGTGGAATATGTCACATTTTCTCTACGTCACCTCACGTTTTGTGATCCTGTGTGCTCGCTGCATCACTTTACACGGTTGTTGTTGTCAAACCAACCTGTAGCAAACTTTTATTGCAGGACAAAGGCTGTTGAGAACACCTCAAGCCAATGAAGACTAAGAAACAAAAAAAATATATCCAAATATTACTGAAATATACGTTAACGTTTAAAACTTAAAACGCCAGTTATGATATTTTCTTACTCATCGGTAATGTATCAGAAACTACAACTTCATCTGCTACTTCATACTGACACATTCACAGTTAAAGCTGCAGGGTTCATGTCCAGCTCCAGTTGACTTTAAAGTGTTGTTGCTACTGCTAACATTAAAATCTACTTCATGTCAGATGAACATGGAACATGGCAATATTCTGGAAATAATATTATTTTGTGTCCATGTCTATGTGCACATCACTTGCATGGCACATAATAAGGCCAGGTAAAACAATGAGGACTTTGATTCGAATTTATAACATGCATTTACAGTTTTTTGTCTTGTGAACCACCACAAACAACCTTGCTGTCACAAAATATCCAACATCCTTTGATAGACACATTGACATTAGCAGCTTTCTAACATATTGTTTGCCATTCAGTGACATTATTTGCACCATGGCGGAGCATTTCCACCTGAACACACCGCTGCTGGAGAGTGTCAACATGTCCAGACGGGCGGGAACCACCGTGTATTTAAAGATGGAGAATTCACAGCCCTCTGGCTCCTTCAAGATCCGAGGCATTGGACACCTCTGCCAGCAGGTAGGCCTTTTTCCTACAGGTCCGTCATATCAGACAATCACTGATTCATGTGTTAATTAAAGGCCAATATTGACGGACTGTTGTAGATTTCAGTTGATTATACAAAGGTTGTTGGGGAAGGAGAGACAGTCATTTGCCCTTTGTCATTTCATTGCTCTGCTTTGCAGCTCGCCAGACAGTCTAAAGGAGTTGTCTGCTCTTCAGGTGACGTCTCTACTGTTACACAGCATGTTGACACATAATGCACAATACAATAAAAGCAATAAGACTAATAGTTTTACTCTAATATAATAACATAGTATGGCCTTTTTCTTAGGTGGTAATGCAGGTATGGCTGCAGCCTATGTAGCCAGAAAAATGGGTGTACCAGCCACCATCATAGTTCCCTCCTCTTCTCCTCAGATGGTCATTCGTAAGCTTCATGATCAGGGCGCTGCAGTCAAGATTATAGGGAAGGTACAGTATAATAACATAAAAGTAATCATATCTAAGTGATCTCTTTGTGGCACAGATGCCAGTTCAGAATCATGTTTTTCATTTTGGAATTATTTTGTTCGTAGGTTTGGGATGATGCCAACACAGAAGCTCTCAGACTGGCAGAAACTGAAGGACTCACCTACGTCCCTCCATTTGATCACCCACTGCTATGGTAGGAACATTCCTCACAATTAAAGAGTCCAGTTTCTGCAATAAAGTGTAAAACTAAACACTACATTACTTCTGCACTCTCTCCACACACACTACCAGGCAGGGCCACGCCAGTATGATCTCAGAAGTGGCAGCCTCTCTGGGTCCCAGTGTGAAGCCTGGAGCTGTGGTGGTGTCTGTGGGTGGAGGAGGTCTCCTGTGTGGAGTCATCCAGGGCTTGAAGGCTGTAGGCTGGACGGATGTACCGATTGTCGCCATGGAGACAGTGGGGGCAGACTGTTTTAACGCTGCGGTTAAGGCAGGGAGGGTGGTCACTTTGGATGACATCACCAGGTTAAAAGTTAAAAGAGTTCAAATGCTCCGTGCAGTAAAAAGATTAAATACACGCAATTTAACTTCACCCTCATCTCTGGCTCCATCTGTCTTCTCACAGTGAGGCTAAATGTCTCGGAGCAAAGACTGTTTGCAAGCAGGCCTTTGAATACAGCCGGTGCAGCGAGCTGACGATCATCTCTGAACTGGTGACTGACCAGCAGGCTCTGCATGCTGTCGAAACATTCCTCGGTTAGTTTGTGTGTTTTTTCAAATGTCTCTAATGACTTGTGAACATGTTATTTTAAGGAAAGTTGAAGAAACACTCTTCAGCTTTTTTTCATCTTCATTGCAATATGATTTTTATTTATTTATTTATTTTTTCATATTGTGCAGCCCTATTCATCACTACCCAAAAGCCTTTACAATGAACCAGGCTTCATGTTGGCTTTGCCTTTGTTTTACTTCAACTCAGTGTGTGTTTGTGTGTGTGTGGGTGTGTGTGTTGTTACTAGATGAGGAGCGTGCGTTGGTGGAGATGGCATGTGGAGCAGCACTAGCAGCTGTCTACAGTGGACTTATACGCAGATTACAGGATGAAGGTGACTACTCTCAAGTCATTGTCTTGCTGAACATTCATAACCGTGCTTCTGTTCTGTATGCACTGAAACGAATCTCATGATTACCTCCTCTTGTCACAGGTGATACTAAAAATTTCCTCTCACCTTGAATCTTACTGTACAGAGGAACTCCCTTCTGATGAGGGAAAATCTAATGTTGAGGCTCATCTTTGTTGTACCCCTTCCTCTCAGGTCGCCTGCCCGCTCTCCTAGGCCCCCTGCTGGTGATTGTGTGCGGTGGCAGCAGCGTCGACATGCAACAGCTGACCAACCTCAAAAACAAACTACGGACCTAAGCTGCTGAATGTGTGCTAGCAGGTGTGTGTGTATGGGTACATAGCAATAAATGTATTTCTATGTGATCAGGGTTACAACAGCAGAAAAGTCATTGCAGCAATTCAGAGAATGTTCCCTTGAACACTGCAGTGTCATTTCTAAGTTGCATGAAATATAAAATTGCAATTAAGGTTCACAGAAAACTGAGTCCATTTCTGCCGTTATAAATTATTAGATCACATCTTGATACGAACATGTTGAACACAAGCTCACTTGGATGTCATTGTTCAGTTACAAGGTTTCCCCACATGGTGGTGTTGTAGTTCACTGTTGAAATATACTGGCCATCCACAGAGTGTGAGTCAGATACAGAAAGCTGAACAGATATTTTTGTTGACGAGATTTAATTATTATTAATTATTATTTAATTATTGTACTTCAGCGCAGCACTGACAGTCTGAGCCACAACAAAACTTCTCTTACATTTCATATTCATTTAAAGACACTACAAATATCTGTGTGTTTTACTCTTTCCTTGATCTTTTTGTAGAAAACACTTGAAACCCTGGAGAACACAACAGCCTTTTACTGTAATACTGGTACATGTCATTTTCACCTACACATTAAATTTAGTAGCTCAGTCAAGTTGTGTTACGTGTAGGAAGCTATTACTATGGAAACAGCTCCTCACTGTTCAGCCTGTATCAGTGTAAGAGTTGAGTTTATCAATCTGTTGATGGGCTTTGCCTTGGTAGGTCTCAGAAAATGGACCAAAATGGACTCCTTCACTCTTTGCACACTTTATCACAGATTTAATTTTAAATGGATATATTTTTTGCCCATCCATCTACACCCAACAACCCCAAATGTGAAAACATGTTTTTAAAATTTTTTACACATTTAATAAAAATCAAAAATTGGTATCTCTCAATAACAAAAGTATTCAGACCCTTAATTCAAGACTTTGTAGAAGCCCCTTTGGCAGCAATAACATCTTCAAGTCTTCTTGGCCGAGTGTCTACAAGCTCTGCACACCTGAATTTGGGCAGATTCCTCCCTAACCCTAACCCAGATCCTCTCAAGCTCCATCGGACTGGATGGAAGGCGCATGTAAATCTTCAGGCCACTCCACAGATGCTTTATTGGGTTTAAGTCTAGGCTTTGTCCCCAAAGCTGCTCTAGCTTTGTCCTGGTATGCTTTGGGTCATTGTTGTGCTGAAAGGTGAACTGTCGCCCTGAGTCTCAGGTTGCATGTACTCTGGAGCAGATTTTCTTCAAGGACCTCTCTGTATCATCCTTCCCTCAATTCTGTCCAGTTCGCTTGTCCTTGCCGCCACAATTTCTCCATTAAAGTTTTAGAAACATCTCAAGGATGATTAAAGAAAAGAGGATCCACCTGACCACAATTTGGAGTGACACAGCAAAGTGTCTGAATTCTTTTGTAAATGAGACATTTCAAACAGGAATGAAAATAACTCTATAACCTTGTGGTGGTGAAGCTTGAAGTTCTTTGTGATGATGATGATGATGATGATGATGATGATGATGAAGGCTTATGCTGTAGTGCAGGCTTTGGTATGTTTACAATAGGTGTTTGGTTGCCATACCATGTAATTTACATATTTGGTACAAGATAATTAATGTAAACACCATCAGAATTCTTTTTTGTGGTGTCCCGGTGGCTCACCTGGCAGAGCGCGTACCATGGAGGCTTAGTCCTAACCGCAGTGGCCCGGGTTCAGTCTGACCTGCGGGCCTCTGCTGCATGTCATCCCCTCACTGTCATCCCCTCTCTCTCTCTTCCTGACCTTCCTGTCTCTCTCTCCCTATCGCTATCAGAATAAAGGCAAAAAATAACTTAAAAAAGAGAAATCTCTTTTGATTTTATTTGCTGTTTTCAATAGGTTGATAGTGGCTTTTATGGTCACTCAACACATAAAAGTTGGACTTCAAGTCAGGCCAGTTTGCAGTATCTTAACTGCAAATAAACTAAACTTAAATTCATTTTTCAGCCTCTGCATCACCTTTTTTTTTTTTTTGCACCATAGCATACAAAAACTATCTCACCAGTCGCTTGCAGTTGTTCTAATGTGTTTTCCCATCACTTTCAAGGTCACTATAAGATCAAAGGTCTCACATAATTCATCATAAAAAATATAAAATCTGCTCAATGCACTGATACCTTCCTCTCTTATGGATTCCAACACACAACTTTTTGACCTCATTGATTTTGTTGGTTCAATAAGTCCAGCACTTGTAGTATATACAGCGAGTGTAAGAAATATTAAGGAGCTTGAAATCTATCACCCCATATATGGTATATTCATCATGAATATATTTTCCACAAATTAGTTACACAGCCCTGAGTGTGTTATGGCCTTCGTTTGACATCTACATAGTGCTTGTTGCTAAACATCCTCAAATGCTCGGGGTGAATAAAATTAATGTAAACAAGGTGATAGAAGTCAGTTTTGAAACACCTCTAATTCTGTTGTGTGGTGAAAAACGCATGCACTGTATAGTTAGACCTGCTCCGCTGAATAACCAGTTTTCCCAGCGGCACCATAACAGCAGTAGACTGATGAAGTGGGTAACTCCCAGGAGCACAGGCGGCATTCACACTACAAGGTCACACACACACATGGACCGGACATGACTGTGTTGTAAATGCTGCTCTCTCTCTCTCATGTCGTTCTGTGACACAACAGCGTCTCAGTCCAGATATGAGAGTCGAAATGGATGCTCCGTCATCTGATCACCTGTATTGATAGGAGGTAGATGTTTACATCATGAGCGATTATCTGTGCTGTTCTTAAATGACTGAACAGTCGTCTAAAGCATTCACCTGTTCAGATGAGTCTCGCTGACCCACAGCTGTGCTCCCTCCTCTGGTGAGTGTGATTTGGGCAGCCTGCAGAGACGGAAGCTAATGGAGGTGCCAGCCATTCCTATGACAACAGGAAGGAGCTGCTTTGATGAGCCCAGCAGAGGGCATTTGAGCAGAGCTGCAGCTAAAAATAGGACAAAGTAAATAAGAATGAATGGGGGAGAGACAGAGGGAGAAACAGTGCACGTCTGTGTTTATGTGTTTGGGGATGCATGTCTATATGTACATGCATTGTTTACATGCATGTTTTACTATTTACAGCCAAAATGCTATTGCCAGCTTTTTGTACTGAGCCAATTTGTGACCAATCTGGTGTCTGTCCATTGAAATTTTGTATAGCATCTTCAACTTTAGAGAGCCAACATTTTTTGCTACTAACATTTTTGGTTATTTGCTCTTTTTCATTTGTAAATTTGCTTGATGTGCAGAAGTGGATTTGAATGTGGACTAAACTGCTAGTTAAGTGAGATTTGGCTAATGGTGTAAAGGTGTAAACATAGGTTATCTAAATTTTTAACAGGCCCAGTTAATTTTCATTAAGAAAGTTATGAAGGCATCAGTTGCATTTCAATTAATAGATGATTCTCCTGGCCTACCTTTCAGACTGAAATGATTGATATAAAGCACTCTGAGCATAAAATACAGAGAGTGAGACAAGGGATATAGAGTTTAAAGTTGTCTTAATGATTGTGTTTATCCAATAATTTATATTTATCCATTATAACGAATTTGTTGGATGATCATGATGAAAAGAAAAAGATGCCTCAGTTAATGGGAAAATTGATATGACTGTCTATCATCAACAGTACAATGTTTATAGTTAGTTTTAGAAGTCTTTACTTAACTAAGCTTATCAGTCTCACTGTTTGCAGCATGTCATGTGGACAAATATCAGACATCTTCATGTTGCACTAATAAGGAGAGGAAATTATGGAGGATACAGCCAAAAGCATAATGATTTCCTCTGCCCTCACTGAGCATTGTGCAGCTTTGATCAGCCATAGCATCTTTTTATTAGAGCGCTTTCATGTTAGGTAATGCTATTTAAACTTCATGTTGGATTGTATTACAAGTTTTTTTCAGATGTGTGTCTCATGTACATATCTCTCAGCCTCTTTCATATCTGTCTTTCCTTGCATCACAAAGGAGACAATCCCACTTTAAATGCACAACAGATACTGTAACAAACAGCTCTGTTGGACTGAAAATGAGGTTTCTAAAATTAGAAAGGGAACAGAATGAGGATGCAGAGGTAGTGTGGTACAAATGGCTCAATTGGGTAACATTTGCTCATGTTTTTGACAGGGAATCACAAGGTAGAGCACAGCAGCTGCCGTATGTATCCATGGCAACCTGATGACGGCATTGGAGTATAAATTGAATCTGAAAATGAAACTTAATGGGTTTTTATAATTCTATTGCAACAACAGGTTCTTATTAACATCCATACAATGCAGCAGCTGCATGTTTTCAGAGGCTGAAAAAAGGCACTGAAATACTTTGTACAATGGAGTGTATGTTGATATTTTGGGCCCTCAGTTGAGAGATGAACATACGAAGACAACAGTATTTTTCTGATTTACAAAGACTGCAATAGCAGGATAAGCTTAATTACATTCTGGTTAGATAGAGATGAATGAAGGTTTAATGAAGCATCAGGAAATGGGGTGACTTTAGCAACACGGAGCGATTCAAATCAGACTAGAATAAATACAGAGTACTGAGGCAATAATTAAAAGATAACTTGCAGGTTATAAGTTGTGTTTGTGATTTATCATTAATATTAAAAAGCAGGTTCAAGCAGGACAAAGGTAAAACCGCTTCCACAGTTGTCACACCAAGCTTTTTTCCCTAAGTAGGAGTGTGCAGCTTGTCGGATTGAATTTACAATAAAAAGCAAATAAAATTTAAATATATTCTCCAACTTTATGATATATTCTCCACAGCTGCTATAGAAAACACCCCACTGATCAGATATTCTCATTAGGGATGATGCCCGCTGCCTGCTATATAAATATTTAATTCCAGTTCTGTATTTAATAGCCTATCTGACCTTTAAGATCCACATTGCATAAAAGCAAAATGCCATTAGACACTTTTACAATCCCAGATTCAGTCATTTTGTGTTGTTTAGTACAATGTTGAGTACATTGTGATGATGTGTGTGTTTTTCAGCAAAGGCTGCTGTTTGGATATACAGGCTAACTGTTGACAAGTAGTTTCTGTGTTGCACTCTGCTGTATTTCGGCTACCATCAGTGTTGAAATTCATATCTGCCACTTCTGTGACGGATTTCCGCCTGTATGCCTGATGACTGTCAGCGAGGCGAGTGTAGGAAGAGGCTCTTGTTCCTTGGTTCTGCGGGGCTGACACAAACACTTGCTGTTGATTGTCAGAGTGAGTAGCAGTCGGTTCCCAGGAATCAGAGCCCTGCTGGTTTCTTTTTCCAGCCATCAGCAATCAGGGGATGATTAACAGCTAAGGCAGTGGGTGAGCCAGCAGCACTGAGTCATTTGAAGCGGAACTGAGAGCCACTGCTAAAGAGAACTGAACATTTCCCTCAAGTACACTTTTTGACCAGGTACCTGCAGGACCATAAGAAAAAGATACAACAAAATAATGTCTCCAGAAAGGCTAAACTAAGTTGCATTAAACTCAGGACAAATAACATTAATTGGGTTAAATCTTTAAGCAAAGGTCCCTGTTTTCTATAGATATCTCAAAAGTAAATTTCTGCTAAGGTACATTTTTAAACTGTAGTAAGTACATTATCATCTAACACAGCTCAATAACTTAGCTGGCCTAAATTAACTTTTTGGTTAGCTAACATTTTTACAGGTAGGCTATTAGCATCTAACACATCTTAGTTTTGCTGGCTAAACTAAAGAAACTTTCATTAGTAAGATCATGACTGAGGATTTTGTAATCAATTAATGACAAAGGAAGATGCCTTGTGTTAAGGGTATATAAGTTGATTTAGGTTACATTATTAAGGTGTGATAGAATCCAATTAGCATATTCATATGTTAGCTAATATTCTTATTTGATAATGTATAGCATTAGCATTAGCATATAAACATCTGTAGCTTAGCCTAATTAAATTAACGTTTGGGTTAGCGAAAATATATTATTAACTGAATTAGCTTCTATGCGGTCACCATTATTAAGCTGTATTACCATCTAATACAGTTTATTGTAGCTTTAGCAGAATTAAATTGTCTTTTGGTTTGGCTCTAATAAAATTAGCATCTATGATGTTAAGCTGTTTTACCATCTAAAACAGTTTAATGATGTAGCTTAGCTGAAATAATTTAACTTTGGGGTTACTAAACTAAATTACTAAACTCTATTAGCACCTAATAGAGTTTAATAATGTATTTTAACTTAATTAAATTATCTTTTGGGTTGGCTATATTACAATTAACATCTATATCAAGCTGTTTTAGCATCTAATACGGTTTAATAATCTATTTTATCTGGAATAAATCAACTTTTGGGTTGCTAAAATACATTATTAAAATGTATTAGCATCTGATATAGTTTAATAATGTATCTTAGCTGAATTAAAAATCTTTTGGGTTGCTAAACTCCATTATAAAGCTTTATCAGATGGAAATAGTGTGTGGAATATTTTGCTGAGCTCTAAAAGTGCCGTGTTCAGCCTGAGTTGCATGTTTTCTCTTCGCTGTAAATTATAGATTAGATATGTGTACAGAAGTTGTTTCAGACAGTCAGCTTCCTCCGCGGTTCCTCATGGACTGTACCACACCGTGAGCCTCCCCCTTCCCTCACCCTTGGAGTGGGCCGCTCCCCCTTCTTCACCGCCCGCGTTGGTTGAAGCCAAAACAGAACATCATGGCGATTGATGGTAAGTAGGCCAATAACGTCTCTCCTTTCCGTGTAATTAACTTCAGCTTGAAATAATACATGTCATAGGTGGATTCTTGACGAGAGAAAGTGAAAATGATTTCAGGAGAATGGCGCTTTCTTTGCCTGGAATCAGTGAAAGTTTTTGTTTTTCATTTCTTTAAAGCGGTGATTTTCCTTCGCTGTGTGAGAGTAGAGGAGACAGTGTTGAAGCGGCGTTTGCTCAATGTGTTTCGAACAGTGGTGCTGAAAGGACAGTTCCGCTATTTAAACTGCATGACATTTCCTGAAACGGAGAGAGGCTGAAACCGTGTGTTTGCCGTGCTCGTTGTGTTGTGTTCATATATCGGCTGGTCGATAATGTAGCCTCGCTGCATGTCGGTACTTTGCAACTTGGATTAAAGAGAGCAAACCTCAGACAGACTGGGGTTTAAGGTTTCTGTCAGTGGGCGCAATGGTGAAGGCAGAGTGCCATTTAGTGCCAAGTTTTCAGACCAGTTTCAATCTGTGGTTTTATTTATTTTATTTGCTTCAAGTCACACCGTGCCCAGAGGTGTGCATTCACTCCTCACTTCTCTCTGCTTATGTAACTTCACAGGTTGTAAGCAGCTTTGCTGCTTAGTTTATCAGTTTGAACATCATAATGCTTGCAGCAGTGGAATACATTGCTTCAAATGTCACTGGAAAGAGGACATTATAGCTTAATGGTAAATTACCTGTTTTAATAATAGAGAGTGGTGGCCTTTTCTCTTTTCACTCAGAATGACAAGCTGTGCTTTGGAAAAATTCCACCCACTTGTAGGGAATATCATAGCTTTAGTTGATTTAGATAAAGAGTGAAATATCACAAGCACACACACACACCCACACACACACACACACACACACACACACACACACACACACACACACATATCTTCGAAGAGAACTTTGTTAATTTTCCATATTTTCAATTTCAATAGTTAATATTGCTATCATGAGAAATGCATGTGATGAATGAACACTCAATGTAAGAGACACTGATTGATGATGACCACAAGGTGAAACATGGAAATACGGATCCACACTAGAATGTAATGTAAATATATGACATTGTTTTCATATGTTTTCATGTTTTTTTTTGTTGTTTTTTCATATCGTTTCCCCAAAATAAATCATTGTCAGTGCTACAGTTAACCTGTTGTACATAACAGGGTGGAAAATGTTGAGTTTACACTGAGTTCCATTTGTTTCCATTTGCTTTTCACTGTAGTATTAATGTATGTTGTGGTTCTTAATATGAGTTTTATGGCTTTATTTATAAGTTTGCAGTAGAGAGGTGATGAGAAGTAAGTGAAGAGAGAGCGAGAGATGGAGAATGACATACGGTACAATGAAATTTCCCAGCCAGGAATGCTGAAATCACAGTATATGGTATGTCTCGAAACCACTACAGGCCAGTAGCATGCCCCAAACCTGTGAAAGTTTGAGGTCTTCACCAGTCTTGGAGGAACGGAGAACAAATGTAGGCCAGGAGGAATACAGGACGCCAGGGTTCACCTCTAGAAAACAGCACAGTGATGTGAACTCTCCTGGTCTTTCTGTAAACTAGGCAAATAGATCATCCAACAACCCAGGGCCTCTGGGATTTGCTAATCACACCTAACAATGCAGAATTAAGAAATGCATTTTATCATTAAGTGTGTGGATCTGAAAAAGTGTCAGTCACACCTGTAGTTTGATGTGTTTAGTGCAAAGAGTGATACATTTTTGTGGTGTTTTGTTTAACACAATTCAGAAGTGATTCAGGACTTGATAACAGTCACATGGACTAATCCGAAAATTGTTTATGGGAAAGCTTTGCCTTCATTTGACATTTCATGATTTGAGGGAGTTACTGAAAAGAAATTAGATCCCAGTCATGTCTTTTTATCTTAGTGAAAAGGACTTTTTGTCTTTTTTTCCACATGTTAGGGAAAAGGACATGAAGAAGCACTGAACAGGAACATCTTTTAACCACAAGTTCATGTTTTATATATTCCTCAGTTCAGGCTTTGACCATTAATAATCCAAAACTAAAGGATGAAATGTTCTGAAGTCTACAAATACCACACGCTACATCATAAGAGGCAACTTTTTACCCCTGAGCTGCCACATCTCCCCCTCCCCCAGTTTATCAGACAGCCACACCTCGCCTGAGTTAGATGCTTATCCCACCCCACCCACTGACCTCAACTTCCCACTACATTAGTCAGCAAAGTGCTGTTTCCTGAAAGGCCATGATTATAGCAGCCCCTGTCAGCGATATTTCACTGCAGCTAGTTGGCTCTGCTGAGATTTATACAGCAGCTGTGGGGCTGACCGACACCTGCAGCATCCAGAGGCCGGGCTGTCAACACCAGTGGGAGGCTGGTGTTTCTGTCTGTACTTGTGATGTTAGGTTGGATGAGCATCAGGAGGTGTCACAAAAAACAGGAACAAGTTCAGCCTGACATTTTTGTGACAAGAGTTAATGTAGCTGTTATGATGTGTAAGTGACTCTGCGTGAATTTAAAAGGTGCTATTATTTAGAGTGCACTTTGTCGGCTCATTTAAAGTTCACACGCATGCGAGAACTGCACAACTTTTTTTCTGTGCTGACACTAACTGAAAAAACGGAAAAAAACAAATTAAATACCAACTGCTGCACATACAAAAGCATAGAGCAGCTTCAACCTAAAGATTTTTTTTTAGGGTCGATTATAATGCCAATTATTATTTCTATTAATTTGTTAATTTTTTAAAGTACAAAATATAAAGAAAAAGTAATGAAATGGCCATTGCAACTTCTTAGAGCCCGTATACAATTCACTATGAAATATGACAAAGAAAAGCAGTAAATTCTCACATAGGAGAGGCAAGAGCTGGAAAATATTTCGCATTTCTGCTTGAAAACTGACTGAAACAATTAATCGGTCATTGAAATAGTTCACTGACTAATCGTTTCAGCTCCAAAGCCGATATACATGAGAGGGAGATAAAAGAAGGAAACATGATCAAAAACAGCCTTTTAAAAATGTCAAATGGTATTACAGCCATTAGGTTGAAATTAAAATATAATTTGTGACTCACAATTTTTCAGCTGTCATGATGCCTCAAAGCAAAGCCGCAGATATGTAGAGACTTTATTAACATATTCACAGATGTGTGATTAAGTCTTTTTTTTTTATTTATTTAGATTTGTTTTTTTTTGTTTTTTTGCTAATTTAGATTGTGACTATGACTCACCATCTCTAAACTACCATTAGCACAGTGTGTTGCTTTAAATACCAAATATCAGAGCTCTTTAAGCTTGTTAATTGGATATACCCAGCAGGCTCTCTGTGAAGAGATCACTGACTGA
This sequence comes from Seriola dumerili, assembly GCF_002260705.1. NCBI lineage: Eukaryota > Metazoa > Chordata > Actinopteri > Carangiformes > Carangidae > Seriola > Seriola dumerili. The sequence continues at coordinate 16,840,010 of NW_019174404.1, forward strand.
CTTAACTAATCTTGTTCACACAAAAGCTTTTTTTTGTTAATTAAGTGACTGCTATAGAGATTGAAAGATCAAACTTTTAGAAGTGCTGTAAAAATGCATTCTAATTTGTTTACTTGACAAAAATTTAGATTTTCTTGTACAAATATTATCTCATCGAGGCTCCACTGCTCAGCCTCCGGTCAGAGCTCAATGCATCAGCTCCTGTCACCAGCTGTAGACAGATTGACGGCCAACTGTAATGGATTTCACATATCCTGCTTCTGCACAGTTGTCTGGCCTGCAGACCGAAAAGCAGCCCAGCTTGCGCAATTGGTATTCTCAATATGTGTGGTGTATATGAAGCCTTGTCGAGTCCTGAGTTGGAGCCAAGTACAGAGTAGGCAGACCCGGGGGTGTTGAGCAGTGGAAATATTATGTGTTAAAATTACAGCAACAGGGAAGCTCTGCATGCTGACATTTTGACAGTATCTTCCAAATCTCACTGAAATTCCTGCCAGGTCATCTCTTTGTGCCTTTTTCAACCACGTTAGGTAAATCCTATGAAAAAATTCTTACATGTAGATCACAGATGTTGTTTGACCTGATAGAAAACAAACAAAAACAAACAGTACATGCTTTTCTCCATGAAGCCTTTTCATGCCCTCCTTCTCCCTGCCCCTGTTTACCTTTGAGAGCAAGAAACAGGATATGAGGTGATAATAGCCGATATGTCTTCAGACCATTTGTGCTAATGAGAGCTGTGAGAGAGTTTAGCTGGAGTAGAGCAATAGATTACTTTCAAAATAAAACTGTTTCTTGTCACATCCCATAAATCAAAGAGGAGATTTCATACGAGCTAAAAGGCAGTGAAGAGGCTGCCGGTCTTTACGGCAAAGGTCTTGATTATTTATGATGGTTAGAATTAAAGCTGCTCTAATCAATATTCTTTTATATTAGCAATGGAAGAAATTATTTTACATAATGTAAAAACTGTTGCATATAGTAAAAAACCAAACAAGAATTATCTTCTGACTGCAGTGATTTCAATATGCATTTAGTTAATCATATTAAAGCTGCAACAATCAGTATGTATAATATTCATAAACAATGGATCAATGGCTATTTGTAGTGTAAAAAGTCGTTTAAAAATCGTTCATAGTGTGCAGATATTATAACCAGCCCTGCCGTTAGCGTAGTTCTACAAAGCATTTTAGCGTCTCAGCTAATTGTTTTGGTTTTTTGTGTTTACAGTTTCACCCTCACAGCTCTCATCACTTGTTTCTAGCAGCAAGCAGCTTTTCATTGAGAAAGCTCTGATTGTCCACTGTATGCTACCTGCCCAGCACCAAACAACTAGCTCATTCTTACATTGATTAAGAACAGGATTATGTGACTTTAGTACATGCTGTCCTGTTGAATTGTGGACGCTGACCTCATTCTTTTGTGATGTTTTAGACTCTTCTCTTCATTAGTATCTGTTTTGTTAATGTTCCTCGGTGGATCACTCCCAGAACATTTTCGTTCAGGACCTGAGAGGTTTGATCTGTAGAGAGTCTGATGAGCGTGTAGTTCTTACGGCATGTGACTTTTCTCTGGATACACAAATGCAAACACTCAGGCTGTGCTATTAACCCATGGGCGAAGATGGATTGCACACCCAAAGCACTGACTCATCATCAGCATTGTTTTCGCTGTGTATTAGATTTTTCTGTCGTCTCAGGGATTGTTGTCTGGTTGAGACAAGGCAAGGGATTTGTCACTTTGTGCGGTTTAATTATTGATCAGCTCTCCAGTTGACACATGGCCAGGGAGACTGGGAGATGAATTGAAAGAAACAGAGGGACAAACTCAGATCATTTCATCCTTCTTTGAGTGGGACAGTGTTAGTTAATAAATCCAACAATTATTGTGATGTAGTTTTTCTTAGTAGAAAGCTGCAGATTTGGAATTGACAGATTTGCTGGAAGAAAAAAGTTAAAATTATAATTTCTAATGCGTTTTTTTTTCTGTTATTACCGTTGTCTGTTAGCTTGTTTGCAGGCTCAAGATTCACAGTGTTTGTGAAATTAATATTCTGACTTTAAATTGGGAATATGTGGCTTTGTCAGTTCTAAAAATAAGGTATCATCTGCACTACTTTGGAAGTGTGCTTCCATTGCCCCGGGCTATGGATAGCTCTGTTAATATGGAGCAGTGGTTATCTGTGACTTCACACAGTTCTCAGGTTCCTCATAAGAAAAACCGAGTGCAACAGTAAATGTTGTACAGATGTAGTCTGCTGCTTTATGAACTTACAGCTGAACTGTCAGGTAAACTGGCTAATCTTTGACATGCCGTATCCTCCACCAGCTAATTGGCTTAGCCGCAGCTTATTCTGAAGTCGCTCTTCTCGTGCCTTTCATTATGAGAACACCAACATGTTTCATGAACAACCTGATGTAGCACAAACCCTCCCCCTGCAAGTTTCAATAAAGAGGCTGAGCGATTTTCATGTAAAGGGCAGCTGACAAGCAGTCTGCCTCATAAATCAATTACTGCTATTGCTGAGAGGATATGAAGTAACCTAATAAATAGAATAACAGAAACTGGCTATCTGTCATTGTTTTACTGATGATAATGAGGGCCACTCAACTTTTACCTGAAGTTCACTAAGTCCACTCAAGTAAAAATTGTTTCTGCATGCATTTATTTTGTAATTTTAAAGCTGCACTTATCAGTATTTTTATATCAATAATGAGTCAAATGACTATGTGTAATGTAAAAAGGGGCGTCTGCATAGCTCTGCAGTTCTCATCAGTTCACATGTTTTGATTCAGTCTTAACCTAGTTTTACAGCAGCAGCATTTTCCTTAGAAGTTGTTGAAGACCAAAACAAAGCTGAAAGCAGAATGAATATTAGACTTAAATTTGTCAGGTGGCCAGAAGCAAGGACAGTGTTGACAACAACAACTTTATTTGGGGCTGTACAATTAATCGAAATATAATCGAAATTGCAATATGTCCAAGTGCAATATCCAGATTAAAGGAGCTGAATTTTTTTTGATAAAGGTAAAATGTGTCACAACATTGTGCACTGTTAGCACAATAAGCGCAGTGTTGCTACCGAGATGCCCCGGCCGACAAATTATATTCTCCATGTGTAAAGGAACGTATTTGTTTGATACAAGACCCAATAAAAATCACATCATCATCATTTTTATTTTTTTCCAGTGAAAATCAAATGCAAAAAGAACATTCCAACTGAAATCTCATATCGCAATCGCAAAAAATCAAAAATAATTGTAGTATGATTTTTTTTTTTTTGCACATCTTGCAGCCCTAGTCATTATGTGTCATTGTTAGGTTAACAGCTTGTTGCTTGTAGCTTGCTGTTGCCCCAGGTGACCAAAAAAATCCATAGATCCTGCATTAAAGTTTAAGGAATAGTTCGACATTTTGGGAAATGTGCTCATTCACTTTCTTACAGAGAGTTAGCAGGTTGATACCACATGACCATATGACGCTACTGACAGTAGCTTGTTAGGTTAGTTTAGCATAAAGACCGGACACAGGCTTAACTAGTCTGGCTGGCATTATGGGGGCGAATAGCCCTCATAATGTGACATTGAGTATAACGTGTTAATTCAATCCACATTTTATGTGAAGCTAAGCGAATTAGCCGATGGCTGTAGCAGCAGCTAATTGTTTCCTTCTGTTTCCAATCTTCGTACCAGGCTAAGCTAATCAGCTGCTTGTGGTAGCATCATGATGGCTGTATGAGCATTAGAGCGGTATTGATCCTCTCATCTAACTCTCAGCAAAAAGCAGCACTAGTGAATTTCCCGAACTGCCAAACTTTAATCTTAAAAACCTTTTCTATGTAGCACAGGTTTGAAACTTAATGGGGTCAATACCACAAGTTTGTTTCCCTGAGCTCCTTTGTGTCACAGCACATTCTCTCCACTGACCTCAAACAACCAAATATCTCTGTCAGGTCAATTTCCTCAGCTCAACTTTCTGTGTCACGGCCCCAGTCCATCCCTCTCTCCTGAACCCAGACGTGTTGGCCTCAGCAGCCTGATTAGAGGGGGCAGGTAGAGGAGATTCCTTAAAGAAACTGGGACAAACCCTAAAAATGCTGCTAGCCTGGCCCCAGACGTCTGGATGAGGAAAGACAGTGACTCGGTTTAGTTTGCAGAAGTGAGCCTCCTGGTGAAGCAGAGGGTGAGAAACAAGAACTCAGAAACTGCACGTATTGATCACAGCTTAGGCTTCAAATTGATTTCTGTCAGACTCAAGGGGAGATCACGTGACTGTCTCCACGTACTGTCAACGTTTTATAAGCCTGTACTGTCTCCTCAGTGTTTTCTCAAAAGAATCACAGGTAGACACGAAGGGCACTTAAACGCTAAGTTATGAGTGTTGTCAGAAACTGAAAAGACAGTTTGAGATAACATGCTTGTCTGATTATTTCATCACAGTGAGTCTGGGATATATTAGCGGCCTTGTTTGGCCGTAATATGAGGCAGATTTTTTCAGGCTGATCTTGTCGATTTTCCTTCGGAGGCTTTAAAGCAGCTCATTTGTCAGCGAGGCCATTTGTTTGACATCAAGATGTCTGGGAGTTTGCTGAGTAATCAGGCTCTCTAACTTCATAAAGTCGTGCACAATTAGGGCTGCAACCAACAATTATTTTCATTATCAGTTAATGAGCAGATTACTTTCTCGATTAATCAGTTAGTTGCCAATGAATATTCTTTCCATCGACTAATGGTGATTAAAATTTGGGGCTTAGGACTGTTTCTTGTGCATATTTACATGATTAATCTGTCCTTGCTTATGTTGTTGTACTGACAATAGGTTTGGATTCATTAGCTGTTGTGTGACTCGTGATCCAGATGATGGTAATCAGGTACAAGACTGAGGAAAATATGTGGCATTGTGTGTGTTTTGTCTTGGACAACACTGTGTGTGAAACATTTACCTCCCTACTATGTTTGGAGGGAGTCCATGCAAAGATCGAGTGGATCATATTTTGAACAAACTTGCTGCCTACATTAATCTATTAATGAGTATTAATTGGCAGTGTGTTCACATTAGTTTTTTCCATGTGTTGTTGACAAGTATGAGTTAATGCGTTAATTTGCTTATTTTATGGTGTAATGGTGTTTTCATATATTTAGGTAATTAAGGTGAGACATCAGGGAATGAAAATGCTGTGTGTTTTGAATTAAATTTTGTTGCAAGTCCAGTGACTGTGATAAAAATGCTTTCTGTTTTGAATAGTAGAATACAGTGGTAAGAAATGGCATCCTTGATAACAAAGGCTATATAAAAAAATTTGAGCACTGGTTTAAGGAGCTTCTATTTGTGAAATATTTGAAAGATAGTAGTGGTTTTGTAGCATGTAGTTCGATATGAGCAACCAGCACCGTGTACCTTATTCAAGAGCACATGTAAGAAAATGTTATTTTTGACAAGTGTGGTTTGTGGTGAGTGAAAGAGGAGTGAAGGAGCTTCCTCCCACACGCAGCTGCTGTATCGATCTGCTGGACAACAGCAACAACTCGGCTCTCGGCTCCTGGTTTGGCAAGAAAGGTTTTTCCGACTGTCTTGTCATGTAGTGGAAGCACATGAGACTCATACACAGACACTGGTGTAGGTCTGACTGAGGTTTGTGTTTACTTGAACCTTTGATATTTTTTAACATTTTTCCTGTGACCATGATTAAACCAAATGAGAATATGGCAAATATTGATTTATCTGTTCATTGTTTTTTAGTGCATAATATGTCTAAAACACAGACACAAAAAAAAAGCCCATCATTGAACAGGATTTTTTGTCTAAACCACAAAAATATTCCATTCATTATCATAGAAGACTTTATCTCAAGTGTTGTTGAAGACAGCTTAAAGTCATGCTTTTACATTCATAACATTTTACAATAACTGGTTGTGTGTAAACGCAGACAGAGATATATAGATATGTGACTTTTGAAGAGGACAGTCCATTAGTATGCACTGTATGCATTTTATGAAAATAACTTGCTCTTTCACATTTCAGGCAGGCACTCAGCTGGCCACCGACATCATTAAACGTTACCACGACATGCGGTTAAATATATTTTGTAACGCCAGGGACTAAAATTCAACGTCAGGAGAGTTTGATGCAGAATACTGACGACAACTGACATTGATATTTTGACTTGTGTTGCTACACAAAACAAAAACCATGTCGACGGCATGTTGGCATGTAAAATACCAACATTCGTCTGGTAAACGTCACAATGTCAGTTAACAAACATCAGGTTTTGACGTCAACTCGATTTTCATTTCCAACCAAAATGTAATGTCTGTCCGACATTAGACTCAGATTCTTTACTGGGCGTGACCCAATTATTTAAGTACCAATAATCTTTTAGTCTTGTTTTCTGGATACATTGTATGAAATTCATTTTATTTCAGAATATTTACAGGTGGTAAGACAATCTTTATTTCTGATATTTTAATGTGTTTTTTTTTGCTGCCAATTAAACTTGAACCTGATAACAGATGTATCAGATAAATCAGAAATCAGGTTTGACTCCAGGTGTTTTTCTGTTAACAGACCAGTAAAATGTGCATTTCTTCAGCCACCAACTCACTGATTCCATTACAGATGTGTAAATATTTCAGAAACTCAAACATTAGCTTGATATGAGAAATGAGGCATGAGGCGAAGGTCATGTGCCGGTATGACCATGACCTTCACACCACAGTTAAGCCATTTGTTTCATTGCTGTCGGCTTTTTGCAGCTTTAGTTCAGAATCTGACAAGTGTCACAGTTGAAGGCAGCCGGAGCTATTTGAAAGCTCAACCTGTAGGCAGATCCCAGAGGCTGCATCAGAGCTCAGAGACTGAGAGGCCTCCTCAAGTGTGAGTAATAGTCCTGAATTACAGTCGGTCTGGAAGCCTGTCTGGTGAGGAAAGCCACGGTGAACTCTTTGTTAAGGCCTCTTCGTCCGAGATATATCTACCTCACAGTGTTGTGGTGAACGCTCACACCCCTGCAGCTGCCAGCCAGCGGTTCCACTGAGCTGACACAGTGTTTGATAAGATTCAGAGTGACAGAGGACCTCAGTGAGGACATGCTGGTAGAGATGTGGCTTCCCCACTGGAAACTGTTGATGCTGCTGTATCCAAACTCAATCTTAGCTGAGAAAGTAGCGCTGTGAGACTTTGATAGTCCCCTGACTTTTCCTCTAGCGCCACCATTAAGTCCGCAGTCATGGCGTTCACTCACGTCCCTACAAGAGTTTGACATGAAGACTGGTAAGACACTGGTGTTTTGTCAGTAGAGATATTCTGCTTTCTTGCATTGAAAGGAAGGTCCAGGTTCAAACCGCATCGCCATGCCGATTTGAGACACAATTAGTCATATGAAAGTAAATGGACTGTTACAATAAGACAAAAAAAGCCTTTTCCTCCCAAACTCCCTTTAGATGAGACAGCAGTAGGACACAACACTTACCTCTGCTGGCAGAGTGGCCATTTACAGAAACCTCAATTCAGACCTCAAATGTGCGTTAAGTGTATCCCACTGCAAAGAACTACTTTGAGAACTGGGGGGAGTGATTTCTTGCTAGAAGCACACATAGAGTAAAGACTTGGAGTCCCAAACCCATGTTGCAGATTTATACATCCACCTTAAATCTAATTTAGAATATGGGCTATCTTAAAATCAGCATACAGACATCAAATATTCATCAAATACAACATTTTCTTTTCAGTCCAAAAGACCTGGAGTTAATTTGGTAATTAGGCCACTCAGTTCTCTTAATGAGTCTCTGAATATTCAGAGCTGTTTTAAAGCACTTTGAGATCTCTCCAAAATTCAGCCATGTGTCTATTCTTGTGTTTGCTCTTTTATGTAATCATCAAATCAAACAGTGATGATACAAGAGCGCGTAGACATTGCCAAGAATTGCACCAGGATTAGAAGACACACACCCTTCACATTCAGAATTTGCTCATGCATGAGGATCACTGAACTGTGCCGGCTTTAAAACAATGCTTTCCAGAGTCAGATCACACACTGACATCCCTTTCCCCATCCCTCTCCCCACTGGGTTTTAGCAAACCCAGTGAGTTGCATTCAAATGGCATCTGAGGATGCTGTAAAACATCTCAAGTCTTTATCTCTGCCGCCTGGTGCAGCTCCTAACAGCGATAAGCGAAATCAGCAAACTGTGACAGAAAGATGCACAATCAAAGACACGAGATTTTATCACGCTGTGGGTTTTCTAAATGTCAGATGCTGCACATTGACTGTCACAATGTTCAGTAAATGTTCTGGTTCGGAGGGGGACTCAGCCAAAATAAATGCCGTTTTAATACACTTTATTTTGTTGTAAGAAAAGATATGGAACATATGATATGGTTTTTGGTTTCATCCAACCAATATTTCAAGGACAATTTTCAAATTCACAGTGAAGGACCACATCACTTGTGGGGATGAATGAGCGTCAGGGATGAAAGGATGAAAGTTTGAGGACAGTTTGATGAATGGAAGGTCAAGTAGCGGTGGGTGAGTGAATGGAAGCTTGTGGGTTATGAATCCAGTGGGGAACTAAAAGTAGTTGAACATTTTGTGAAAACTTTCTTGCCAAGAGTTAGATGAGAGGATCAGTATCACTCAGATACAGTATCCACTAAATATGAAGCAGCAACCAGCAGCTGCTTAGCTTAGCTTAGCACAAATACTTGAAGCAGAGGGAAACAGCAAATCCTTTCTTCACTTTTGCATTTTGTCTGTGAAAGAGGAAGGTTCTCTGTAAAGAAATTCATAGGAAGTTAAGACCAAGAGTATGTGCTATATAGATAAAGTTAATCAAAGTTGAGGTTTGAGGTGTTATGTGCACCTAAACAGGCCAAGATACTTAAACAGGATTTACAGGGAACACATTAAAGGTCCCATATTATATGAAGTCTATAAAATCTAGGTTTTTAACACATAACGCTAACTGCTTATCGGAGTATTCGTGGCTTTGAGTTTCCAGCCTTCCATGCTCCTCTGCCTACAGAATCACATAAATCAAGCTGAGTACAGACACCTGTCATCAGCTGCTGTTAAAACACTTGGGAACATTATGTGGGCAGTTAGAGCAGATAAATACCTAAAGCTTTTTACTTACTGTCCATTAGTGCCTTGCTGGGGCTTAAGAGAAGAAAACGCAATTAAACTCCATGTCACTGCCATCTAAGTCAGTCATCATGTGCAGGCTGTTTGAATAAGTATTAAATGTTTGCACTGCTGGAAATGAGACAGTAAGAGACCAGCTTGTACACCCACATCAGGCTGTCATCATCCAGTCTCTGTCAGTGTCTTCTATCTGTGTTAATCCTGTCCTTTTTTGGAAATGTGTCTAAATTTACAAACATATATAAATGTGTTTCCATGATGTTTGTTTTGTCTGCCCTCCATCACGGCGTGGCTCATTGAAACTGCATTGTCTTTCCAGGTGGCGAGCGTAACTGTGGAGTACATGAGCTGATCTGCGTCAGAAAAGGTAGGGCAGATCAGAGCTCTGGGAGGTCGGCTTTGACCCCGCACTGCACCTCCCACTCCATCCTCCTCATCAGCATTTATCACTGTTAAAGTGTCATTGTTAAAACCCCTTGTCCTTGTTCTCCTGCTCCACTGTCGCGCTGCCGTCACTGTTGTCGGGCTGTGCTGTTAGAGCTCACTGCCTCTGTTGATTGTTTTTTATAGAACTATCTATAACATTGAAAATGTCGAAATGAACTTCAGAAGAATTACATTTCTGACACATTCCCACAAGTCAAACCAAGTGTAAGAAACATTTTTGCATATATACACATATTTGTCTTCCTGTCTGCGCTGTGGCCAGGGATATTGAGGCTACTTCAGTGCCTTCAAGTGTTGTAGAAACTAACAAAAGTTAGTGCTTAAATAAGTTAATAAGCTTAGTTCTTTTGGACATTACAACTTTTATAGAATTAGACTACAGAACAGTTTCTTTCCTGGTATTTGCTAACCAAGTCACCATACACTATGTGTTACAGTTTACCCTGTATGGTAAGACTTTAGATTACAGCCAGCAAGTAACACTATGGATATTTTCTACATATTAGGTACCAATTAAATACTTACTGGGTAACTATGGACAGCGGGTAAGATCATTAACTTCAAGTAAAAGTACTAATACAACTACAAGTAAAAGTCTTCCATTCAAAATCCTACTTTAGCAAATGGAAAGAAATATTATCAGTGAAACATACTTAAAGTATGAAAAATGTCCCCTGTAAGTGTTAAGTTAGTATAAATTAAATAATTAAATTATTAGATCATTAATACTGATGCACCAATGTATAAGTAACAGTTCACTGGTAAGGTGGAGAGAGTTTAAACTAATAACTCCAGCAGACATTGATTTTTATTTAAGAGGTCACAGGCCAAAAGGTTGGAAACCACTGTGACTATACAAGTATGTAGATCAGCTGTTCATGATGTTACAGCCGTAACTGCTGATCTGTGTTCTAGGTTTTGATTGAGTTTATATCGGACCTCTGAGCTACATTACCCAGAATTTTATTATAATTTTAAAAACATGCATATACTCACAGCTATAGCTAAGAGATACACCTTTTGTCTCAGGCTATGCCTAATATTTTTATTCCCAAGCAACAACAATGCACACTGTGTTAAAAATAAAAAAGCATCCTACATTATATTTTTAATTCCATATTTAACTCCGTATTTCAGTTTCCCCAGTTTTATCATTTTTTGTCTTACCCAATAAATATATCACTGTATATTGTGTATATCACTCTAATTATTAAATAAAGTAAGTACTGTGTACTTAAGGACTAAGGACAGTTTTATAGTTATTTTCCTCAGTATGTATTTTATTGATCCCCTAAATATGCAAAATAATTACAGTTGAATTTGCATACTGTAATCGAAAGTGTTAGAACATTAGAGCAAACAACAACAAAAATAGTGCCATACTTCTGTTGCATTACTGCATTACTTTGTGGATATACAGTATAGTAAAAATAGCTAAGAATTAATTTACATAAGAAGATCTCTATGTTTGTGTCATTTTAATGAAATAATTTGCAAATTTCCATGTTTTACTTCTCATTATGAGTGAGTAGACATGACTCGTTTTTGATGTGAGTGCAGATATAAAAGGTCATGATGATCCTGCAACTGCTAAGAGTAACAAAAACAAGCTTTTAACAAATGGAATAATTATAATTTTGCATACTCTGTACTTAGTGCTCCTCTGCCGTGTCATTCTGGATGGAAATGAGACTCTTTCAAACCAAAAAACAAAGTGCTCAAGTGGATTCAGAGGGTGCTTAACAAAGTGAGCCAGCTGAATGGTCTGGTTGTATAAGTGTGTGTGTGTGTGTGTGTGTGTGTGTGTATGTGTGTGTGTGTGTGTGTGTGTGTGTGTGTGTGTGTTTGTTTGTGTGTTAAATAATTTGGGTTATCCCATTTGTTTTTGTGATTGTTGAAGATTGATTCCAGAGGTGAGTGTGTGTGAGTGTGTGAGTGTGTATGTGTGTATGTGTGTGTGTGTTGAGACCACACAGTGGGTATTGTGCTTCGGAGCATTGTATGAACATGTGTGGGAGTGTGTATGGGAGTGCTGGTGAGAGTGCTTATGCGCTGCCTGTGGAGTGTGTGGGTGTCTTTGTGGTTTTGAGATGATTTTGTGCTTTTTGACATTCAACATGGCAACTGTTACCATGTGGACAAAACGCAACAAGGACAATGGAGATGTGCTACAATGAATGCAATGAACAAGCTTAATAAATGCCAAGGATATCAGACTTTACATTATTGTTTGATGTGCAGTTGGTAGGTGGGATTATATACGCTAAACCTAAACATTACAACTTGAGGAATCTAGTGTTATCATCCACCCATCTATTTTTTTAGCCATATACCTGAGTCGGGTTGGCATGGCAACAGGGTCAGCTGAGCAGTCCTGATGTCCTTTTTCCCCAGCAACGTCCTCTTGTTCCTCACAGGGGATCTCTGTGTGTTCCCAGGCATTGTGGGAAATGTAGTTCTTCCAATGTGTCGTGTGTCTTAGCAGCATCAGAAATCCCGACAGCTGAGTCAGGACACTGGCTCTCACTGTCAAACAAATCAGGCTGTCAGGCTTTTTGTCCTTGGTTATCTTGATCATGATGAAAAAAATATTTAAAACAGACAGTTTGTGAAGGCCACAGACACAGGTTTGTCATTTTTTTCACACGTTCAGATTCTTTCTAGATGTAAGTTGGAGATGAGTCTCTCTTTCCTTTTCCTCACTTTACTGTTATATCATAATTATCATAATCGCGAGGGAAGAATGTAAAGCCCGGGGGGTGTGGGAGTTTATCTTTACATGGTGTATGGTTCCCATCTTATCCTCAAATCCACTCTGAACACCAACTCTAACAAAGGTTTGTGCTTCACTTTATGATCATTATGAAGTTTCTTCCTTACATTACTGGTCTCTGTGCTTCTTGTATAACAAAGTCTTTTATTGTTTAATCTTGGTGTGAGTCATCGCTCGGTCCCCCACACATTATCTAAGGGCTATTTTCAGTATTTTAGTGGAACATGGTTGATTTGGTGCAGTCAGTCAAACAGGAAAATGAGAGATGGTGATAGACATCCTATACCACGCAGCACCTACACAGCACCAGAGATCCCTGTAGCAGCACTCAACATGTGCAGTGTGGTGAGGAGATTAAAAGAGAGGAATGAGAAGAGAGGAATACTGAATATAGAGTTTGTTTGTAGAATAAAATATATATATGTTATAGTCTTAAGTTAGGGAGTCCAAAGTAAAGAGAGTAAATGTCTGTGGGTTTCTGTGATTCAATCTTCTTTTCCCTGTTTGAGCCAGTTTGGGGAATTATACAGAGCAGGATCCCGCTCCATCTGTGCTGTGAATAATTCAGTCAACAGTGTGAAGCTGATACAGTGTGAGCAGACAGGCATTCCCATGAGATAACGCCTCCTGCTCCCACCTCACCATGTGACCAAACATGGTGAGCTACCAAACAACAATCCAGGCTCATTACAGGCAAGCAAATTTAACCGTAAGCAATTACGCAAAGAAATAACAATCCGTGACTTTTCTTTCCTTTTTTTTTTTTCTTTTTGTGCTGACGCGCATCTTTGTAAGATAAAAAGTCAAGGCGAAGATGAGCCGGAAATAATAGTCAACAATAGGTTACGTAACACTCTTCTCTAGTACTTTAGGTGTTAAAGAGTGAGTCTGATTGTGAATATGTAACAGGCTTATTGTTAAAACAAACTGGACTGCTCCTTGTTCTTATAGTGTTGGCTACACTTTTACTCCACTTATCAAAGCTGTAAATAGAGGTTTGTTCATTAACTTAATTAACACATAATAGAGTGAAATAAATGCACAAGTTTAAGCAGTAAAGTTGTTCACAGAGACGCTAAAGGCTGAACCCAGTTAATTGTTTCAGGCATTATATTGGCTTTAGAAATAACAGAAAGCATATTATCATCATCATCATCATCATCATCATCATCATCATCATCATCATCATCATCGTTGATCAGAAAATAAGACGTCATCTAAAGTACACTCTCTTGCCAAATGGGCTCATTGTCTTCCATCTGTACCAAGGCAGTCATTTAGTTTAATTGAACAGAATGGACTTTACATATACTGATTTTCTGATGTTGCATAGAGATGAATTCATCTTGGCGGATGAGCTCAGCAGGAACTTTAGGAGTGAGCAATGGATTCTTTTTTTTTTTGTCTCTTTTATCAGCTCTGTCTTCTTACTGATATGACCCTTGAGTAGTCTCACTGGTATTGTAAAGTGACTGTCAGATGTTTGTATTGCTGCTAATGTAGTTGCACTTCATGTAAATGAGTCCTTTAATCACAGAGCTTATAGTCAGGGTTTTAACAGCAACACGATGGGTGTATTATCCCATTTTAACACTTGATTTCTATTTTGAAATTATTAACAGACAGGAGATCAAACTATATTAGCCCACCTGTGATACTTTAAGGGGCACTCCACTGATTTTACACATAATGGTCAGGATTTCTGGAGGTCAACCCAATCTGATGACTAAAAATCAGGATATCTCATCTTCTGTTTCTTCATTCTTTTTAAATATGAGAGTCCCCCCACCTTTATGAATTTAAGCCAGTACCTCTTTGAGGCAGTATTTTAAATCCTAACTAATTTAGATCCTTAACAGTTTAACTATTTGATCATTTTTCAAACATTCTTTTATAAGTTTGATCAGTGAAAGTTGGGTGTGTGTGTGTGTGTGTGTGTGTGTGTGTGTGTGTGTGTGTGTGTGTGTGTGTGTGTGTGCTGTGTGCAGATTTCAGATATAAAAACCTTGGTCTGTCCTGCATGTTACACTGAATACAAACGTCTGCTGCAACACTGGGGAACAACAAACAGCATTTGCCATTTTATTACACAGTACATAAGACTGGATTTGCTTGTTTAATGATCCACATTGTACTGTCTGAAATCCTGTAATCATCATGAGTGTCACGTACACAGGGTTCTCTACTGCCATTGCACATATGGCCACATATGGCCCCTCTTAGTATCTGGATGGCATGGGTGCAGTTCCCTCTTTAGATTACGCAGGATGCCTGATCTATGAAGCTGTAAACATGATTTGTCTAGTGTGTCTCCACTTGTTGAACAATAAATTACACTGACACCATGAGACTAAAATGCAGTCAGCGTCTCTTATATGACAGCTGTTTGCAATGATGCTACGCTCTTTTCACACATATTAGTCACATGTGTATTTACACATGAGACTAACATCATTACATGAGACTAATAACATCTCTCTTACTTGTTCTCGGTGCCTCATCAGTGTGCTCAGCCTGGTCTCATTATGCCGGGAAAATAAAGCAGAAATGTCCCTCAAAATGACATTTTAGTATGCTGGAGCATTTTCACTCATTAATGTGTAACAGTTTGTGAATTGTCGGTGACCTACTCTCGAGACACGCTGTTAGCACGACAGACCGAAAGTGAATGCTGTAATTTTGTGACCCTAATTAAAACATATTTCTTTGCCTGTGTAAAATGTCAAATCATTTTTTGAGCACACTGCAGGAGGTCAAAGCAGCTTTTGGAGGTTTTGGAGAGGTCTGTAAATAATATATATATAATATATAACAAAATTGACAAAGTAGCCACCAGAGAGAGGAGCAAATGAAAAAAATAATGCTCTGACGGCTAAGACAAGAAGGCTCCCTTGTGGCCACACATGATCACATAGCGCCTACATGCAGCTGTTTGAAGGTCGTATGTGAGGTGGAAGGTCATACAGCTGCGCTCCCTCAGGTAGTTTTCATCAACAGTTTTCATTCACGTCCTGTTTGTATCTAATGGTGTTTATTTCCAATACAAACGGAATCTGCTGATGTGTGGCAGTCAGCGTTGCATTTAATGAGTTTTGACTGGCCTGCATTTCTGGGGTCTGGAGTGATGCTGCACCTGATCCCGTTGCTATGGCAACCAACAGGTTGTGTCACTACGGTGATACAACCTCTTTCTCTCCTCTCTCTCATGCACTTGTTTTCCGTCTCTCTCAGGCCATAGAAAATGGACTTTTATTTTTTTGAGTATTGCATTATAAACATTAATTTTCACAATAAAAGTACTTTACACAACAACATTACCCATAAAAATAAACCAGCCACATTAATTTTAATGTTAGTAAAACACCAATTCACTTCAAATAAAAAATAGAGCCATTCCAGCTGGAGGAAATAAGTTTGCTTTACGCAAATATGTAAATTTTGTTAAATAAGCAAATGAGCATATTTCCCAAAATGTTGAGCTGTTAGTAAAAGTAGCCAGGTAGATAAGGGACACAGATAAGGGACAGGAAGAAACACCCATCCAAAATGAGTTTATTAGCACTGTGTTTCAAAGCAGCAGAGTCTAGAATGAGTCATTTTGAGCCTGGTCTCATTTGTTTACCGAAAATTATGCCAAAGTCGTTTTTTTTCTTTAATAGTGTGTTTGATATTTAAAATGCGAGACAACTGCAACTTTCATTTTAATTTCTGTGTTTCAGTCTCTCCAGAGGTGCTGGGGTTTCTGACAGCCATCGGACTCTTCATCATCCTCATGACCCTCCTGTTCTGGTACCTCAACAACAAGTTGGCACTAGAGAACCCAGGGAGCCTTCAGTGCCTTGATGACTTCAGGAAAAACACGGAGCTGCAGGGTAAGGCTGTATTTATACACATACAGTGTGTGTGGTTTTATACAATATCCCTATGATCAAGTTTCTCTTTGCTTTAGACCGAATGCACATTTCACCACAATTATGCCAATGGTATTGTTATGCTTCTATTCAAGTTCAGACTGGTTTCTATGAGTGCTACGGTGCCCAGTATTCAACAGGTACTTGGACATCTCGGCCTACATCGTGTTGACAGATTGTGTTAGCAGCGACTATTAGCAGATCCTCAATTCTTTGACAGAACCTAATGAAGTCTGGTGGGATGTTTGGGATGGAGCAAAGAGATTGTATTTGAAAACTCTCCACTTTGGAACTGGCAGATATGTTCAACTGTCTGGTGTGGACTGGACGGATATCGTATCACAACTAAAGTAAATGCACAAAATCATGATTGAAAAAAAACAACAACAGGATTTTGTGTGATACATCCAACAATGAGATAGATAGTGTGGTAAATTAAACGACACTTACAACTCCAATTATTCAGGATTGTATCGTGACCTTTTTTCAAGAGCTTCTCGAGGTTTCACCCGGGCTCTAAAGCAGCCAGTCTCAAGTCACTTGTGAAAATTTCTGTAAAATTATGGACCCATACCACCGACTGCAGCATGAGGCCTGACCTCTGCAGGGGGACACTTTCCACTGGCACTGGCCTTTCTCAACCCATGAGGGGATTACTGTTGCTGACAGATGTAGGGCTGTTTACTCGTCATCTGTCCACAGGGTTTCAGAAGTTTAAAAGGTTGGTGGCCCAGGGGAGCCCCCACAGGGAGTCGGCTCTACCCTGTGGAGCCAGCTGGTAAACACTCAGTTAAAAACAAAGGGAGGGAGTGTAAAGTGGTTAGGTGATAGTTCTTGGTGTCTTGTTCTTCTCTTCTTTATCTTTTTATAGAAACAGAATGACTGTTTCAATGGTAACATGGGGCAATTTAATATATTTTCACAGATTGTGTTTAACTATAATGCAATCTAGTGAAACTGTCCTGTCTCTGCCTAAACTTGTCATTATTAGAATAACATTGTTTTTAATAGATGATAAATCTTATATTTGTATTCTTTATGCTTTAAGCTCTGACACTAAACACACTTTACAAATAATACAGTTAGTTTGGAGAGATTATTCAGTCTGAAAGGGAGACATTTCAAAGCTCTGCTGCCCCCTGCTGGCATCAAGCTACAATTGGTGTTTCAGTGGTTGGTTGGTATAAAAGCAACTAATCCTGTGTTATGGCAGTTGTTTGTTGACAAACACAACATATTCAAAAATACATTTGAATAGGGATCAACTTACCATACTGTATATACAGTATATACCATAATATATAGTTTTCTTCAAGAATATACAGACACCTATTTTTTATGATTTCTTTTTTTGTTTTTGGATTGTTTTTTGTTTTTCTTTCTTTGTTTTATAATTTCCCCCATCATATATGTACATTCAGTATAATGCAGTTCAAATCAAGACCACTGTTATATGTAACTATATCGTCAAATTAACCTTATAGATATTTTTTTTTAATTTAAAAAAATGTTTTTAAAAGATATATCTTATATATTGTAATGTACAATTCATTACCAATATATTTCTGTACAAGGTGTATGTCAGTATATTAGATTTCTCGTATGGAAGATTTTTTCATATAGCCTGTTTCCATAAATATATTTCTGTTTCATAACAAGGCACTATGTTGCATAATATGTCTGATGATGGACGAAGCACCATGGCAACATGATTGTTGCCAAAAACCTTCATTAAGCCCTCTAGAATCTGTAACACGACTATATCTGGCTACTTTAATGTTTATACAGTTCAGGTATTGCGAATGCCTCATCTTAAGTCTTAAATGCAACTGTGCCAAGCTGATCATCTACTTCTGAGTTATTTTCTCTGGCTGCCTTTGTAGTGTTTTCTTGTCTGTTTGCACTGGTGCCACTTCCATGGTCCACGTTCGGTTGTGAACAGACACGCATCTGTTTGTTGTTACATGTCATCCAATGCAGCATTCTCTGTTTCCCCGTTGACATCTTCTCAGAAAACAACAGCATGATTTGATTTGCAAAATGTCAAAGACGAGATTTAGGCAGAGTAGATGACAGAGAAATCTCTTACAATTCGAAACAGTTCACATATCCATACTGTACAAGGTGTATCTCCCAGAGATAACTGTAGTCTACATCTTTATATATTTCTGTGCTTCGCTGTGTTTTCAGGACTCATTAATTAGCATCCAAGAATTCTTGATGAGATAAGGATTAAAAATAAAACACCAGACACCTTTGAGAATGGATTACATCACTGTGTGACAACACCCAGAACCATAAATGGAAAGAACTCATGACATCCTGTAATTTTCTCAGTGAATTCAACACATACAAAACACCGGAAGATAATCTGGATAATAAAAACACCATCACTGGATGAGTGTGCAGATCTTCCTATTTCAATTTTAGTGCTTTTTGACTGTAGCACCTTAACAAAGCTTTGACTGAATGTTTGGTAGCTCTCTGGTCAGAGTGGTTCAAGTGACAGATGCCACAAGTAAACACTCGTGAGCCAGTTTTTCATGTTTTTATACATCAAAAAAAGTAAATAAGTGTCTTTTTTCCAGTTAAATTCCTATGTTTACCCACCACCAGCTTAATTATTTCACTACAACTGATAAAATATAAGTGTCATTCTAAAAATGCACTATTCAGATAGATAGATAGATAGATAGATAGATAGATAGATAGATAGATACTTATTCGGGCCAGTAGAAGCTGCCAGTACTTGATTTCAATCAACAACTAACTCTCTTTGCTTGAAAGAAATTATTTTGCATCTGAGCGTGTCCCACAGTAACCAGACCGTCATTCTGTACCCCAAACAGACAAGGCGTACTCCGACGCTGACCTGCAGGGCTCATCATCGGACAGCGAGGATGAACTGATGGGTCAGTATCAGGAAGCGGTCAGCCGCTCCCAGGGCCTACGGGGAGGAGCCAAGGCAGCCGCTCCTGTCAAACACGCAGGAGGTTTCAGCTGGGAGAGCCGGCAGAAGTACAGCCCCCTGACCGCTGATTATGATGGCTACAGCAGTGAAGCTTCGGCTGACGATGGTAGGATCGGTATCTGTGAAATGAATTAGAGACACTAGTATGCTTCCCTGTTAGTGCTCATGTGTTTTTAGGTTATTGCTCCTTATAGTCACTTTGAATTTTTGGTTTATTTTTCCAAGAACATCCGCAGAGGACCCCTCAACTGTACAATCAAAAGTTGCAGTGAGATTAGAACAGATATTTCCCTCTTATCGCTGCAGTAAGCTTGAGTCAGTTGTACAGTCTCTTCTGCACCTCCACCATGCCAACAAACACACCACACACAACGTACACACTGATGCACACTGTCAGTTAATCCAGAGAGGTGATCAAAGCGAAGCTCCCGTTCAGCACACTCTCCGTGGGAGGGTTGTGAAACAGTCAACTGTCTGCATAATCTGCACAGCCTCACACTTTTCTTTTTTCTTTTATTTATTTCTTTTTTCTCTCATTTGACGCATCTCTGTTTCCCATCTGCCAGATTCATCATCACAAGGCATTTACAGTGGTGGATGGAAGTCTTTTTTTTTTCCTCTTTCAACACAGACCGAACCACAGGAGAACACGGGCAGTGACCTATTTGGATTAGTCAGTTTGTTCTCTTATTCATCTGTTAGAATACTTGACTGGAAGTGTGCGTTGCTGATTTATTTAACTGTATAAAAGTACCACACACATTTCAACTAAACCCTGAGTGTGAATCAGCCATTTAAGGCCTGTAGCGTATTTGAAATCACATGAAACAGTATACTGTAGTTATTTGTTATATTAGACCTAAAC
Source organism: Seriola dumerili (assembly GCF_002260705.1). Lineage (NCBI taxonomy): Eukaryota > Metazoa > Chordata > Actinopteri > Carangiformes > Carangidae > Seriola > Seriola dumerili. Next base: position 16,860,116 of record NW_019174404.1, read on the forward strand.
TGAGTGAGTGACTGAAAAGATACATTTATTTTAAGTCTGTATGCCTAAGTTCACTAATTAACTTTCTTGCCGAGAGTTAGATAAGGAGCTACCATTCTTATGTCTTCATGCGTATAGTATAAAGCTAGCAGCTTCATACCAGCAGCTGGTTAACTTAGCTTAGCCTCACTGTCCTGAGGTAACAAAATCCACCAAGAAATGTTAAAGCTCACTATTTAGAAATTGAAAAAAAAGAAATTTGTTAAAATGTATGTAAACACTGAAGTATAAAAACAACAAGTTGTGTTTTCCCAGGGTGCTATTTGTTAGCTTTTTGTTAGCCAGGAGTAGTAACTTCCTGAAGCCCTGATGTCACTGCAAATTGTTGTTTTCATAGTTTTACACTTGGGCTTTGTACAAAAGTAAGTAAACACGATATAATGAATTAAATGATGAGCTTTAGAGATGATGGTTGGCTGATTTTTAGCCCTCAGACTTTATCCTGCCATTTCCAGTCTTTATGCTAAGCTAAGCTAAGCAGCTGCTGGCTAGGGCTCAATACTTACCAGGGAGATATGAGAGCAGTATTAAACTTCTCATCTAACTGTCAGCAAGAACGTGATTCAATTTATGTGCCAAACTATTCCTTCAAAGGAGGGAAATAATTAAAAAACTGCACTTATCTGTTACAAAATAGTAAATGTTCAAATCAAAACTAAATAAAACAAATCAAATGAGTCAAAAATAAAGCAGCAAATGTAACCTGAATGTTATGATTTAACAACTGCTTGCAATCAATTAAAATAAAGGAGGTGGCGATATCCTGCAGATTGTAACACTGTAGTTTTGTTTGGACATATACAAAGATGCAAATATGGTGTGTTGTGTTCAACATCTTCAGACAGGAATCAGCCATGTTTATGTCTCTCAATGTTTTTCAAAGACAAAAACAATCTAATCTTTGTCAGGGTCCTCAACTGGTGAATCACGTCTGAACCAGCTTTGTGTTATATAAGACAGTGGGTTCCAAGGCTGAGTGTCTGGCACCATCTATTTAAAGCAATGTTTGAACTCGTAGCTAAGGGATAAATAGTGCATGACATGCTTCTGACTCCATTAGTAAAGAAGCAACACACTGCACAAGGTTGTCGTTATGCAAGTGCTGCAAAAGTTGTGCATCTCCTCATAACCACTAGATGGTCTCTGTCATCCTCCCTCGGAGTTCAGATATATGGGACCTGACTACCATACATCTGAAATGAGGGTACCAGGGAAAGTAAGGCTGTTCAGGGATATTTATATACATTATTAGATATTTAAAGATTTTAAGGTAATTTTAGAACATATACCCAGAAATTCCTGAAAATGATTTCATTTTGATACAAACCGGTTTTCTCTTAAAGGACGTGTAACTGAACAAAACACAACAACCTCATTTTAATCTCTGTCTCTCAGCCACAGTGATTCTTCATTTTGAGGCTTTAAGGATAAGAGCTAATCAATGATTCTTGGCTGACAGTCAAGTGGCTCTCAGACAGTGGTGAGAACAAGCAATCTAGATTTCTGATTCGTTGCTGTCCACTAACGGGGACAATTTGCCAAAACAAAGTCAGATAATTGTTAATTTATTTTAGTGCATTCATTGTGTTTTGCTTGGTTTAGCAGTGGATGGATATCGTGTGGATCTACAGTGACATAGACACGGTTCTTGCCATGTGTCGCTGTTTTACCACCATGAATGAATTTTCAATTCAATTAATTTTTAATCGACAATGAGATTATTTACAACAGTGACTCCCAATGTTTGGTCTTATCACCCTTTAAAAATGATTAAGATGTCAATTAACTGTTAATTTCCTGATTGGTTAATCTTCGGATCAAAATTTCCTTAAAACTCCTGCCTCAGCTTTTATGGTAGCTGGTCACTATGCATCTTGCTATTGACCTTCAGCCTCCTTGTGGCTCATTAAAATTAATGTGTTTATCAGGGTCTTAATTCCATCAAACACAAGATGCTAGCATCCTTAAATAATCCAAGAGGTAATTTACTATTTTTTAAAACCATGTGGACCACAATATATGGGTAGCCTTCATACAAATTTCCACTGACCTTTAACTAGACATCAAAGGCTTTTCAATAAATGCATTTCAAAGAAGCAGTTCACACTGTTTTCTAGACTTTTTTGTTTTTTGGACAAAGTCATAGCTGACTTGTTTCCAGTGGTAGTAAGAGTCCTTGTGAGGGAGAGAGAGGCAGATTTGAGTCATTGTGCCTGGAAGCAATAATTTGAAATTTACTTGGTTTATTTATATGACAACATTTTATCTATGAAAGGTCTTGTGTTAGTGTGATTCAACTACCCTTAAAGGTTTGAAGGATTATGTTGAAAAGTCAAGATTCGAAGCAGATTACTTCTTCCTGTAAAATAAAAAAGAGGGCACAAAGAAAACATATTTGTATCATCAGATTATTACAATCATCTTTTAATCCACAACACACTAATCTAATCTTCACCAAGTGAAGTGAAATTCTGTCCATCCACGCCTGCACTTTGGTTTAAAGTATAGAGGTTCATTATTTTCCTCCCTGTGGTAATGCTTTGATGGCCATGGTTTTCTCTACCACCAAGTCATCATGGTTCCCAGCAAGCCATCATGGATCAGCAATGATGAAGCAGCAGCCTCATGCCAGTACCGACATCAGGTCACTCTTTCTCTGCAAACAGAAAAATATGAAAAACATGGACAGGGGTAGTTTCCATGATGTAGTTGAAGGTGATTTTTATTTACTCTCAGGGTAGACTTCGTTCCATTAATTTCAAACAAGCTGTCGTAAAAGTTCTGAGGCGCCTGTAATATTTTCTCTCAACTCCCACTGCTGCTTTTGTTTGTCTGAGTATGAAGAGCTTCATCCTCGGGACATATGTATTATACATGTGGAGGATTGTGCAGAGGCTGCAGAATCAGGGAGGATGGTTTGCCCCGGTGGCTCCGCTCTCAAAATAGGAAGCCTCCCAAAATAGCAAGTAAGAAAGAAATGATCAGAGGTTTGTCTGGACCAGCTTCTTCTCTTTGAGGTTAGCATGCTGTCATGACCGGTTAATGAGCGCAGTATAGCAACATATCACAATACTTTTTTTTTACTAGTTTTAATGAGTTTAACTAATGAGTTGTTAACTTTGCGAAATAGGTTACTTTAGATGAGAAATGGTAGAAAATTCACTTTCTCTGGATTGAGGGAAATTCTAATACTCCATTTCAACAGCTAACTATCAATCCAGTCACACCACAGATATAATTACATTTGGTCACTAAGAACAAGTAGCTAGTACCTAACTGTCAGTGCTATGGATTTGGGCAAATTTTAGCCTCATGTTGATAACTCTCAACTAATTTTAGAAGCAGGTGGAATTTTGGCCAGATTGGTAGTAGATTAATGAGAAATATAGAGTGTCTGCCCAGTTTTAGAGGAATAGTTGTCCATTGGGAAATACACTCATCTGGATTCTTGCTTAGCATTAGATAAGTAGATTGATACCACTTTCAAGTCTGAATGGTGAATGAAGCTATAGAGGCAGTTAGCTTAAATTAGCACAGTGACTGGAAGCAGAGGGGAAGAACTATGCTCTGCACATGGCCAAGTAATAGCTCTGCATGTAACTACCCATAAAATCATAACTTTTCTTTTTAAATTTTTTGATTTTGAGTGAGTTTTAAAGGTGCTGGTAGGCAGATTTTTTATTTTATTTTATTTTATTTTTTTACTTTGGACATTGACAGGCTGTTCTGAATTTTTAGGATGTAAGATATTACTGCCTTTAAGGAGTCATTAGTGACATTCATTTCAAAATACTGAAAAGCTACAATTAAAGTTATCTTTGAGTGACAAGGTTGGCACCGTTTGATTAGCACCAAACTGCTGCTGGCACTCAAGCACTCAGACTAAACAGTAGTAGGCCATTTTTTGGAACATTTACTATTGCAAATGTGACAAGGTCTTCACTAGCGCAGTCGTCACAGCCAGATTTAATGGCACCACTCAAGGTTCAACGAATCACTCACTCACATATTTCCCATACTCCTTTTGTCACATGCAAATGAAAAGTGTTGGTGAGATCAAGCTAACAGTGTCTTCATATGCTGCAATACAGTATCTCCCAGGATACATTTTGTAAAAGACATGGGCTTCATGTATGTATGTAATGACCTGTATGACCTATAATTATTAGCTTTCTTAGAGTGACATGGAACGATCAATACCAATCTCATGCTAATGAAGCTAGCTAGCTAAGATGTGGTTAGCCTGGCTTATCATTAACACAGGAAACAGAAAGCTAGCCTGGCTGTCCAAAGTTAAGAAATCTACCGACCAAGACTTCCAAAGTTTTGTAATTAGCACATTGTATCTCCTTGTTTAATATGTACACAAAAAGACAATTAACTCGATTTGAGGTTTTAACAACAACAGCCGGACACAGTCGAGTCTTGTCATCATACTGAGGTTGCAAAGTGTGCCATGAAATAGCCCATACAAAGATCCACACTAAAATTGTTTTAGTAGTATATAAAACTTGGTCACCAACAGTATTTGGCAACCCACACTATACATACATTATAGCCTGAAATGGGTGTATTTTCGAGCTTTTGTGGGAGCCAGGCTAGCTATTTCCCACTGCTAGCAGTCTTTATGCTAAGCCAGGCTAATTACCTGATGATTAATGATATCAACTTTCTCATCTTAAAACAAAAGCATGTTCCAAAAAGTTTAACTATTTCGAAAAGGGAGCCACACACAAAAAGATGTAGTAAAACACCTTGTGAAAGCCATTTTCACAGTATGTATTTGCTGTATAGCCATGTACAGCTCTATAAAAACACCATAATCTGTATTATATCTATGTTCGGTCTCTCAGTATAACTTATTACTTGTTTGATTTTACCTCCTACCTCTTACCTACATGCAGCAGGTCACCTGTGTTTCCCCCTTCCTTACGACGTGGGCACAACAATAAAGTGTTGCTCCTCTCATTTGTCACCCACTATATTTATACCTGAGTTTCACAGTCAAGATTCAGAAGCTCAAATTGTTTCCCCACTTACAGAGGTACAAGAGGGCAAAACAAGGCAACTGCCAGTACAGAGGGGATGAAACTCTGTGAAGGAAGGGCGGGTTAGACGAGAGGAGGAATGGTAACCATCCCAATTAGCGGGCTGGAGAAAAGAGTAGTGCTTTTACACAGCAGCTTCCATCAAATCAACCGCCCCCGGCTCAGCAGGAAAAAAGCTGCTCAAAATGGATTTGCTCCTTTTATCAAGCCCTCCATGACACTTAGTTAAGACTCCTTTGCCTCTATCCTGCCACTGATATGTGCCACTTTGAGGCGGTGTCTCACTGACATTATTAAGAGTGAAAGTTTCAAGAACTTGGGAGAAAGCTTGAACAATGAGTCGCGGTGGATTACGTCATCATAGCGTTGGCTTTTTCCAAAAGTTAGGAGACAGCATGAGAAGAGGGTTTTTTTCCAAGTTATTTTCTTCTTCATCTTTTGTTTTCTTTCTTTCTTTTTTTTGCATGAGACTGGGTATAAAGCACTCTTTCCCAGTGTCCCTACGGGAGTATTAGCATCGGCTGCTCAATTTTTGTGAATCCAAATTGGACAAGTGAAGCAGATTTGAAAATGCAGCTGGCAACACTATTCAAGGTTCTGTTTAGGTGCCACAGGGACGCTCAGTATAGCCTGTTTCTTTGCCTTGAGGGCAACTGAATCATTTAGAAAGGTTAGAGGCATGAAATCTGTGGCAGATTAAGAAGTATTCAGTTCAGTCCTTTAATGGTGCACATGTGATGTTTTATGTAGGTTGTACATTCAGAAGATTCCTCTCACAGAGCACATTTGCTCATGAGGACGGGCAGAGTATGTTCCATTTGTCAGTGAAAATCGAATCTGTGATGAATATAGTTTTGTACGACTCAGTGCTAAAGAATTACATGAATATAATGTACATTTACCATAAAATAACACATTTATTCTGACTTAGGGCATCAGTAAATAAAAATATAGACTAATATTACAGAGACTTGGCAGAATTACATATGCAGTCATTAAGACTGTAAGCCTTTAGCAATGAGTGCTTCACTTTTAGCAAGTTCTGCCTTTGCTATGTTGTAATCTAATGTTAATTCTGTATTATAAATACAATACCCACACCTTCATCTTGCACTGTTGCTGAACATACATTAAATGAGAAGTAAACACAATCCTCTTCAAAATAAAATCAGTAAATCAATATACAGTAGGCTTATATTTTGAAAGTTGGGGAAAGCTGCTTTTCGCTAAAATGAGATCAGATTTTAGAGCTGCATTCATTACATTTAAATCAAGCTAAAAATGTATCTTTGCCATTGATTTTACTTTAACTTTAAGGTAACAATACATTTTATTTTGTCACTTTTTTGGTTTTGCCTTCTCTTATTTTCTTTTAGCCTGTTGTTTTTGTGTCCATGTCTTTTGTAAAGAACTTTGAATTACCCTGCTATACAAATAAAACTGCCTTGCCTTCAGTAATGACTGCAGCTGAAGTGTCTGCAGCCACACCTGCAGCTCTGTAGTAAGGAAATGTGTGCTTTGCACTAAATGTTTATGTCACAACATCCCCTAAAACAAGAGAATGGGACAGTTGTGCTCTCATAACTCTGGTGCATTTATTTTAACGTACACAGATCGATGTTTCAGCTAATTTACTTTTTTAGGGTTAATAAAAACCCTAGTCCTAAGGAAGGTAGTTTGCTGAAACATAAATCTTTACAAGTTGAAATAAAAGCATTTTGACTTTGTGGTTTTCCCATTCTGTTTTTATTATATCTACCTGCAAGTCAGCACCTCACCAGAACAGGTGTGTGTTTTTCCTCAGTCTTTTTTGTATGGCATGCCATCAAGACATTTCAGACATTTCATTCTGAACCAGAATTTTAAACCTGTTGATGGCACTAGTCAGGGGTCACGACAGTTAGTAGTTAGTCAAAGAACCATGAATACACAGTGTGTAAAACATTTTGTCCCAATTCATTCCGTTGATGATGAGATATTTCACAGAATAAAGAAATATCAGGGAATTGCCAAAGTTGGTATGATTCATTTTCTGAGGATCTTGAATGTGTAGACCAAAACAGATAACCTGTCCGACCAACTGATCAATATAATAATATGATCATTGCTAGAGCTCTGCTGCCTCTGTGGCTACAAAGAGCAAGAACCACAGTTGGCTGTCTTCTCATGATTCAAATAAAAACTCATATATTATAATACATATTGATATATATATTATTTTGGTTCTTGAATTCTCTCTTATTTCCTCCTAACCAGTCAACTGCATCCAGCGGATGAGACGAACACCACCACTGGATGAGCTTCAGCCACCGCCCTATCAGGATGAGAATGGCTCTCCACGGATGTCCTGCACACTGTCCGACCTAGGAGACGCCAAGTGTGATTTATCCCACACCAGCGGCAGTCCCCACCTGTCCTTTGGTAAATGTCCTAGTGAGGGCAGCGACGGTCATGAGACTGAGAGTTACCTCAACAAGGGCTATGAAGAGGATGTACCCAGCGACAGTACCGCTGTCCTTAGCCCAGAGGTAAATACCAGTGGTATTATAACAATATCTGACTGAAAATTTATAATGATTGGTGAGACATGCACATTGAACTGGTCCCTGATTTATTTAGGATATGTCAGCCCGAGGATCAGCAGCACAGCTCCCTAAAGGTTATGAACCAGATCCCATCGCAAAATATGGCACCCTGGATGTGGTATTCGACTATGACTCAGAGGAGCAGCAGTTGGCGGTGACCATCATGGCAGTAACAGACCTTCCCACCCACAAACGCACTGGCAACATCTCCTGGCAGGTCCACCTGGTGCTGCTGCCGACCAAGAAGCAGAGGGCAAAGACAGGAATCCAGAGAGGCCCGTGCCCCATCTTCACGGAGACCTTCCGCTTCAGCCACGTTGAGTCAGAGATGATCAGCAATTATGCCATCCGATTCCGCCTCTACAGCATGCGGCGGATGAAGAAGGAGAAGGTGCTCGGGGAAAAGGTGTTCTACCTCACCAAGCTCAACCTTCAGGGCAAAATGTCTGTGCCGGTCATATTAGACCCATGCTGTGCTCTCCCGGTAAGTAGGATCAAAGCAGGTGTTGGCTTTCAAGTACTGGTGCAACACCTCACTAATTGCTCCTCTATGCTTTCATATAACATTTTCAGAGTGAGGTTATATTTTCCAGCATAAGAGAACATTAAGATCTTGTTTGGTGAACCAGTTACTTTTGTTTTGCTTGTTGGTTTAATGTGTCTGAGGAATAGATAATGGTGTGGTTGCCTCCATTTCACATCAGGGAATAAAACAACAGTCGATTTTTTGTTTTCTATTGCTAGCATTTAATTTTACAGCAATATTCATACATTTCAAAGGATTACAGAGAGGAAACTCAGCCTAAAACAGCAGCATGTTAAAACCACAAGGGTTCATTATTCTACAAAGAATTTGTCATGTATTAGTTTACTTCCCTTTTTATTATTTCTCACAGTAGTGTTTTCTTAATGTGTTGGCCTTTAATCACGCAGGGATCCAGATCATTTTATTCTTCTTTCTCCATTTCAGTTGACGATTCACTATATCCCTCCCTCGAATAGCGATTATCCAATCGTAGCATAGGAACCATTACTAGGTGTGGCAGGTCTGACAAGCTTTGGATTTGTCCATGTTGAAGTGTTGTACATAGGCTGAAGTAAGACTGATACTCAAAGTTTAAATAGCTTGGAGGGTAGTTTTCATTTTTTAAAGTCTTTCAGAAACACAAGCAAAAGTGTAAGAAATGGATTTAAGAGTGTGTTAATCTGCTCCAATGTTAGCGTTTCCAGCTAACTAGCTTACTACCTTAAGGACTCACATAGCAGTACTTCCAAATCCTAGGAGTATATTGTTAGCGCACTGATTTATTAGTGAAATTGCAGGTTATTATGACCCAGAGTTACAGTTTGGTGTTAGGGGACATCTAGTGGCCATAGTAATTATGACAGAAGCAAAGTGAAAAGTGCAGTGCTGTAGTATATATAGCGCTGTAGAAGGGCATTGGGATTGGAGAGCAGTGTTTGATTCCCATATGAAAATTGCAATTTAAGTTGTGTCTTTTATCCATGACTGTTTGACCACGTTGATATTTTTGTAACCATGACAACAAGGATCATCAAATGTTAAGGAAGTACTTATTTTAACTCAAACCATAATGACTTTTATGTGGTCATTAAGGTTGGAGGACTTGTTAGAATAGCCAAAGTGGATTCCTCTCGCGCCCACACTGTTGTAAGCCTTCACCGTGTGGAGCCAGGTCTTGTGTTAAAGTCTCTTCCCCCCCTTGAATACAGTATTTTCCATACTGTTCCCCTCCATGGCAAAGGTTAGGACTTATATTAGGTTTAAGTGTTGCATAGATAACTGTTAGGGGATAATTTTGCACCCAGGTTAATCAGAGGAGAAACACAAATTGGTCGGAGTCAGCATTTAACTAGCTAGCTACTGTACAGTTGAAATCATGCAGTTTTTGGCTAGAAATGAGAAAGCTTGCTATTTGCATCTGTCTGCTATCAAGGAGCCATTGTTTCAAAAATTACTAAAAACTTTGAGTGGTAATCTTCTACCACTGTTATTGTAAACTGAATAGGCCTATTAGCGTGGATTAATGAAAGGTAATTTGCCAGAGGCAGTGTCATGAGAAATATAATGTTATAATTTGTAGTCTGGGTTTTGTAAATGCCATTTATAGTGATATTAATACATAAAACCTGAATTACACATGATGAATACTGCACTAGATAGGGTCAGTCTTTGCTGTCTTCAATTTTTTGTTACACATACCAGTGAGCGATTTTCTGAATGTCTTTGAACACTTCCAGGGTGGTGAATCCCAGGTCAGCCTCTCAGATATGACATGCAGCGAAAGCGCCTCATCATTCCAGTCAGTAAGTCAGACTTCCACCCCAGAGATCCTTGTGGGCCTGGTGTACAACGCCACAACAGGACGTCTCTCCGTGGAGGTCATCAAAGGCATCCATTTCAAAAACCTAGCTGCCAACAAGCCACCCAGTAAGTATCCTAAAACATTTTATTTGAGTAGTTGTAGTTGTGAAAAGATAGTTTCAGATACTAGGATGGAAAAGGACAAGTTGAGCCTGTGCATAGAGATTTGTTTAGGCAGCCGTAATGCAACTTAAATCTTTGAAGTGTAAAAATATGTGGTCTAACTTGTTTATTAAAAATATAATGTGCTCTTTTTTGTTCAAATACAACTGAGCTATGACTATGCACAGCTTATAACTTCTCCAAACAAGAGATAGTCCGATCTATCCCAGCTGTACTACCTGCCTTTCAGTTTTCCTCTGAATTTATCCCTGGTTTCCCTCCTTTTTCCCGATCAGCCTCCTCAGGCAGTTTGCAGGGATCTGAGCAGCAAGTTCAAACAAATACTGCCTCTTTTTGAACTTTGTGCAATGTTGTTGGCCTTCTGACCCTGTTTTCTCTTTCCTCGCACCTTCTGTTATGTCTGCACCTGAAATTCTCTCACCCTACTGCCTTTTTGACATCTTGGTCCGTTGTTTTTCTTACTGCTGTCCAACCCTTGTTGTCAGATGGGCTGTTCTGTTGTCTAAAACACTTGATAGGTGGACAGGTTTATATTATCAGAGGTGAGTCTCTGTCCCTGCCACAGTGAGGTGCTATATGTGTTGAATCCTGGACCTTTTCGTATTATCTTCATGGGTGCAGATAATTAAACACAAGGCATTTAACTATTTACTTTACCTCAAATATCTGTAAAACATCTTCCTTAGCAATGGTTGGAAAAATATAATGAGTTCTGAAGAAACAGAAAATTAAGAAAACCAAGAAATTTAGCACAATAGACACTGATGAAAATGTGTGACTGTACTATCAGACCTTTTCTTTTCTAACACTGATTTGTTTATTTCACACAATCAGTAGTTTGACATTTTGGGAAACATGTTTATCTGTTTTCTTGCAGAGAGTTAGGTGAGAGGATTGATAGCAGTCTTGTGTGTTTATGCTAAATATGAAACTAGAACGAGTGGCCAACTAGCTTAGTTTAGCGAAAAGCCTGGCTTTATGCTAACTATGACCAAACTCCAGAAAATTACAGCAACTGGCTAAAAAAGAGTGCATCCCACAACCCCCATAAAACTTCAGATTGGTGATTTTACTCTTAATTTTTTAAACAAATAAAACAACACCATAAAACGTGTCAATTAGTGAGCTCTAGAGGTGCTACGGAGCCAAGCTAGCTCTAGTCTTTACGCTCAGCTAAGCTAATAGCATCTGGGCTGTAGCCTCATATTTAACGTACATCTAACTCTCGACAAGAAACAAATACACTTGTTTCCCAAAAGTAAAATCTGGTGCAAAATCAAAATTAGTTGTAAAAAGGGGTAAATGGCACTACAGCAATGAAAACATTTTTAATTTACTCTTTCACACTTACACTTTAAACCTGTAACACTCATCCATGAAGATTATTGCTTGTTGTAACCTTTGTTCCCTCCAGTTCTGAACATGTGTGTCTTATTATGCATGCAGCCCTGTTACCCCCCCTCCGCTACGTGTCTCATGTCTTGTTTGTGTTCGTGCCTGTGATGCCTTGAAGTCTTTCACTCAGAAATAACACTTTTCATGCTAACTCAATCCGGTTTGCTTGGTGGCTGATGGCCAGCTAGAAGGAAATGTTGTGTGTCACTGAATGTGCTGGCTTAATTCAAACAGTACACTTTGGCATGCCTTGGGTGTAATTTTTTCATTTTTAAGCTCCGTGTACAGCACATGAAACAGAAACAGGACTTTTGGGATAGAATAGCATAAATGTTCATCTAAAAGACACACTAGTGCTGTCCTCCCATTAATTGCCATGTTTCTTGTATTTATGAATGTCTGTAACTAATAACTAGCAGCCAGATTTTGACATTGTTTGTGCTTTCCTGAATAGCATATCCACGTACTGTAGTCTTCAAATTACGTTTAGGAAATAGTCACATCTGGTAAAAATCTTTGTGCAAAATCCTCATGAAGGCCTTGATTGACTTTGTGCGTCTCACAAAGTGGAAGGAGCGCAGTGAAAGATGCAGAGCAATTTCAGAGCTCCTTTTCTGTCATTTCAAAACAGTACCAAGCTGACGAGTCAAGTTAATCATCAGTCGCAGCCCCTCTCATTCAGCAACAATACCAAAGAGCCATGCATCACCGCTACTGACCACTTAAGACATCCACAGCTCCACACAGCCCATTCAGCAGCAGTCAAAAAAGAAATCAAGGCTATTTTTTTCACTGTGCTTTTATGTCAAAGAGAGCAACTGAATGTGTGATTCAGGGCGGTGAGCTAGGCGTTGGAAGGCAGCTGGCACTCGACAGCATGAAAGCCTCTGCAATTCATTCCTTATACTCCCTCTTAGACAGGAACATAATACACAGCATTATTACTGAGTATGGTTGTAGACGAGGGGCGAAACACTCTCAAAGACCCATTGTGATTGCCAGTCTTGCCTCATTTACTTTCAGCTGGATTTGTGGCTTCAGTTTATGTCATGATTTCAGCATGGAAATGAGGAGTGAATAAGGAAACCATGAATGCTGAATCACTTGATAATAGCAAAAGTGATAATGTTTTTCTTTTGGCTTTTTCCTCTTTGGAGTTAAATGAATGATATTTATTGGGAATTATTTTTTTGGAAATGTGCACTGATTTACAATAAAACAGGAGGGAATCAGCTGAAAAACAAAAAGTGGGAAATGTCACACAGACTCAGTTTTATCAGTAACAGAACTGCTCTACGCTTCATTTTTGAATACTGCTCATATTAAACATGTCCACAGATTATGTTCCCTTTTTTGATTATGAGGAAGCTAGACTTCTATTTGGGCCCAATCTTTTAAGGACATTAAAATTGCGCACGACTCACACACTTCTATATGTTTCTGAACATTTGAACATTTGTTTGCAGCAGACGTGCATCGCCTCAGAAATATGTGACTCACATTTTGGACAGAGCATGTTCTGGGACACTGCCCTGGGCTCTAAAAGTCTGTGCACATGTCATGTCATGACACTGACATCATGTTAAAGTCAGAGAAAATAATAGCAGCTCCTGGGGGGCTTTCCTGATGAGGAAAATTAATTTTAGCTCCATCATTTGTTCCAGAAAAGGCGCCTCATCCTCTAAGCACAAGCAGATGTATTACTAACTTTTCCCAAGTCAATTTTTATCTTGAACATTATCCCCTATTTCAGGTTAGACATACAGTAGTTGCATAGCAACAAGACTGAAGTAACGCTCCCTGAACCCTTTGAGTTCCTGCTCTCTGTTATCAGGAGCAGTCACAGCTGCGCTTTGTGTTTGATCAGAGAAAACTGCATCCTATGTGGTCAGGATCTTATACATCAGTTGCAGTGACATTAACAAGAACAAATGCTTTATGGGGAAAATGTGTCACACTTTGCTGCAGAGGAAACACAGCTGCAGCAGGTAGTGAAGCTTAAATTCAAAGAGAATAAACTGGAGAGACATAAGGATTTTGCACAAATGACCCATGAATCTTTTAGCATTGCAAAAATATTGAAAATTTAAATAATTTTTTTTTTAAGGGTTTAAATAATTTCCCTTCTAATTGTCTACTCCACCGGTTTCCCGTCTAGATACATACGTTAAGCTGACCTTACTGAACTCCATGGGCCACGAGATGTCCAAGTGTAAGACATCCATCTGCCGAGGTCAGCCCAACCCAACCTACAAAGAGACGTTTGTCTTCCAGGTAGCTCTTTTCCAGCTATCAGATGTCACGCTCATCCTCTCCGTCTACAACAAACGCAGCATGAAGCGTAAGGAGATGATTGGCTGGATTTCACTCGGCCTCAACAGCTCGGGAGAGGAGGAGCTCACCCACTGGACTCAGATGAAAGAGTCCAAAGGACAGCAGGTTTGCCGCTGGCACAGTTTGCTGGAGTCTTAACAGCAACAGAAGTATAAGTCGAGAAAGTGCGTAGGGGGTAACTGCACAGAGCAGCCATTGTCCCAGATGAGCGAGAAATTCAGTTGGGATAGAGGAAATTGACAGAGCCATGTGTCAGCACTCAGAGTTGTTCAGCATAAGCATTTTCGTGGCGCTGTGTGTAAAGTCATATTGACAGCCAGTGATTAGTAGGATTGCCTTGTAATGTCCCTTAGGTTTCTGCAGATGGCACTCTTTTTTTGTCTATTGAACTGGTTAAGTCGGGACCTGTTCCAAGAAGCAGGTTCTGGATAACATTGATGAATAAATTATTGTCTGATAAGTTTAACATAGCCACACCTCTAGCTCAAACAACTGTGGTCTGGATTATCAATAATCTTGTCATAAAGGTCTCAGTTATGATTTTTGAGCAAGCCCTCAAACCCTCAAAACCAACCTCATTCTTCCTTGCATTTGTGGAACAAGTTTATGTCATGAATTTAATGGTTGAGAAAGAAAAAAAAATCCATTAGAAAAGTGACAAAATCACTTATATGGCCAGTCTGTCATCTGTAAAGTCTAGTACTTCTACTAGTCTTTACATGGAGTTTGCACCACTATTGTTAAAATGGCAGTGAAAACCTGTTTCTGTGCACCAGATAGAGTTTGAGTGAAGTATAAAGTATGAAGTATAAACTTTTTCTTAGAAACAGTAAAGGCACAGTGGAATGAAAAAACACCAAGTTGTATTCTCCCTGGATTACTTAATTTATCTCTTGCTACATACTAAATATGTGTAAAAAATGTTAATTTAATTATTATTGATTTTTATTTATTTATTTTTTAATCAAAATGCCTCTAATTGCTCTCCCTGTACAGCAGAAAATATTTTTAATGACTCACCCTGCACTCAGGGGAGGTTACATAAATATATCCAATCAAATGATTTGAGGTAACTACTTAACCCTGCCCATTATATAAAACAATTTTTAGCTAGTTGGTAGCTAACAGAGCAGTATGACTATGGGAGTTGTGTGTTTGGTTTTAAAACTGTGAAGTCAAAGAAATGGTTGAGGTCTAATTTATTCTCTTAACCATCATCCTCTTCCTCCTGGTCTAACAACGCAGGAGAAGAAGGTGTGTGCTAACAGCGAGTCCTCTGCTGCTCCTTACCTCCATTTTTCTTTTCAGTTCTGTCCAAGCCACACCCACTTTGGAAAGATCCAATCGCATCTAAAGGATCTGATTTAAATTCCTCTAGAAACTATATTGTGTTTCACTCAGAAATATATTACATTATTGAAGATAAAGACGCTATAACTTCAATTTCACTGTACCTTTAATTTCAACTGTTGCTTAATCATTTATTATTTAATATAAAATATCATAGAGAGGTACTTTGAAAGCAAGTTTTTAGGGACTTTAAGCAATTTCATGTCATGAAAAACTATATTTTCCCATTATTTTTCCAGCTAGCTTGCTAATTGTAGCAGCTGTCGTGTTACAGCAGTAAACGGGTCAGCACCAGAGCCAGAAAACACTTACCCATGGCATCACTGCATGTTTCTACTTAGCTTTTGGGTTTGAATTTCACCAGATGTAAGCTGTTTAAGCCAGAGGTGTGGCTATTAATCACGATTAATCATTATTTCGGGACTAAAATCATGAAACGCATCATTTCTTCCATCCAGGAAAGACCTAAGAGAAACAAGTTTCAGAAATTGAATGTTGATACAATTTAGGATAAATCACCATGATGTAAACATTGCTGATTATTATTTTGCCAAAATTTTATTTGCCATTTGTTGCGTTCAAACGTGTGCAGGACTCTGTGGGATGGATGAACATTGAAGGATTTTTAAGGCCTAGGTGATGATGGCCTATGAGAGAATTTATGGAGAATATATTTGAGGATTGAGTTGAAATTACTACACTTTCATGAATCCCTGTCTCAGTCGACACTGCCAAGGTAAATCATCTCACCATTGTCTGAGCCTCAACTTAAAGTCATCAAAAACCACAACTAAATAAATTTTAGACACTTTCGTCAAGCAAATAAAATTTATGACAAATAACCTGACATCGAGACAGCGACACTGTCATGGTTGATGTTGAGATGAAGTGCAGTAGTGATCCCTGAGAAGAAATGAGCATTTCACAATGTCAGATATTTTTGGAAGCATTGACAGATTGAGATATGTTATATATAGAAAAGTGTAGTAGTTACTGTGGTGGTTGTATGATCTTGAGTTTCCAACCACCATTCAAAAGTTATACCGAATGTCAAAGACTTTTTTCAAAGAAATTTCAGACACCTTCTTATGGATATATCTTGAATAAAAATAACTTGGTAACACATCACAGCAGTCAAGCTAACAGGTGAGAAGAATATGTACCTGTTACTCTCTTTTACCTGCTCTGGTGCTATGTACGTGCTGTGGCTATACACATACACACACACACACACACACACACACACACAGAATCCCTTGCCTTATGCTTTAGTCAGTTCATAAATTTCTTTAAGTGGACCCAGTTCAAAGACAGACACAGACACACCCTGAGAGCACACAGGCCTGCATCGGTAATTACAGAAAACACACACACACACACACACACACACAGTGCAGCACCACTCAACCTCACTGAAGGGAATTCAGTCTTTAAGAACTGTTTTCAAAGGAGCCTCGGTGTGTATCAACAAACTCGCAGAACGTCTACAGGAATGTGGGTTGTATTTTTAGCTGTGGCCACTTTCTCACTTCATTTAATTTACAGACAACATAAAATACATATACTCTTTACTGTGCCTGTGGTTGTGGTGAAAGCTAGCTTTGTGCATTGTTTACCAAGTAGAAGTGTGCGTGCGTGCGTGATGGTTGAATGGAGAGGTACAGTAAAGGGGGCGTGGGGGGGGCTGTGATATAGGTAGTTGTTGCATTTTCTTGTTGGGTGTGACAATTTTTGACTTTAATTATATTTAGAACAACTCACTTCTTGATTGTTTGCCATATACTTTATATACAGTAAATGTTTTCTTATCTATTTTTGTAACAATAATGGGGAAGAAATTGTGTCAATTGAATCAAATAATAATCCACTCTGTGAGCAATACTGTTGTGGATTGCTACTCTTTATTATTTTAGTTTACGTTTTAGAGGATAAAGTAACACTATTATGTCTTATAGCCCTGGTCCTCTTCACATCTCCATTTCTAAATCCAGAAAGGGACGTGATGGAGACCAGAAGAGCTCATGTCAAACCAATCTGTCGAGACTTTTCAGCTTTGATGCTTTCTAACAGTGTGAAACAAAAGCACAGCCTTTACAGCACAACAGCGAAATACGCCATGTGAAAGACTGGCAGTAAGATCAGTCGTACACACAAAGAAACATCATATGATTTGTATCCAGAACAACCAGCTAAGACTGTAAATCCACTGTTACATGATCTATCATGTTTGGTGTAATTTCTTCTCAACTTTTCACATTTGATTTGACTGTAGTAATTTGATGAACCCACAAAAAGAACCACACATCTTATTATTAGTGTGATTAACATGAAACTTATTTTTTGAATGTTAAAACCAGGTCTTGCTACCAAATATGGAGGCAAAAAAAAGGCCATAACGACTTCTATCTTTTAAGCAACTGAATACCTCCATCTGAAGTTATTTGATAAAATAATAATAATGATAATCTTTATTTATAGAGCATTTTTCTAAACACGTCACAAATAAATAACACTAAATATTGAATTAAGAAACTTTGAAATATATGGCTTTATTATATTCTTATTTTGGATTTAATTTAAATTTCCGAGTTTTATTTTTTATGTAAATTTTTTTTAAGTTGTGAAATTTCAAAAACTGAGTGATTTTAGGGGTTCACAAATTCAGACAGAAAATTGTCTAAAAATTCATGTACAGTAAAAAAAAAATCAGACTGAAGAAATTGAGACAACAAAATTTAATTATAAAATTAAAATATACTGTATTAAAATGTACAGTAAACATCTGGGCTGTCGAGGATGGATCAGACCTCTATCCGGTCATGTTCTGTCAGACGTGGTGAAAGAAGTTCAAATGAATGACTAGAAAACCCTTAAATTTTCCATTTTCTGTTTGTTTTGAAATTCAGACCATATAAATTCAGATAGATGGTTTTCAAAGTAAAATACTGTATTTGAA
This sequence comes from Seriola dumerili, assembly GCF_002260705.1. Lineage (NCBI taxonomy): Eukaryota > Metazoa > Chordata > Actinopteri > Carangiformes > Carangidae > Seriola > Seriola dumerili. The sequence goes on from NW_019174404.1 coordinate 16,878,332, forward strand.
TGCTACTAATTTAGTGGTTTTTAAATTTCAAGGTTTTATGGCCTTTCTTTGCTCCTAAACCAAACAACACAGACACGTGGTAGAACATCCTCTTTCAATGTTTAGCTAATCTTTCACAAGATGTGTTTCACTAAAAAGGTTTTTAAAACAACATACTTATGCTTTGCAGTATTGTTTCTTTTGATTTCATGTTCTTGACACATTTTGAAGACACAGTTTTCTGGTTTTTAATGCTAGTTTTGATTGGGTTTTTTTTTTTCGAAACTACCTATGCCACAGACGGCATCGGTGCCTTACTGTTTTTCACTCAGCTACCTTGTGTCACAGTGTCTTAATGTATTTGTAAATGTACTTTTCTTCTGTACTTCAGGCTGAGTTTGAGTTGTAAAATGTCTTATAGATTGATTTATGATAGAGACAGTTTATATGTGATGATATTATTGTTTAAAAAAGAGCAACAAAGAAAAAAAATGCAAGTCTCTGAGGATTTTTTTTTTTTTGAAAAAACACATCTCATAATTTGTGTGCGTTAACATGACTGACATTTGCCCTAAAGCAACCACACTAGTGCTGTTATGAACAAACATTTAATTTGTACTCTGTATCTGGAGGCGCAGGGGGTTGCTTATAACACAGTGTTGAGCCTTTTCATACACTGGGGGTTTGGGCTTTTCATAAGTTTTGACTTTAATACAGTTATTTAAGTCTTCAAAATTTAAATTTGACTCACCCCGTGTTGCATCGAAACAACCAACAGGTGGAGCAAGTATTGCATTTTTTTGCTAATGCGGCAGCGTGGCAAATAAGCACTAAAATAACAAATTTGAACGTGAGTGATTTTATAAACTTTTAACTTTTGATTGTCAATGAATTTATTATTCTAGAGAGTACTGCAATGTTCTTACTCCGAAATCAGATTGCCTGCAGCTTTCATGGGTACTGGTTGACTTGTACTGTGTTGGCTCATTTCACTGAAAACAAAGTGCCCTACAGGTTGAAGTAGCTTCTTAGTTGTTAAAAATAAAGAAGAAGCAGTGGGATAGTGATGTACCTGAAAGAGATTGAGAATGGACACCTACAGAAATGGAAAAGACAAATGTTATCAGGTGGATATGTCCAGTTGTAACATCCACTATATCTTCCTTTGAGTCCAAATTTGATCTTGTTGTTAAAAAAAATAATTGAAAAAGCATATTAGGAAGCACTTGGGAGGAGTGTTTGCCGTTTGGTTAGCTACATCTATCATTCAGACAGATAATAACTTTCATGCCATCAGTTTTTGTTCTGCTCTGCAGGGACTTTGTTGTGATGTAGGTCTGACTGAACTGACACCCCTGCTTTGTGTGATCTTGGCACAAACCTGAATCTTTCATTTCTAGTTTAAGCTGCCGAAAAAAAGGTAAAGAGAGAGAAAACAAGATCAGAGATATAAGGTTTTTACAATTAACTGTGTTCTCCAGCACATTCCACAGCTGAACACGGAACAAAGCGCTTAGGGGGAGAAATGCTGGAAAATAAGATTCAGTGGCTGCTGCTGAATCAAAGGGGAAATGCATAACAGATGAGAGGGGCTTGCTCCCTCCCCTCTCTTTGTCGGTCACATCCCTGCAGAGCAGATATCCAACACACAACCCATCTAAAAAAAAAAAAGTGTTGGAATGCCTTCAAGTGCTGTCGGAAATATGATGATTACAAATTCAGCACACATGCCCGGACAATGTGGTTTTAATTTAATTTAGGGGACTGTTAAAGGGAAATGAATACCAAAGTAAATGAAAACACTGAAAAGTAAGAAAGTGGTTAAACTGATGATATGTAGCTATATATATATATATGTATATATATATATATATATATATATATATATATGTTACAAGAAATCAATTAACTGATATTACTTAAACATAATCAGAGCTGAAACATTTAATTGACTGACGTGAGAAAAAAGCAAAAATTTTGATTAGAGCTGCAGTGGGCAGTCAATTAATTGGTTAACAGAATGTCTGCATCTATTTTTACAATCACTTTTTCAAGCAAAAATCGCATTTGATGGTTCTTGGCCTCACATTAGTTTTTTTCAGACTAATGGTCAGAATTTCTTTTACACAGCAAATGATTAATCTTTCGATCAATTAAGAAAGATAAAGAGATACTTTTAAAAATTGTTGGTTGCAGACCTAATCGTCATTGATCAATTTATCAAAAACATTTTTCATGTAAAAACATGCAAAAAATGTTCTTCTTCCAGGTTTTGCAGCTGTGAAATTCGCAGAGAAAACGATTAACAAATAATTAACAAATTAATCAATAATGAAAATAATAGTTAGTGTGGGGCCTAAACATAATCAGCAAGGGCAGTAATTCTAAAACTGTTACAATAATTTACCAGCTGTTCACTTTCAACTTGTTGACCAAGAGAGTTGGCTAAATTCCGAGCAGCACTTGAACTCCTCAGCAGTAGTTGACTGGAGGGAATGGAGCTGCGACGCTGGTGTTGTTTTCTCCACCACACATTCATATTAACTGTCAACCCAGCCGTGACGACGTGAGCTGCTCGGGACCTTCAGCACGGGAAACCACCGTGAATGGACTAGACTACCACACAACCGAAAACAGCCAAAGCTCACCTTTTTTTCTCTTCACTGAGGAAAGGAAAGAACAAAACAAAAAACAAACAAACAAAAAAAACAGCTGTGTACCTTTGCCAGTGAGGAAAGCGCGTGGGGATGCTTCGCGCGGGTCTATTGAGAGAAACGCGCGCGCTTAATGATTAGTGTTTAGACAAGTAGCCAATTAACCAGTAATTACGTAAGTAGCGTTTAAACCGCCTGTGTGGTTCGCGTGTCTGCTAGTGGGCTAAAATTAGAACAACACGGAGCCAGCGGAGGACACGATAGTATTTATTCAGTAGGAGTTTTTCATTTTTCATCAACGCACCTTGGATTTCAGTCGTTATCACAAAGCAAGTGTGGAGCCGAGGACGACGTCAAAACAATTCAACACAGGTAAGCTAACATTCCTACAGCTAAATATGTCATGAAATGTGAGTATCAGGTTCACTGTATTGAGAAGTAGAAGTATGTAATATAATTTTTGCCACCATAAGTTGTCCCTCTCACATACTATAGTGTTTTTTTAATACACGAGGTCCAATTTGTGTGTGTCTTTGTTTCCATAATGTAATAATAAACAAAACCATACAGCATCCCATCTGGAGTCAGACTAAATTTTGGCAAGTGCACATATCTTGTTGCCGCCCATACTTAATATGCTGTTCAGTTAGGTTACACTGAGAAGGAAAACAATGAGTTATTCTTAAGGTTATTTTATTTATTTTTTTTAAATGTATATAAAAAGTACTTTTCCAGAGTAGTTCTGCTTAATTTCAATCAAGTCAAATTAACAATCATAATAAAACTTGTCTAGTGTAGAACATAGATACAGGTAATTAAAACTGTGTATGTTGAAGATAATTCTGTTGATTTATTTTAATTGTATTAGTGAAGGCAATGTGGTTAATGAACGTTCACTGAACTGAGTAAATTATTGGATAAACCTGTATTAGATTGATTGGATCTGATACCACAGGATTAATGAGAATCAGGGCAGTCAATAGCTCATAAGTATGACATGACAGAGACCCTGGTCTAACACATTATGCAGGCTGACATAACCAGCCACCCTCCTGGCATCCATCCAGCCTCACTTCATTATTTTGTGGGGACAGCGCTTGGCTGCAAATCCTGAAGTGGCGGTTGCCTGTATTACTGCTGCCTTCTGAAAGGACGGGGGTTTAGGCGATTTAGCTAAATTCTGAGCTTCTGTTGTAATTCTCTCCTTGATGTCATTTCTGTGCTTTCTTAGACTTAGTGTCACAAGCTCCAACTCCACTCAGAGTGGACTATTAACACTTTGTTAGCCCCAGAAAGGATTAGAAAATATTCCAGCATAACGTGCCTTATGAATAAATATCATAAATAAACTCTATTTCCCCTCTGTCTCTCACCTTTATCTGCCGTTTTGGGAAAAGAAAGGCTTCTAGTGCAGTGGGCTGGTAATAGGGTTGGATGCGCTTCACCTCCACTCACTGCCAACAACATCCGGAGTCACTTGCCAGGAATTCCACCTTTGCTATTTGTTTCCCTTGGAGGGAAAAGTGTGTTATGTGGAATATAGAGAGGCACGCAACAGGGAGGAACATCCAGCTTGGATTAAACTCACAGACCAGAGAAGAGGGGTTGTAACAAGAGGAAGCACTCTGGCTTTGCAGCATGGTGGACGGGTTCCTGGCATCTAGCTTGGGCAAGTCCGATGCCAGATTCCTTCTTTTTGCCGCCTGCCAAAGCCCTCCACCCCATCGTCTTTATCAAAAGCCCTTACTGCGATTCCCCTCTTTCAGTTCTGTCGCTACGCTATCAATCATATCTTGCTCTCAGCAGACTCTTCTGCTCATTAAGGATGTGAACCTGTAGGTAGCCCGCAGCCCCCTAGACATTCATCTCTCTCAGCAGGGTGCAGAGCCTCACATCTGGAACAGCATTTCAAAACATGGCTCTTAGCAGACATGTAGTGTACGCTGAAGGAGATTCAATACATTTTTAAAGGCTGCCTTTCAGCAGACGCAGTGCCAAGCATAAAATTAACATCACTTGAAGTGCACTGCTCATACACAAACCTGTAATGGTTTGTAATTTGCCAGAAAGGCAGGATAAAGCAGGTGCAGTGGATAGTGTATATTCCAGTGGAGTCACTGGTGATGATAGTTGGCTGGCTTCACATCCCATTCCCTTTGTCCCTCTCTTTTGCTGCTCTGTTTTGTGTAAAAGGTTTCAGCCAAGACAAGTTGAGCTGCTTTAGTGTGTGTGTTTGTGTGTGTGTGTGTGTGTGTGTGTGAGTGTGTGTGTGTGTGTGTGAGAGAGAGAGAGAGAGAGAGAGGACTGCAGACCTTAGCCCCAGACTTCTTTCTTCCCCTCAGGCACTGCTTCCCTGTCATGAATACGCCTTTGTGCTCCAGAAAGACACACAACTAAGGTGGACAACTTGAGAGGAGAGGAGAACACACATTTGTTTCTACACAAGTGTAAAAATAGAGGAAGGTGTGACGTGACCTTTTTTTATAGCAAAGACCTTATGACTTGCATTTGCAATTGGGATCCTACAACTAAAAATCCTTTAGTTAATTCAAGAAATATATTTTCTCTGAGATTCTTCTCAGTACTTTACTCTATGTGTCTGTAATTAATAGTTAAATCCAACATGTGCAAATGATGGTTCAAAATGCCTCACATTTCATAAGGTAAAAGTAGTGTATCATTTACTGTAAGTAGTTAAATATGTGTGATTGTGGTAGATTTCACAGCCCTTTTATTAGCTTTGAAAATGTCCTTCGGTTTCATACTCATACATTAAAAATTCAATCAACATTGTCTGTACAGGGGTGTAAAAAGGATTACTTGGGGATATTGTAATGTGACAAAGAATGTTTTCTTGTTTGTTTGTTTTTAAAATAAGCACATGCCAATGCCCTTGTCTTTAATGTGGTGCATCCACCTCCAGGAGAATGGCACTGACGTACCCACAGAGCCCTGGCCTGTTAACCCTCACAGCCACAACAAGCCATCCCCAGATAAACCATAATGCAGCTCCGTACAGCCGCCCTGTCACAACACATGTGTCACCACTCAGCAAGAAGAGCGCCGGGTGAAACCCTAAGGGCTCTGAACCCAGCTTAGTCACGCCACCGCGGCCAAGACGGCCCTCCACCATTTGCACACTGCTCTGATGACTCTTGACAGGCTGCAAGCTGGCACAAACACAATCTAAGATGCAACCAAAAAAAAAAGAAAATATCATCAATATCATACAGCATAAGAGAGGAATGTCAGAGGAGGCTGCCACTTGGCTGGCTGTTATTTTCATCATCCCATCCTTAAAACGAACTTACCACCGAGACAAGAATGTTGATATTGACTGATTCTGCAAAAGCCTAAATTACATTCAAAGACTACGTCTATTTCTGCCCAATGCCAATATGGAAAAAAACAATACAATAGTTTTTTAATCTTGCAAAGCTTGCAAAGCAGCTGGATTTCTCAGGAGCGAGAATCCATCTTGCCAGGCTCTAAGCTATTCACTTGTGGCTGAACCACAGTGGCTTGGGCCAATCAGTTTCCTATGAGGAAGAAACTACTGGCAGGTACAGGTATGTCTTAGTTGTGACGACAGAAAGTTCGTTAACAGCATTGATGGCTCCTAAAGAGGTTAGCATAGATGCTGCTATAGCATCAATTCTATCAGAACCAGAGAGTATGGATGCAGAATCTGATTATCACCTGCCAAGTATTTTTCAAAGGCACCTCCTCTTTCAGAAACACTTTTCAATGGAGCCTTCCCAGATGGTTCTGTGTAGCAAACCGTCTGGTGCGTCAGGTTAATAAGTTATCACCAACATATTATCACCGTTGGATGTAAATTACATGTGTAATTCTCCAATGTGAGCGTAATTCCACTAAACTGGCCTTTAAAAAAAAAAACCTTCCTTAGATCATGAAAATGTGCCCGTTGTCTTCTTTTTCATTATAATATTAATCAGGCATAGAGATATGCGCTGATCTAAATGCCATCTGGCTTTATTATCAATGCCTTGAATTATGCCACAGACACATTGTTACTGTGCATTACATCCAGTATGTGTGCTCAGCACTTGGGCTACAAAAATATACATGTATTAGAAGAAGTAGAACAAATGAAAATAATGGTGCTAATTTAAGAAAAGATGGCAAAGGTATCACACTGCATGGCTCTCTGAAACATGTTTTGCAAGCGTGCCTGGACATCCTGTGCAAAAGTTTGCACACATAACTGTAAGTAACGTTTATGTGTGCACAAGGAGGTGTTGCATTTACTAAAGCGCTGTAGGAGCATTTTGAGCCAGGCTGTTTAACAATAATCTAAATGAAGGCTCACACGTCTTACTTAAGGCATACAAAAGACACACAACTAAAACATTTTGTAAGCATCTCAAATCCTACACAAATTCCAAAGCAAGGATCTAATGTCACACATAAGTATATTAAGGAGAAGACCTTTGAGGTTTTCAGCACACCCAAGTTTCTGTGAAAGCCCAAAGAGCATAGATTCAGTGTTTTGGCATTGATTTATTTTTCGAGCATGCCTCTGCAAAGCCTCTTTGGCTTTTATGTCTAATTGCCCAGCGTGGTTATTCTCAGTGTTTCTGCGCGAATGTGGTCCACTCTACTAGCGGGGGGCTAATTGCTTGCTATTTGAGTGTCTCAGTTTTGATTCATGGCGTACAGTGCGTTGTTGTTGCTACTCTGAAGGAGAACTTGATGTCATGAAACCTATTATCTATTCTCTATCTGTTCTGTCTTGCTGTGTGCTTCACCCTCTGATGCCAGCACTTGCACACTCTCCGCCCCCACGCCAACAGGCATATTGACGGAATGAAGCTTCTCCATACTGAGAAGAAGTGGGCTGTATCTTGGCTTAGAGTTCTCAGTTACAGTATGACGATCAACATCAGATGACTTTCTCTCCTACAGTTTATTAGTCATTAGCCCGCTTTCTTCCTGGTGTTTACCTGCAGTTTTCTACTTTGTACGTGGATAGTGTCTAGATCCAAGTATGTACATTAAAATAACAATTTTTCATAATGTACTGCAGATGATAGAAATCCCTCAGCGAAAGGAGATTGATTGGATTTTCACTGCAACATTTGCAATAGCACCTAGAGTTGATGTCAGTGTACTTTCCCAGTGGAATTCAGTCTTGAGTGTGCATGTAATACAAGAGAGAAAGGAGGATATAAAAGGCTATGCATCAAAGTGTTGCAGGTGACCAGGTAACACTATAAAGATACAACAGGTACTCCACATGTGACAGATTTCTGTGGCTCTGTCCCTGTCAAAACACATCAACATTCAGTTTCTGTGTGTGTGAGCACAGGCAGCAGGCATCAAACTAAAAAAGAAATGCAGGGGAGCAGGGACAGCAGTGCCAGTACTCAAGTTTTCCCTTCCTGTGAGATTCAAAGTTCCTGCCGTGAGATCACAGAGCTCTGAGGAAACTTGGTGTTGAATCTCCTTTCAATGCAACCACAGGCAGCTTTTTCAGGGCTACGCCCACTTATCTTCTCACTGTGGAGATGTATCACTTAGATTTGGTCCACCACACAAACTGTCACTGTAAACACACACACACACACACACACACACACACACACACACACACACCTGTCTGTTTCTAAACAGGAATAAGTACTGACATACACAAGAGCTGACACTGACAAGAGCTGACATTGTCAAGAGTGACTTATAAAAGGATTTTTCTCACTTTGTACATATGCACAAGGTTACTGTCAACGCACTTCCCAGTGCTTTATACATGTGGAATACGTTTCAGACAACTTTCCTGCCAGTTTGTTCCCTCAAATTGGCCATTTCCGGTGAACTGTCTCACCAGTAAAATGATCTGTAAGACATGGCACATGGTTCAGCACTATGGTTAAGCACACATACGATTTACGTGTCTTCACATTGTCATCAAGTTGCAGTTATATTATATTTGGTCTGTTAAAAATAACAAAAAATATGTTATTTGTATTATCAGGACTTGACAGTTAATCACAGATAATCACAGTTAATCCTAGATGATACACATGGATAGACTGTTTGTCTACGATTAATCATGTAATTTGTCTTATTTAGCAGTTTTCAAGTTGTAAGCATTTCCTTTACACACAATCTGTAGCCATTGTGGGAGATATGGTGTGCAACAACTTAACCAAAACAAATGTTAAGATTTAGGCAGTGAATTGTTACCTTGTTCATCTTTAGGAAAATTAACAAGGTCAAAAACAATGAATTGTCCCAAGCTGAGTTAGGAAATTGTACTCCAGTCATTTGATAATGTTCTGGTTTAAACCAGATGACAAATGCATTATTACTGCTAATTTTACTGCAATAAAGAGGGAGTTTTTTATAAAATATTTTTTTCCCAGAAACACATAATTATGATAACTTATTGAGATCTTCAGCAATATAAATTTGGGTAATAATAACACAGTCCTATGTTTAATCAATTATGTTTTTTTCTGTAATCATAAACGTATAGCCAGTATGCAGATGCACTTTGTTAGTCTTTATTTGGTTTGTGATCTTGATGCACTGGGTGTGTTCATTCGCATTTATGGTAATATAATATGGAATATGGCAGAACAAAATCTTACCAACATACTCCCGCCTGCAGAATTCCCTGCTCAACAATTTATCTTCCTGATTGTGAGCAGTTGTTAAGATGTGACACAGTGCATGCTTGTGTGTGCTGTGAAGACCCTCTCGGGCCACTTGGGATCTATTTTGATGTGAAAACCACAGACATGAACTCTTTTCACTGCTATCTGTTTCCCTAAGGCTCGGAAACACTTACTACAAACCTGGCCAAAAGAACAGGGAGTAAACACTTCACACACACACACACACACACACACACACACACACACACACACACTCACACTCACACAGAGTAATACAGCATACACTCAAACACATGCTGGATCGATTAGCATTTTTGAGAAAATGACTTTGAAAGAGCACAAAGTTTATTAGAGGCATGTTTCATACTTCAGAATCACTGTACAAATGAAATCTGCCCCCATGCATGGCTTAAGTATCAGTTTTTCTTTGACTGTTTTTCATTAAATGCAGGTTGAGATCGAGGAAGTGGAACTTCGAAACACTCTTAAAAAGCCACAGCTGACAGAATGAAGATAACAAGCAGATAAGCTAAAAGCCCCCCCCCCTATATTGTTACACTGTTTACTGTCAGCCTGTTTATTTTTCAGGTTGCTATTTGACACAGGTGGTGGTTTACAGAGTGAGGGTCATAGTTTACCAATTGTAATAACATAAATGCCTGCGACCAAAGACAGAACCACTTTCATCATAAAAACCACCTCCTGTTGATATTGTGCAGCAATTGCAAACGAAATGTGAAAATAAAAGCTGCTGGCAGTCGTACAGTCCTCATATCTAAGACGTGCAGCAGAGGAATGCCTGTGCAGAAAAACAAAAATGGATGTGCTTAGTCAAACCTCGACTACCTGAAAACAGTGCAAAGTTGAATGGTGAAGCACAGCCAGATTTCTTTTATTAATGTGTTACACTCACACTTTTTACTAGAGCTATACCAATAAATCTGCTAGGCCCATATATTGACCAACGTTGTTGACCAATGTAGATTGTAGACATGCTGGTATCAGTGTATATGTCAGCCAATAAGTAGCCAGAAATGGCAGTACAGTAATTTATAAACAGTGTCGACATTACATAATCAGATCTTTAAAACTAATTAATATTTGAAACAATGGGTCCTTGGTTTCAGACAGAAGAAGACAAAAACAGGCTTCTCATTTATAGCTAATGACCTACATTTTACTTTCTGAATCGACGGTAGCTACCGAGTGAGCTTATTGAGCTAACGTTACATCCATGAGCTGGTTGAAAAAGCTGTCCACGGCTGACATTTTCATGTTTCTGGATGGCTTTTAGAACTTTTAAAAGACCTTTTAAAATAAGAATTGGTCATGGCTACATATACAATATTTTGCTAACAGACTGAGTCTAAAGCTTACAGGTACCGGGCAAAACGTCAGCATCCTCATGATGCATGAACTGGATGTGTTCTTGTACTGCATTGTGAAGCTAGTTAGTCCCATTAAGGGGTCACAAAATGATTAATAAGTTAGGATTGAGATTTCTGCTACTTTTATTGTGAAATTCTACAGGATTACTTCTTAAAATTAAAAACAATTCAAATGACACAATCAAATGAAAACATACTTTTTTAAAACTATTCATAACTCACTGACAAAGGTCAAAAAGGTTGGAAACACTTTTCCAGGGTGTGATTTTTATTTTATTTTAATTTTTTCCACAGCTTGCTGGAACTACAGGTGTTAGCATCTTTCACCTTCAATTTAGTTGTGGAAAACTGAAATGAAGCTCCTTAAAGGAGCTATTGCTGAGGCTAGTGCTACATAGTTACCAGTCTAGAAGAAACATGAGTCCAGCATCAAACTTCATTCCTTTACTCGCTAACCAGTAAGCCTCGGTCCATCTCGTCACTTTCTGATAGCAACTCACTGTAGCCTCCAATCTGCCCTGAAGACGTAGCACTGCTCAGAGGATGTAATGTAACCTCTCGTCTTGTCAGGCAACAATCGCCACCACCCGCTCCCAGCAAGAAACTATGTTCGGTGGAGGGGAAATTTTTACAAATTGTAAAGTCTGTCTCCATCTACATCACTCACATTGTGCAGAGATTGGTTTTCATCCAGAGGTCACTCCTGCTCACCTGTTTCTCTAGATTTCCTCTTGAAGAACAATGCAGTTGTATGGTTGTGGGTGATACTCTTTTTGGGGAAAGTAAAGTAAAATGGATCTTTGTTTAAATGCAAATAAAGTTACCCAAACAATACCCAAATTTAATCCAAATCCCTAATTAAAGTCTTCAAAGCTGCCAAAGACTCTGGATATTATTAGAATGTGGATGTCAAAAATAGCTTGGTTTGAGGAAGATAAAATAACACATACGGTACACTGTATGTGTGTGAAGGGCCAGAGTTTGACATTAGTAGTGTGGTCCCGGAGCACGTTGGTTGACTATCATGGCCTTAGCTGACTTTCTTTCCAAAATATTTGAGGACAGTACAAGCTGTGCATGTCTGAGTGTGTGTGCGCCTGTCTATCTCAGCGCTGGAGGGAGTGAGTCAATCACAGCAGCAGAAATCATCCCTGCGGGCGATCTGTCTCCACTCATGACAAGGCTCCTAAGGCACTTATCTTTCCTTCTCTGACTCATTCCATCTATCCATCCCTCCCTCAGTCCTCCCTCTATCTGCTCCTCCACCTCTCCCCATTCTCTCCTCCTATTCTCTATCACTCTGCCTCCCTCCCACGGTTTGTCTCGTGCCCTGGCACTGCAATTAACTTCTCATCATCAAAGGGTGTAATGAAAAAGAAGGCGAGATAGAGAGTTAGACAGAGGTAGGGAAGCTGTGAGAGAGGGAAGATAAGAGGGATGAAGCCAGAGGAGCTGTGACTGAACAGAGGTGAAGCAGTGCCTCACATACACACTCACACGCACTCGCTTACACTTGTACACACTCACAGGTTCTCTTTTTTTTCCTCAAAATACACACTCTGTTAAACACAATCACACACACACACATAACTCGCACTCGCTCTCAGTCACTCTCACATTCCTGCGAGTTGCAGACAGAAATAGAGAAAGAGAGGGATGATATCCCCCCAGGAGATTTTTCTCTCCTCATTCCTTGTTTTTATTTCTCAACCCGTTTCTCCCTTCCTCTTTCACAGACGCACACACACTTGTTCACAGTCTCCCCCCTCCTCCTCCTTTTCTTTGAAGAACAAGAAGTATTGCTGTACATGCAGGGAAGCTGCTCTGTCGGTATTCTCGTTGTTGTTTTTTTTTTTTTTTTTTTTTTCCCCCCCCCCCAGTTCAGAGAGCTGTCAACTGTGACCGCTGTTGAAAGGATGTCAGCGAGAGAGACAGAGGGAGAGGGAGAGAGACACAAGGAGAGAGAGAGAGAGAGAGATTGAGACTGGGGGATGAAAGAGACAGTGAAAGAGGGAGGGGGAGATGTCGAGATGGTTGGTCCCTACGGAGGGCAGAGGGAGTGATGGCATGCTTGTTTCTTTGTGCCCAAGCAAACGTAGCAACAGCAGCAGTGAGGGGAGGTGATGGAGAGGAAAATAGCTGAGGGTAAAAAAGCAGCTCAGGGGGGAAATGAGAAGGGCCAAAGCTGCTAATTAACCATGGCACTAGCGCTCAATAACAGTGACATAATTGGCCCTAGTTGGTGGTCCTCAGTGGGGGAGCCCTCAGCAGAGGAATCTAGCGCACACAAGTACAATGACAACACGCCATAAAATGTGAATAGTCCATAATGTAACACAGTGGATTATGACCAAAACTGTAATAGCTGAGTAACAGGCTCCGGGCAGTGAGAGGACAATCATACCTCCTGCAGCTGGATCCTCCCTGTAGTTCAGCCATATGCAGAATTTGTTAGTAAATATTGGAAGTACACTGTATTGTCTTTTCTTTTTTCCCCAAGTATCACATCTGTACTTTCAGGGAGCTACAGTCCATGTCACTGTTAACTCACTCTGTTGGCCTGAGGCAAGTGTAGAAAATCACATGTTCTCTGATACACATGGAGTCACCATCTGATCCTCTTCACCTGTCGTACGTCGACTCATATTGTTTCCAGATCCCACTCCCTTTGCACAGGTCCCTCCTCAACCAGTAGCAGTCGGTGTTTACATGTGGCCTCTGACATGCAAACACTGTCAGTTGGCAGTGTTAATTCAATTCAGTTTAATTTTATTTATATCAGATCATAACATACATTATCTCAAGGCACTTTGCCATCTGTGGGTGTGTGTAGTCCTTTATGGGCAAAGTTGCAGATCAATGAGTTTGGCTTCTTTATGGCACTATTTGATTTTCATATAATTTTTACAAGTGTTTAATTTTCTGGACGGGCCAAAAATAAGCATTCTCATCTTGTTATTTTACCTCTATTCAGTTTCCCAATTTAACTACCTGAAAATGTACTATATACCAATATATAACTATATGTACATATACAGACATATCACCAAGTCCTACATGTTGAATTTTGGACTGCTCATACCATGTTTACCCAGTGTGAGCAACATGTTAGCAGCAGCAGTCCTTATGCTCCGTGTACGTTTATACAGGAAGTGTTTAAGCACAGTATTGAAACAAAAATACACAAAAAATGTAGTTATGCACATAAAACAAGAAAAAAAACTTGGAGCATAAAGACGTAAAGGTTTGAGTTTATGTGCGTATTGCGCGAGTAAAACGCAAGCCTGTGTGGACAGCTTGATTGACTAAAACAGAAAACACGGCTGAAACACTTTCTGCGTAGACATGCCATTAGTCTGTCCCTGGGGTGGTTTGTCACAGGGACATGCACCTTCACTACGACACACTGCCGATTAACGGGGGGCTCTTGTTCATGAGTTAGGATAAGATGGGGTGCAAAATTGACAAAATAGACAGATTAGTGCTTCAGCTGCAGTGATGCAGAAATAGTACCGGGCTGTTGTAGTTGACTGCTGATCTTAAAGCATGTCTGATAAATCCTTAAAAGATACAAAATGTAAAGCTGTTCCATGTAATCCATTACTCCCTGCGGCTGGTAGATAGTTTCAGTGAGAGCAGCACAGTCTGAGGTGTTTCAGTGGTTTTAGGTGTGTCTGATTAGTCTGTTAAAAGCAAACACTAGAAAAGCAGGCTACAGAAATAAAACTGTGCATCCAAGCAAAGCAGGGAGCTTATTGAAGCGGACATTTTAATCAGCTACCCAACAGGGGTAAGGCTGAGATGGTGTCGCCTCAGTTTGGTCTGTCAAGATGGGTTGTGGGCGATGACATCTCCTCATGCGGGCAGGTGGAGGAGGGGCAGGAGAAGCTTTGAGCAGGAAAGGTGGTGAGAAGGAGGTCCAGCCGCTTATGCCTCAAACAGCTGGCTTTGCATTCTGCATGAAGGGGAGGAAACAACAGCGAACCAAATGACAGCCATTCACTGTGATCAAAAGGACGATATAGTTACAGACTTTGGCTCTCAGGCCCCTCGGTGTCTTGATAGTAAGGCTCTGCTGTCAGATTTAAAAAACCTCAGTTGGTGGGTTAGTACTGCTCACTGCCAAGTAATGTGTCGAACTCATGTTTCTTCTTATCTGCATCACTTTAATTTAAAACATAATGCAATATGGCTTCAAATATTTGCATTGTTTAGGAACTGACAAAAATCAACATTCATTCAAATCAAACGGGCACTTTGTCTGTTGGATACCTCTTGTCAAGTTGTTTGCCTTTTGCACGGGACCCACTGGCACAGTGAGTGCACATTTCCTCTGCTTCCCAGATTTCCATGCTGTTGACATAGCGTCCCAGAGTACTTCCATGTGTGGGATCCATTTCACTGAACAAATTGGTGTCAAACATCTCGCTAACTCTCCTACCACCTAATCAATAGGGAATTCATGGTGTGAGTGGGTGTCATCTCTCCATCTGTGCCCCACTTGTTACGTATCACAGAGTTGCCAGCCATCTGCCAATTTTTAGTGCTCACCATTATCGTAGTTCAGTTTTGTCACACAGCTTGCACAGAAGCTGGTTACTCCTCCACGCAACACCAGCGTGTTTGCCAGAATCATAGACAAACTTGTTAACATTTACCACATCATTAGGAAGGCATATGCAAAATGCTTGTGAAATTTATGGAGATGACGTGTTCGCTGTTAATCTGCACAAATAGTCTACTGTTGCTGGTGCTGAATTTACTAATGATAAACTTATTAATTGACAGAACATTGAGGAATGCACTGTATGAACAAAAGTAACCTCATTTTATCATTCTGTTTCCACATCTTTTGAGGTGGATATATATTTCTTTGATGAGAAATACAGCTGATTTCAGTACTTTGTTGTCCACTTGATCATATGATTTCCATTCTGTTTCTTTCCAGACCGAAATTGGAGAGAGAGATGACCCTCGTTTTGTCCATGAATCCTTTCCTGGACCCAGAAGGAGACCCACCGCTCTCCGCATATCAGCCCATATGGGAATCAGAGCGCTGCACTAAGACTTGCCTGTCAAACTCTGCCCCACCATGCAGTTCTGAAGAGCAAATTACACAAGGTACGCACGCCAACACAGATGTTCATTCAGTCATTTATTTAAGCTTGACTTAATCAGATGCTGTTCCACAAAAAAAGATCAGACTGTGGTAGCTGAATAGATTGAAATAAGTCAGCTGTACAGAAGTACCAAACAGTCCTGGTGGTGACTTGATATATGATATGGATTCTTCTTATAATTCAATCTATGGCCCTCTGGCTTCAAAATAAGAAGCTTTTTTGTATGTTTAAATTATGAAAAAATACAGCAATATTTAGTCTCATGTCCAAGATGTGGTAACATTAAATAGTCCCATAGTGCAGTTGATTTATGGTAGTGCTTTCTCTCTCTGCAGAACCTCCCTGTAGGCGAGTTCCTGATCATGTTTCAGTGTCAAGGATTGCATACTTCAAGAGGAAGTTCGTTGATGATGATGATGAGCCTTCCTTCAGTTTCAGGACATACTGCCAGACTGTAAGTATTAATACACTGATATTCCCAGTTCAGAGCATACAGTGCTAAATGACTTTATTTAGGGTTTCTGTGGCTGAATTTTAGACCTTAAAATGTCTTAAATACAATTTTGACAAGTCTTAACAATTGATTGGTTATGATATTTAATATTTGAATTGATTATGAAGTTAATGTTGCTGTCATAATGTTGCATTAACATGCGTTTTTGGGAAAAATTTGTATTGATCACACTGTAACAAAACTACAAAACAAAACCAACATGGAGCCAATAACCACTAATGCGAACTGTGCAGCCCAGTCAGAATTTATTGGAGCATACACAGCTAGTGTGTCGTGATGTGGTGTGTGGGCTGATGTGGTGTCTCCTCCCATCAAAAAAAAAAAAAATTCTGGGAGTAATAAGTTTGAATGATATATTGTATTAGACTGTACTTCTGCAAACAGGGAAGATCATTAAAAAAATCTCTTTTGGTCGAATTGTATGCTGAAGAAATCTCTGTTTGCCCATATAACAGTTATTGTTAAGTGAAGACATGCAAATCAAGAGAGATCATAATTCACTTTATAGTGTGCTTGACATTTCAGATGCTTATGAAACATCATAATCAATGTGTCTTAATGACGTACTTTTGCATGACTGAAGCATAGTATCTATGCTTACTCACCTGCACAGCTCTCTTTTAGAGGGCTCGTTTGCATTTTGATTTGCAACAATATCTTAGTTAAAAAGATGAAAATTGGTGGCATAATCTAATCTCATTGAATCAGTATCTCTTTTTTTAAATAATTGACCAAGTTACACAGATCTAATGGAATGCTGTCCTTCAGGTTGCACCAGTTTTGGAGGAGCGTGCCCACGTGCTGCGTCTCTCCCTGGAGAAGATGAGATTCATTGACGACCCTGAGGCCTTCCTCCGACGCTCCGTTCTTGTTAACAACCTCCTTCGGCGTCTGCGAGCTGAGATCCTGCTCCAGAGCACTGACTGGTGCTTCCCACCAAACACAGCATTCGCCCCTGGCCCTTGCGTCCTCCCAGCCAGCACTAACCCTGCTCACCAGGCACTCCACGGAGCAGTACCAACCCGGATCTGCTTAGCACCACAGGCCGGACCGCCTTTCCGTAAGCGCTTCCGTATGGTCCGTGGAGGACAGGGGGATCTTCGCCCTGACTGTGCCCAGACTTGCTGCTGCATCTACGCAGCGGCAGCTGCTGCAGGACACTACCTCCACCTCCCGTTCTCCATGTATGATGCAGCACTCTCTACCTGCCCATCCACACCACACTCCTCCTCGTTTTTTCAGCTAGCTAGCCATAGTAAGTTAGGGTTGACAGTGGCCGTAGAAGAGCGTGATGATGAGGATGAAGATGTTGAAGAGGAGGAGGAAAATGAAGAAGAAGATGAGAGGGAAGAGGAGGAGGAGGAGGAGGAAGATGATGAAAGACAAGCAGGGCCATCTATTGATGTTGTTAAAGACAAGTCAAGCCAGAAAAGTAGGACTAGGACCTTGCTGGGTCATGCACACACAAGGACAGAGGAGGACAGCTGCATGACAGGTAGAGTAGAAGAGGAGGAGGAGGGAGAGCAGGAGGAAGAAGAAGAGGAGGAAGACGAGGAGGAAGAGGAGCAGGTTGTGAGACCTTGTCAGTGGGCGTCAGACAGAGAGCTCCACAAGGTTAGCTTCTGGCACCGCAGGGCTCATAGACAATGATTGTGCTTTCTGAGAAATTACTTAAATTCTGTTTGAATGAAAATGTATTGATGACGACAACTGTCATCAGTTGAAGATTATTCAGATGAAGGTGTGAGTTAACTACACTATTGTAATGCCAAGTCAGCTTTATTTTAATGGTCTAATATACTCTACACAGACAAACTCAATTCAACTCTATTGCTAGTGTTACATTCAGATGAAAAATAGAAAATTCTTGGCCTCTCTTGGCACTGGAAACATTTCTCAAGCAATTATGAAGGCTAAGGTCACATGTGGTGGGATCTGAAATCCCAGAGGTGAAGTGAAGCTTGCTATTGCACTGTCTCCAAGACCATTTTGAAGCCCCACAGCACAAAACTAAAAGTCTCAAATGGGGCTTTATATTGGTGCAACGGTCTCGTTTCAGGACCCTAAACAAGCCTATGAAATAAAGGGATGTGGATTTGCGAGTGGATGCTTCTGTGTGTTTATGTGTGCGTGTGTTTGCAAGATATGATGTAGCATTTTAAAACTTGATTTTAGGCTGTTCTTTTTATTATTAAACATGGGTTACACATTATTATGTGTGCCTGTTGATTTTGATGCTGTCTCAGGCAATGGCGAGTGACTGTGCTGCAGCGGCGGCACATTATGTGTTCTTCAAATTATTTTAAGAGACAACAATCATAAACATTGGAAATGTTAAATCGCAATTTCAAGTGCCTTAGTGTTTTTATAGATACATGTATATTGTGTGTTAATGTAATTGTTCTTGTTACTAAGTAGCTATCTTTCATTCCAAATGACTGCGTTTGACTAAAACAGGGCATGTAGTTAAATGCAGGGATTCATTCAAATGTTAAAAGGTTAAAGTAATTTTAAATCAAACTAAATTTCCACACCCGAAAAGTGTTCTGTTTGTTTTTAGATCAAAATGCATGTTTTCTAGCACTACCTGTCTTGACAATGCTCAAACGTAAAGCCAACCTTAAAGGACAGTTGCAAAAGCCTTGAAAAGCAAAGTCAAAACATCATTTATATTTGTTTGATTCCAGCAGAAAAGGCTTGTTATAGTTCGGTAGGTCTGTCCATCGATGTTTATTTACAAGAAATTATTTGAATCTAACAGCATGAAACAGGATCTCATACTATGAATTAAAGATTAAATGTCAGCATTATAATTAGATACTGTAAATACATATACACCAATGTGTGTTTTGCTGTTATCCGCCCAATCATATTTTATCAAATCAAACAAGCAAATGTTTCATCATCAAGCAAGAAACTCTTTTCTTTTATTTGAATCAAGAACTTTCAATATTAGCTGGAGCCTAACGGCTCTGGCCAATGTCATTCAAAAAATGAATCTGTGCAGACCCCAGTGTTTTCCATACATTTTTTTATTTAAGGTGACCCACCACAATATCAACATTGACTGCCACATATGGATTTTCTATTTTATTTACTATTTCTATGGGTAAGAGTATTGGTAACATCTTATTAAACCGAAGAGCTGCGCACACCACATCACTTCGCTCAGCCCCTCCTTGCCACGATCTCACTCTCTATCTCACAAACACATCTGTCATAGTCTGGCCATCGGGAGTGCCGGGAGGAGCACCACTGCATTGGTGGGCCATGAAAAAATTCATAGAGTTCTTACCATCTCTGCCTGTGTCTTTACCGGCCCTCTTTGTGTGTCTGTCATACAGGAATCTTTGGGAAACACTGGACCCCATTAGCTTTGTATCACACCCCGAGCCTGGTTGCACAGGTAGCAGCTTGTCTCAGAAAAAGTCAAAATTAGCCTCATTCAGCAACTTTTTTTTTATCATGATCAGCAACATGCTTAAAGGAATATTTCAACATTTTGGGAAATAGGCTTATTTTCTTTCTTGCCAAGAGTTAAGTCAGAATATGGTTATCCCTTTCATGTCTGTACAGTAAATATGAAGCTGGAGCCAGGAGATGATTAGCTTAGAGGAAGAAATAGCTAGCCTGGCTCTGTCCTGAGGTAATAAAATTTGCCTACCAGCACCTCTAATCATCTCCCCTAACTCACCCTAAGAAAGCAAATAAAAATAGTTCCCAAAATGTTGAACTATTCCTTTAACTATCACAGTATGCCCTGCCTTTGTAGAGTCACACCTGTGTGCGTTGCCCGAAGTTCCTGTCATTATAAGCGTCTAGAATCAAGCTTGGTAGAGTGAAATCACATTGGTTGTAGAAAAGTATCAGCCTGTTTGGGTATAAATTGATGAGTATATACTGTATGTCATTTTAAAATAAAATAAATAAGATGTACGACACCTTAGAGGAGCTGATGGACAGATACATTTTCTACGTGATTAAAAGAATCAAGGACAGATAGAATACCAAACCAGTTCTACTCTACTTATGTGAGCCCTTCTGTCATGATGGCATGATCAGTGGTTTCTTATTTGTTGGTGTGTCTCTTGTTTGGCACTTCTGAAAATTAGGGTCCTCACACTGATGACAAACCCAAACCAAAGTTGTTTTAAAAAAAATGGAAATAAATTTTCGTCAGTAGTGATTATTATTATTATTTTTTTTGTGATGTACTTAAGTCATTGGATGATCTCAGTTGGTTTGCGAGGTGGAATTATTCCTGCCTTTTCCTATCTTTTTTTTGACGTACAAAACTGACAGTTTGCATCCCCAATGGCATTAGTGTCATATCTTCAACAAGACGAGTACCAGCCTATTTAATTTTAATTCTCAAAACCCTGTGATTATCGGTGGTATTTTTCAAAAATGAAAGAATTTGACAAAGCAATATTTGTTTCTGAGACAAGAACATGTAAAACTACATTGTCTGTTATTAAAAACAACAAAAGAGCAAGTCTGCTCTGATAATTTTATGTGATGTTCTGTGACAAGTGTAAAGATCAGTAAAAGAAATGTTGAAAAAATATTGCTTCCTCTTTTATTCCTTCACATAACAACCATGCTGATTCTTGCAGCTTTCAAATACAACACAATGAGATGTGTGTATGTGTTAATGTAGGTGTGTGAATTCCTCTTCATTGTCTTGCCTCCCTTCCTGTCTGCTGTTCAGTGGAGTGCGGCACTGCAGCTTATTGCACGCGCCAAATGTCTCTCAGGTGTCACTTTGCTGCTCGATTCTTGTTAATCTTTTTGACATTACGCTCAGAGCAGTCACCTCCGCACTGCTCCCTGCACTCTCTGTCTTATCTATTGTCCCTGCAATATTCACTTTTGTTGCAACATAAAACAGACCCTTCTACCTGTATCCCATATAACCTCTAGATATGTACTCTTTGTACTCTTCTATACTCTGTCTACCAGCATAATGCAGTCTATGCTTACACTGTCACTGCGCCATCACTCGGCTTTAGGTTAAATGGTCTTTTGTTCCAGTAACAGTGCTCACTATGTGTGCCCTAATTACTGGATTATTTTCTAATACTGCACCGTTTTTGTGTGACATTGCTTCGGATTGCTTGAAAGCAGCTAAGCCATTGTAGATACATTGTGTGTGTGTGTGTGTGTCTGTGTGTCTGTGTGTGTTGGGAGTATGTAACAGTGTGAAGTGGAGAGGTTAAATCACGGGTCTGAACATCTTGACAGCTCTGTTGCGAGGTGAGGATGGAAGATCATCTTTTCATGACACCTCTGCCGCAGGGCTGTGTGTATCCTGCCGCTCAGCCTGCCCCCGTCTCTCTCTCTCTCTCTCTCTGCTTCTACCTCACATCCCACAGTATCACTGACTCAATTTTCATTAGTCTTACTATTACCTGACTGACCTTTTAACAGATATACTATTGTAAAAGCAGCATAAAGTATATAATCACGATTTCCAAATGAAAAATCTTCTTAGCCAATTTAGATGATTATATACCAAAGATGAAAATTCAAAGTGACTCCTTTAAACAGGTATCTGTAATTATTACTTGTGGTACCAGTGGTACCTAACCTTTTGTTGTCAGCTGCACCACCACAGCCCTGTCAGACCAGATGTAACGTTACATGTCATTTTACACTGTTGATTATGTTATAATGTAGTTATATATTTTTATGATCCATGGTCTAGTAATTTTCAGGTCAGTTTTGAAAATTTTTGATTGGGGTGCATGGTACTTTATTCACCAATTATCCAATACTTTTAGCTAACTATTTCAGCAATTTAGCTAACTAGGTTACTTCATATATTTATCCTATAGCTTTAGCTACTTTTAGCTATTCTACTATTTATAGCTATTACTTCACTATTTCAAGCATTTAGCCATTACATCAACCTAACTATTGAATTTTTTTCTATTTGTTCATTTTTTTTTTTTTATTGTTCATTTTTTAGCTATTTCATCTTATATCCATTAAATTTAGCTTAAATGGATGTTTGAAGTCTTGGTTTTAGGGTTAGAGTCAGCCTTAGATTTAGATTTAGGTTTGGGCTACAGTTAGACGCTCAGTGTTGATGGTCAAGGTTATAGTAAGTGGCTATGTCAAGACAAGCATGTGTGTATGTGTATGGATACTGTATGCATGTCTGCATACGGAAAACAATGCTCTTTCTCTCTCTGTGTCTGTCTCTGTCCCTTCACCCCCTCTTCCCCCCATACCTAAGGCTAAGATGGGGACTTGCCAAATAACACACACACACACACACACACACATACAGACATTGCCGGGCGAGTGCTGAGGAGAGGGGAGCTGTCATTTGTCAACAAGGAACTTTGGCAGCTCACCGTTGCCATGGGAACTGTCTGTTGCTGAGGACTGGTTTTGCATCACAAGGTCCTCAAATTGGCTCCAAAGCCTCAGAGGTCCCACCCCTCCTCCACCCGGCTCACCTCCGTCTCTCCCTGCCTCAAACATATTGTCAGAATTTTCCTTTTTCTTTTTTTTCCCCCAGTTTTTTTTCCCCTTGTTCTGCTGTTTCCCACCTCCGAGACACAATTCCTCTGTTTGAGAGATTTGTATGTGCTGTTTGATTTACAACAGCAACATGGTAGATCGATAGATAGATAGATAGATAGATAGATAGATAGATAGATAGATAGATAGATAGATAGATAGATACCCCTTAACCTATCTCTAAGGCTGAGCCCAGCCACCCTATGGAGGAAACTCTCAGCACATTTTCAGTGGCATGTATCCGCAATCTCATTCTTTCGGTCACTACTCAAAGCTCCTCGCCATAGGCGAGGGTCAGAATGAAGATTGACTGGTAAATCACGCTCCAAGTTTAAGTACCTTGTGGTCTTGTTCATGAGTGAGAATTTTTAGGACGTTATATAAAAATATTGCAGGTCTTCGGAGCAGGCTGTTTTGTTTATGACTACTGGTGAAGTGACAAGTAACTTGTTATTACAATTACAAGCCAAAGGACTGAAACTCAAAATCCTGGACATTATTATAGATATCTCTAATGATGTCAAAGAGAATCTGATACATACAATTACAATACAGAGTCGTATTAAATTACAAGCATTACAGCAGTGAATTGCCCTCTGCAAGCACTTACACATTATTATGCCTGAATTTTCATCCATGTCACTGCAACTCAAGCCCGACAAGTCGATCCCCATAGGATCAATTTGATTCAGCTTACATAACAACCACAGTTCTCTGGCTGTTGTTGATGTTTCTGGGTCTCTCCCGCCAGCATAATGCGCTTGTATTTTCCACACAGAAAGAGGCTGTTGGTATTTGATAAACATTTGCAATGTTTAGGATGTCCTCAATCCTTGACGGTGAAGCTCCCTCCCTTTCCCCACCAGTGAATGTTTCACGGTACCAAGACAAAGTTGCCCATGAATTGTGACTGGAGATGAAAGAGATGCATTTTATTGGCTTCAACACCTGAATTTGTACTTTTCTTGTGTCTTCGACTAAAAGAAAAAATGGATCCAACAATAGAATTGTGTTATTGGTCTAATTCGCATTTTACTGCCCCATAACAAAAGAGAAGCATAGTGGAAGACTTACTGTTTATGGAAGACAAAAACCCACAATTACTGTTAGTCTTAGATTCTTTAATAATAAAGGGCAATTTGTCATTAAAGATAAATGAAACTGAGGTAAGACTATTTACCTGTCTGTCCATCTATTTCCCACAATACAATGTATGACAACACTGACTGCAGACAAATGTGGGGATACTAATTTGTCTGTCATTCATTCATTATCTTGGAATAGTGATCCCACTTTGAATTAAACCTCATGGTGAGATGTCGTTCTAATCTGGCATTTCAAAAATGATTTGGTTGCTTTATCATGATAGATGTGCACATGTTCACTGCAAAAGACCAAGTAATAAAAACTAAACATGTGACGATAACCTCTGAGGTTTTCTCCATTGATAAGCTGTGGCCCATTTCAGGGGATGCCTTGTTCAATGTCTGTAACGCCCAAATCACCAATTTTATTTAATAAAAGCTCCGCTAATCAATTATTTCATATGAACAATGGATGAAATTACTGTATAATGTGAAAAGGATCACCTGTAATCACCTGACTCGGCTGGTGTTTTTTTGTTCTTCAGCTCATTGTTTTGGTTTTTACAGTCTGCAGCTTTAATGTCTTGTGGCTCTCATCAGTCCTGTTTCCAAACAGAGCAGGCAGCTGTTTTCAGTGGAAAAGCTCTCATAAACCCATAGAAACCTACCTGCCAAACAGCAGACAGAGAAACTTATGGGCTAGCTAGTGAACATAGTTGAACAGAAACGGCAACCCCTAGGACTGAAAAATGAAGTCTAAAAACTATAGTTCTTTGAATGACCACTTGAGGCTAGCTCCAAAAGTGAGTCAATCCCCATAGACTCCTATGTTAAAATGCGCAACTTTACAGCAGAATTAAACACGTTTACAGCCTGGTACAAAAAACAGTTTTAGTCTCTAAAGCTAATTGTACGGGGAGTGAGTATTTATATAACTCACCTGTTTCAATTTATCAACACACACGCCCCACCTCTTTGCCAATGTTTTGATTAGCTGGGAGTTAGACGGACTCAGACACTGCCAAGATGGTGACGGTGGGGCAGCCCACTCTGAGTTTCACAACCGCTCTTCAGAAACCTATGGATGACGTCACGATGGCTACGGTCATCTTTATTTACAGTCTGTCGTGGAACATTTAGGGCTAGCAACACATCTCCTAATGAATGCTAATGTTGCTCCATGTCTGCTGGATATTTAAGAGGCAAATGTTTTCTAGCATTAGTCATGTCTACTAATGTCTCATAAACTGTATGTTGTTTTCTTGAAAGCAATACTCCTAAGTGGCTCCAAATGCAATGTCAGGAGAGCTTTGTTTCTTCTTAAGCTTAAAACTGATGATAAAAAACTGTCTTCTATATTTTTGATAAATAACAATACTAATAAACAACTTTTTATTCTCGGTTCCTGATGAATGCTGTGATACCGTATGACACTCAAACGTATCTGTTGTCTGCTCAATATACTGCAATCCTGTGTTTTAGACAGAACATAACTGTCATCTATGCTCATGCTCAAGGTCAGAGATGTTATCAGAGGTAAAATTAATTAAACTTTAATTTTGGTTCATTAGAAGTCTTTACGCTGCTATAAAAATCACTGCAGAAAAAGAAGAGACAACATAATTTGACATTCAGACCCTGTGACATTTATTTTCTCCTGTCATTAGTCTTTAATCACTCTCAAAAGCAACTTTTGTCAGCTAGGGTTTAAGAGTCAGCAGATCTTATACTAAAAAGCAGAATGAGCAGTAAAGGATCCAGGTGGGAGGTTTGTAAGTTAGAGTTGTAGTATGAGGGGAAACGGGCAAAGTAAAACGCCACACCCTGTCTGAAGACTGATATCTTTGGCAACAATTCACAAGTCTCCTGTCGAGGCCCTGAATCACTCTCCTTGTTTCAGCTTGTAGCGGCAATGAGGCCTGACAGACTTGAGAGAAAGAATGAGGTTAGATATTGGAGGAGGGGAGAGAACGGCCTGAGAGCATCCACTACATATCCTCCGTTAACCTTGTTCTATATCGGTCCTGCTGCATCCCTGTTTTTCCTCCACACCGACCATATAACCCCTGGGATCAGCTGATAAGCTACACATCTCTCCACCCCTGGCCCACTGTCCTAATTCCTCAAGTCATGTCCTTTCCTGCTCTGCACCATGGTTTCTTTTAAGTGACGGAAAAATACATGTGGAATCAGGAGGGATGGGAGCGAAGTGACAAAAGTATGAAAAATGGGATATAGTGGAAGACCTGGCAACCCTCAATGTGAGGCTGTTAGCTTTGATCTAACCCTTTAAGTCTGGCCCTGCTGGTACCAACCATTTTCACTCTTCAATTCTGACTTTCAAATGTCAACCCTTTTTCTTTTTTTCCCTTTTTGGCGGCATTTATCATGTGAGGCAAGCCAGGTCATCTGTGGCTGATTAATGCCACTCTCCTGGTCTCTCGGCTTGCTGTCTCCAACCCAAAGCTCAGTTTGACTCGAAATGCAGCGATTGTGTTTTGAAGCGCGTATGAGTGGTGCAACCAAGCTGAAAGACGCTGCAGACACAAGGATTTCAGCAGGGTATTTCAGCAACATACAACTGTAACTGTATGTTAAACAACAATTGTGAGTGATATGCAAACAGTCAGGTGGTCAGATCTGCATTAAACATCACTGCCACACAAGGGCGTAGAATTGTTCTCAACATAGGTACGGACGCAAAAATCCCGCCAGCTCTCCAAACCAAAGAGAATGGCTTTTTAATGCCATCAACGAAATGGTTTATTAAATTAATAAAAATTAATACAAATTATTAAAATAGTATTTTTAGGCATAAAATATCATAGTATAGTAAGGCATAAAATGCCATGAAAACATCATAGTATATTAAGGCATGTATACTTCAAAAAACATCATAGTATAGTAAGGCATAAAATGTAATGGTACAAAAGGATATAAAATGTCATAAAAAAGTCATATTACAGAAAGGTATAAAAATGTAAAAAAAACATCATAGTATAGTAAGGCATAAAATTTCATAAAAACTTCAAAGTATAGTAAGACATAAAATGTAAAAAGACTGTCGTAGTATAGTAAAGCATAAAGACGTAAAAAACATCACAGTATAGTAATACATAAAAATTTCAGAAAACGTCATAGCATACTAAGGCATAGTATAGGTAGGCATAAAATGTCATGGTATAGAAGGTCATAAAACTTCATAAAAAAGTCATGTTGTAGTAAGGCATAAAAATGTAAAAAACAATGTCATAATACACTGTTGCTCATAAAGTTGGAATAAAATATTTTTTACCTTTTTCCATGAACTGATTGTGACAATGTTATTTATTTCATTTCCCCTGGGTAATTGGGACACATATAATGTAATCAATAAAGTGATTACTGATGCATTTAATTAGGAATAAACAGCGGATTGTGTCTGAAAACAAAATTATTCCAACTTTATGGGCTACAATGTATATTAGGGCATTAAAATGCGATAGTATAGTGAGGCATAAAAACATCAAAAAATGTCATAGTATAGTAAGGCATAAAATGTCATAAAACATCATAGTATAGTAAGGTAAAAAATTTCATTAAAATGTCATAGTAAAGTAAGATATAACATTTCATAAAAATGTCATAGTATAGTAAGGTAAAAAATTTCATAAAAATGTCATAGTATAGTAAGATATAACATTTCATAAAAACGTCATAGTATAAGGCATAAACACGTCTAAAAACGTCATAGTATGGTAAGGTATAAAATGTCATAATATCCTCATAGTATATTATGGCATAAAACGTCATAGTATAATAAGGCATGAAATGTCATAAAAACGTCATAGTATAGTAAGGCATAAAAACGTGAAAAAATGTCATTGTATAATAAGGCATGTATACTTCAAAAAACATCATAGTATAGTAAGGCAGCACACTTAATGGTATAAAAGGATATAAAATGTCATAAAAAAGTCATATTACAGAAAGGTAAAAAAATGTAAAAAAAACATCATAGTATAGTAAGGCATAAAATTTCATAAAAAATTCAAAGTATAGTAAGACATAAAATGTAAAAAGACTGTCGTAGTATAGTAAAGCATAAAGATGTAAAAAACATCACAGTATAGTAATACATAAAAATTTCAGAAAACGTCATAGCATACTACGGCATAAAAATGTAAAAAAATATGTCATAATACACTGTTGCTCATAAAGTTGGAATAAAATATTTTTTACCTTTTTCCATGAACTGATTGTGACAATGTGATTTATTTCATTTCCCCTGGGTAATTGGGACACATATAATGTAATCAATAAAGTGATTACTGATGCATTTAGATAGGAATAAACAGCGGATTGTGTCTGAAAACAAAATTATTCCAACTTTATGGGCTACAATGTATATTAGGGCATAAAATGCGATAGTATAAGGCATAAACACGTCTAAAAACGTCATAGTATGGTAAGGTATAAAATGTCATAATATCCTCATAGTATATTATGGCATAAAACGTCATAGTATAATAAGGCATGAAATGTCATAAAAACGTCATAGTATAGTAAGGTAAAAAATTTCATAAAAACGTCAAAGTATAGTAATATATAAAATGTCATAAAAACGTCATAGTATAGTAAGGCATAAAGATTCCAAAAACGAGTATAGTAAGGCATAAAATTACACAAAATGCTCATAGTATACAGTAGTAAGCCATCAAAAGGTATAAAAACAACAAAAAACATCCCAGTATAATAAAGCATAAAATGTCATAAAAACATCATAGTATAGTAAGGCATAAAAACATAAAAAAAAAGTCATAGTATAGTAAGGCATAAAAACGACAAAAAATATCACAGTATAATAAGGCATAAAATGTCATAAAAACATCATAGCATAGTAAGGTATAAAAACATCAAAAACATCATAGTACAGTAAGGCATAAAATATCAAAAAGTCCTTATTGTATAATAGGGCCTACAATGTCCTAAAAATATCATTGTATAGTAAGGAAAAAAATTTCATAAAAACATCAATGTAGACTAAGGTAAAAATTTTCATAAAAACGTCCCAGTATAATAAGTAATAAAAACATCAAAAAATGTTATAGTATAGTATATTATAAAATGCCATAAAATCCTTATATTATAATAGGGCATAAAATTTTCTAAAAAGGTCATAGTATAGTAAGGCATAAAACAGCCAAAAAAGTTCATACTAAGGCACAACAACATCAAAAAGTTTCATAGTATAGTAGGTCATGAAAATGTAAAAAAAAACATCATTTTATAGTAGGGCATAAAATGTAATAAAAATATCATAGTATATATAGTAAGTCATAAAATAGTCATAGTAGGGTAAGGTATAAAAATTTATAGTATAGTGAGGCATAAAATGTAATAAAAATATCATAGTACATATAGTATGTCATAAAATAATCATAGTAGGGTAAGGTATAAAACGTTATAGTATAGTAGTCATTAAAACATTATAGTATAGTAAGGCATAAAAAATCATAGTATGATAAAGCATAAAAAATCATAGTATAGTAAGGTATAAAAATGTCATAGCATAGTCAGGCATAAAAGTCATAGTATAGTAAAGTATAAAAACATTATAGTATAAGTAATTATAGTAAGGCATATACAACAGTCAAAGTATGGTAAAGGCGAAAAAAAAGTCATAGTGTAGTACGACCTAAAAGAAGTCATACTATATTAAGGCATAAAATAAGTCACAGTATAATAATGCATAAAAAGCCATATAATCATGGTTACATTTCCATTGGATTTTTTGACAGAAATTAAACTCATACTTTCATGTATCTACCTTTTTTTAAATTCCTGTTAGCCTAACCTGACTACTAGCCTACAGAAGAGAGAAGCCAGGGTTATCATGCAAGTTAACGCTAGCTAACATGTTTAAACAACATCAGTTGACATTTTCCTGGTGACCTTAAGTACCACTGTGATATTTTCACATGACGTGAGCCTTCAAATAACATGCGCCCCTTCAGTCAATCAAATGCTTGCATGCCTAAATCGGTTGTCTTTGAAACATTGTCTCTTGTAGGGCACATTGGAATGACCTAATATGACTTCACTCCAAACATAGTACGAAATAGCTCTCTCAAATATTGGTAGGGACAATTCTGTCCTCCCAAAATATGGGTAGGTACATGTCCCTACCGTTCATATGCAAACCTACACCCTTGCTGCCACATGAACAACAAGGACCACAGCATTCATAAATTCCACATCAAGTTGCAGTCATTCAAATACAAAGTTTAACATCTGATCACATATTTTGATTGTCTATCATATCAGCAGATGATTTTTAGACCTTTGATACAGTTTTGCTGAGGAATTTCTATGATAATTGATCAAGTCTAAGAGCAAAAACACTGAGCAAATCTGTTGATGAAGACGGTGAGATCTGGAATAAGATAGTTAATTTATCGTTTTTGTAGTAAATTTGTGTTTTTGTCTGGACTTGCTAAACATTAAGCTGCTAACTGAATTGTCTATTTGCTGAAAAACACTTGCACGCAAGTTATCTCAAATGACAGGGAGCATGGCCATTGGTTAAATTAGCATTTCCCAGCAAGGCTTACTACATAATATTTGATATTACCATATCAAATTAAATAAGTGGTGCATAGATTTTTTGCCTTCAGTTGGATAGGGACAGTGAAAGAGTGACAGCTAAGTTGGAGAGAGAGAGAGAGAGAGAGAGAGAGAGAGGATGGGATGCAGCAAAGGGTCAGACTTGAACCCATGGCCACTGTGGTAAGGACTGAGCCTAAGTGATTCGCTCGCTACCAGTTGAGCTACCAGGGCACCCCAATAAAACAGGCAGTTTTGGAACATTTCAAAAAATATAAAAGACTATGACTCAAAACTGTAAGTGCGATGGGCCCCTTACAAGCTCTTGGGCCCTGGTGTAGTACACTGACTGCACCATGGACAGTTGTGCCATTGCTCAAGGCACTTTATAGAGTAAGGTTAAGACTTCACATTATTATCAAGAGAAATCCAACAGTTCCCACCATGAGGAAGCACTTGGCGACAGTGGAGAAGAAAAACTCCCTTTTAACAGGAAGAAATCTCCAACAGAACCAGACTCGGGGTGGGTGACTGTCTGCCTTGACCGTTTGAGTTGAGAGGAAAGAAATGGGAGAGAGAGAGACCAGGAATAGCTGTATATACTGTATTCAAGCACTATCAGGTTAGTTGTTGTAATAGTTATACTTTGATCAGATTTTAGCGCTTGGTGTGCACTGGATATCTAGCATGAGTACATTTTCATTCTAATGCTAAAAGACTCAATATGTCGAGGGACATATTCATATGGTTCAGGGCCAGCCTTAAGCATAGCTGTTGTTTTTGTCAAAGATTGCCATTTTTAACATGTAACTTGTGGACAAAATGTTACACTCCTTGAGAAAGTGACCCACAAAGTCTTGACCAGGGAGTCATGATGGCGGGAATCACCAAGCCTAAACTATTCAAACAACAAGGAAACCACCATGTACACATCTTAAACCTCAGTTTGTTTTTCGCTTTTATTTACGGCTGAAAAGTCCATAAACAGGGTTTCTCACATATGATTCCAAAATTTTACACCATATCATCCAAGTCAACGCTGACTGTTTTCCAGGTAAGTGTAAATATAGACTCAGTCTGATCTCCCAGTCTGCCAGCATTCATCATATTAAAGCTATGACTCAGATCATCCTCTGAGTCATTTCAACTGCTCCTCACAGCCTCAAATAACCTGAAACTCCAGACTCTAATTGGCACAAAAGCTAAATTTTTACTAGCTGGTCTCTTTGTCTCCTGTGTTTTTGCGGTTTAGTTAAGAATTATGGTTCCCAGTGTTCCCAATGAAAGTCCACACAAACAAGGGGCATCAGGACAGGCCAAAAGTACATTGTTGAACCATATACAACATTATTATAGTGAATGCAGAACCAAACCAAAATAATGTATACCTCTTATTCCAGTCTTGAACACTTTAACTATTAAGTTCCAGAGATTCTTGGGTGGGTGCTTTTCCTTTTTTCATAACTAAATTGTTGCGTGAATGAGCAGAGCCGATGAGAATAGTGATGTCTAAACTCCTTTTTGAAGCAGCTTCCTCCAGTTTTTATTTTCTTTAATCTAATTTCAATTCTAACCCTGTCTTTGCATTCATTTGAACTAAAGGGCAGGAAACACAGTATGTGCCATTTAGTGTTATCTCTGTTATCACTCCCACTCACAACCAGTGTTTGAATGTGAGTCGTAGAGAAAAATACCTCCTACGTATTAATGTACTATTGAAAAAAACATTTAAAATCAATGTTACCTAAAGAAAAGAGAAGAAAGATTAAAAACAGCTCTAATGTGATTTTCCAGTGGCTTTACAAAATGCATCAGCAAACTGTTGTACAGCAAAGAGGGGGCTTTGTTGACAACAGCCTCTGCAAATTCAATACAAATGTAGTTAAATCAAAACTACATTTCTGGGCTTTCTGGGAACACAAATCATGCTTTTAATTTCCAATAAAAGGAGAACTTCTCATCTTGGGGAGGAGAGTCAAACTGAATAACTTTCCACAGACCAAACAAACACAAATTGGCCAATTTTATGACAAAGGAAGATGAAGTTTTAACCGCAATGTTAAATTTATGGAAGATGGTAGTTGAAACAGCATCAAGAATCCCACTACAAAACTTTCCCCTGGTAGCATAACTGCTTAGCAACCACACAGTTACATGAAAACACTGTCAATGTTGAGCTTCACTTTAACACTGCAAAGAGGAGCTGGTGTGTAACAGATTATAGAAGGCACGTCAGCCAACTAACATTAAAGTATACTGTTAAATCATGAGGTAGGTAAGGACAAATTATAATTTCTGGCGTAATTAGGAAAAAAAATCTGCTAGTATCATTGTTTGGACAATACTACATAGAAATAACTAGCTAATAACTAATAACTTTGTGCTAAAAACTAATGGCCAGACTTTGATTACATTCGCTGTGGTGATTCATGGCTAATTGCCATTCAAATTACTGAGCAAATTCATGCTCTCAAAAGGACGAACCATTTTACGCATAAAGCACTCTAAGGTCAAATTGTCTTTATACATGTGAAATCTTAAATTCTGAAAATACTTATATCAAATACTTAAGAGTGTTTTTCTTTACTACATGGGGAGTTCACCACTGGACTCACTCTATGATGTTTAATGGCTTAGAGTGTGGGCTTTACCTAAATCCTTCCTTAACATTTAAAACCTGTGGAAACCTTGAGCCATTGCAGAAGCAGACCTGCCAGGAGGAAAAACTTCTCTTAATGAAAATTTTATGTGACGATGTCCATGCATGTGTGTGTGTGTGTGTGTGTGTGAGAGAGAGAGAGGGCAGGTGTGTCTTAATACTATATACCATTAGGAGAACTCACCCTGTGGTTGAAGTTTGGAGAATGAATGACTGGTGTGGTTAGAAATGGATATCCCACCCTGACCCCCCCCCCCCCCCCCCAACACCACCCCCACTATTTGGGACCAAAAGCATCTGAACAACAGACGCAGTGTACTCAGGACTGCCAGTGAAATCACCGCTCGTCTGTGTGTCTGTGTGCTTTGTGCACACAAGAGCTACACCTTCCATGTGCGTGCTTGTCTGAGAAAGTGACATCTGTATGTTCATTTCTACATGCCTGCTGGTTTGTTTGGGTGTGTGTGTGTGTGTGTGTGTGTGTGTGTGTGCAGCCTGTGCCATTTCTCAGAGAACTGAAGACACATTCTTTTAGAGGTGGGCGGCCCAGAGGAAGCAGAGAGGCTTTCAGATGGTATGACGAGGTTGCTGTTTAACTTGGAGAGCCTGACTGTTATTTCTGTCTAACCTGTGGCGAGCTGGCAACACTCTGAAATGAACCTGGAGGACCGCTGGGAGGAAAACCAAGTGTAGGGCATGAATGGGAAGCTGGGCGGAGAGATAGATGCAGACAGTAAGAGAGGGAGACCTCACACACCAACACTTTTTAGAGTCTAACTGAAGAAAAACAAACCAAACAGGGTGTTGTAAAGAGGCCTCAGAGTCACAGCTATCATGACTGCACCTCTCTGTGTGTATCTGTGTGTTAATGTTTTTCCACGAGAGTGTGTCTGTGTGAGTGTGCAAATGTGTGTACATAAAAGGACACTGTGTGTGTGTGTGTGTGTGTGTGTGTGTGTGCCCAGTTTATTGAGCTATAACTGGAGATCTGGCCAGACAAGCTACAGTAGGGAGGTTTGGCTGACACACACAAATAGTCAGATTGATAGGAAGTGGTCCTCACAGGAAGGGCCCACTAAAAAATTTAGCACTAAAGCTGCACTTTGGGTCCGCAAATGTTTTATTCTCCCTTTCTCTCTCTTTCTCTTGTAAATTTATTGTGCATTTATATCACCTCAACCACAGCAGTTTTAACATACTGACACCACTGTACCCTACAGGATTTGAGGCTAATGAACTTCTCAGAATTCACCTAGTTCCTCTTTGTGCACAAACTTGGCCTAATGCAGCTCCAAAGGGCCTCAGTGAAGTTTTAACATGCCCAGCTCATGCAAGTCGAAAGAACTTCAAAGTATCATGATGTCCATTTTCACAATCAAATTTATTACAATAAATTAATTAATGCATGTTTCGTGCTTCCAGGCAGGTGCTATTCTTTGAATAAGATACATGAACCAAATGTCTGGTAGTTTGCATGAGGTAGTGCCTGGAACGAAGAGCATCACTAAACAACTGTCACTTTAAAGACTTTAACTTTGCAAGATACCAATTTGATTTGGTATCTTGTAGTCAGCTACAAAAGTCTCATTTTAGTTTACATTTTTGCATAATTGAGGACTGTAGATTTTGTCCCCATCACTTACATTGGAATTGTTTTAAGAAGAGATCTTTAGCAGCCAATATAGACACGAGCAATAATTACTGTTACCAATAAACTCATACATATCTGTATGTGCCTATTATTTTAAGATAAACTTAAAAAAAAAACTGTGAACCTATCCTTTACCTGTACCTTAACTTTAACTAACCTTTAAAGAACTGTGTATTTATTATCATCACAAACATATACAGACACCAATGAAGTCATCCTGCAAGCGCATGCCTGAACACTGGGCGATTTCCCAGTGTGGTAATTTGTCCACAGACATAACTGAGTCCTAACCATTAAATTCATGCATGCTCTTTTGATATATGTCCCTGTTTAAACACTGGGAGAAAAATATGATCGCAGAATTTTACTGCAATTACAAATCTGTCTCTGTGTTCTCTCAAATCTTGCCATGCAGATTGATTACAGCTTGCATTTGTTTTGTCCTCATGCAATCCTTCTGTCATAAATAAACCATATTGATTTCCTTATGTGTTCGCCTGCGTGTGTGTGTGTGTGTGTGCGTGTGTGTGCGACCTTGTGAAACCGAGAGGAACTTTGTCATTTATTTGTTTAGGACGCAAAAAACAAGCTAAGCGTTGTCCAGTCGCGGGCCTCCAGCCAGAGTGCTTCCTTCACTCACCAGGCTTTATTGTTCTTCAGGCTCTCTCTCCACAAGCTAGAGGATGTTGTCTGTTTCTTGATTCTCTTACTGGCCCCTTTCGTCACACACGCGCACACCACAACACACACACACACACACACACACACACACACACACACACACACAAACACACACACACACAGAGCACAGACAAACACACACCATTCATGTGGGAAAGAATGGGCCCAGTCTGGATTAGGCTATTCCCCTGCGTAACACTAGACAAGGCATTCAATATCTCTAGCTTTCTCTGTCCAAACAGTATCTTGGCACAGGCTGAGTGGAGGGCTGGAAAATCCCAGAGCTGCTGTTGAGTTTTTGGTGTGACCCACTCTTTTATTATAACGACTCTATAAATGCTTACAGACCCTCAACTTGGCCCGTCCCAAGGAGGGCTTTCAAGAAAGACCCATTACACAAACACACAGACATGTTCACATGACGCATCACTGTAAGGGCACATAAATACACAAACAAACCCCTTAAAGAGGTGAAGATACAACTAAACACACACACAAACTATCTATTCTTTCACTGTGTCCACTTTTCTCTTCAGGAGTCAAGCAGTGGCAGCTGGGAAAGAGACAGCTGGGACTCCTTAGTCTTGCTCCTCTGGCGTCTACACACACACACACACACACACACACACACACACACACACACACACGCACACACAAAAACATCATTTCTCATGCGCCCTGGAAAGAAAATGATCAGTGATGTGGGAGGAAGAAGTGAAAAGAGGGGAGAGGTGGTGGAGAAAGAAAGCAGTTCAGTGAGTTTATTGGAAGACATCAAGCCTGACAGATTTTTTTTTTCGGCATCTCTCGTTCCTGCGAGGACTGTGAGGCTAATAGAGGCCATCAAAGCACTCAGAGACCCTCACCTTGCTGTAGTGTTTCAAGCCACTTAACTCCTGGTCTGAACAGCCTTGGAAACTCACAGAAAGACAAATAAAAAGAGGAGTGAACCCCCCCCCCCTTCACTTCCCCTCCCTCTTTCTTCCCCTACCTCTTACATCTGGAAAATCATCATCTGGCAGCTCACAGTGGAAGCAGCCAAAGCCAGTTTAGATACTGTCTGACTTTTCTCTCCCTCCTCCCTTCCTCAGCTTTTTCTCTTTCAGCACCTCTGGATTCCTCCTGTATATTTTTTTTTTCCACTTTCACTTTGACAGTCTCACCTCTTTACATGCCTTGTTTCTCCTCCTCACTTTTCTGTTGAAGTTTTTCTTGGAAGATTTTGTTGGCAAAGATGTGAAAGTTTTATTACTTCTTGTTTCTCACCTTCTATTCTTTTCTTCCATTGTCCTTTTCTATTTTAAGAACGTCGTCAAAGACCTACATCTGTTTTTCCCTATAGTCTCCTCTATTTAAACTGGCTTGGTGAATTTTGTCTTTACTTTTATATTTTTTTTTTACTTTTGTTGCACATTTTGGTGCAAAACATCAATAAAACGTTCCAGAGAAGTGTTACTGGAAAGGAACAGTTAACACACTTGACATCGTGGGAAATACATTCACTCTTGCTGAAAGTGAGAAGATCAATACCACTCTCATGTCTCTACACTAAATGTGAAACTCCACAAAATAACGCATAAACAACATGTTGTGGTTTTACGGGGGTTATGTGCCAAACTATTTCTTGGCTGGGTACATGAGGTTGCCTGGCAACCAGCTGAGACTCCAGGAAACTAGTGTGGAAATAGTCTGGCACATAACCCTTATAAAACCACAGCATGTTTTTTTTTACACTTTGGTGTTTGCATGGATTAAACAAACAAGATATAATGTGTTAATTAGTGAGCTTTAGAGGTGCTGGTATGCCGATTTTTAAAAAACTTTGGATAGAGTTAGGCTAGCCGTTCATGCCCGTTTCCATCTTTGTGCTAAGCTAAACTGACTGTAGCTTCATACTGTATTTAGTCTATAGACATGATAGTGGTATTGATCCTCTAACTCAGCAAGAAAGAAATAAGCTTTTTACTTGAAATGCCAAATTATACTCAGATTGGCGATCAAGATTACAGGGACAAATCCAAGTTGGCTGCCGCATTGATGGACCTTCAAAAAATCCATAAAGGTTTTGCCTGTCCTATTGTTTCAATCTTTCTCCCAGTCCTCTGTGTGTGCCTGTCATTCAGGGTGTGCATTAAAGCATGCAGTGTTCATGTTCCAGGACTGGGCTAACTTCGCCGACCTGACACTCCCTGTCCACCTTACAAATATTGTAAAGCCAATATTCACTCTGCTTTTGGCTCAGTATTGGTCTCCACCCACTCCTATGAAAAATATCTGGCTATTTAGCTGCTTAATGCTGCACTATGTTCACAAGTTATCACTAACTTTTGTCTGTCTGCTGTTTGGTGTTGGGCAGGTAGTGTAAAGGTTATTTTGCTATAAACAGAGTTTTTTTTCTTTGCAAGGTTGATGAGAGCAGTGATACTGACCGAAACAGTAAAGCTGAGGGCCATAAAACCAAAACAAGAAGCTAAAAGACAATAAAATGCTCAGCAGAGCTGTTGGGTTTGCCACTACAGACAGCTCTTTTTACATTATGTATGGTCAGTTGATCCACTGTGTATATAGAAAAATAGAGTAGTGCAGCTTTAAACACTTATACATTAACAGGGTAAAAAGAACAGTTCAAACTAGGTTTAGAAAAAAAGAGGTAAATAACATGAAAATATGAATCACATTTATTGTTATATTTGGTTGGTGATTATATCACCATAATCTATAGTCAAAGTACAATTGTCTGCCTCATGAAACTTGTAAATAGGAAAAAGCTTGTCAAAAAATGTTAGATTGGGTTTGACTGGCTGTAAGTTTGACAATACTTGCTACTAGAAATTGCACAGATTGCCCTATGTCTTGTTAGGTACAAACAAGTTCTCCAGTTTAATTTCATGGCTATGAGCTATTACAACAGGCCATTGTGCTCCTCTAACCAAAAATATGCCTGAATTTCTCCAGACATCTGTGAGCTTTACACGATGCAAGTCTGGTTACAGAAGATTAACTCCAAACAAACTGCTGTTGCTTCACTCTCCGTACAGATTTTTCTTTTTTTTTTTTTTATTGCCCAGGAATGACCGACCATATGTGGAGAGAAGAGGCAAAATATTGAACAGCTGAGTGTGTACATCAGAGAGCATACATGTCATTTAATAAACAGGTTTTTGAAAAGAAGTATTGAGACTGGAGTTCGTCACCTCCTTTCAAATACTGGGATTAGAAAATATGACTTTAAATTTATTGAATTTAATGTGGAAGCGCTTTGATACTCTCCTACTAAAGGTACTTGATCCAGGAAAATCATGGGAAAGATTATTTTCTCTTTGAATACAAGCTAAATACATTTTTAACAAGGACAAACTGTATGAATAGTTAATTCCACTCACTCCTTTAAAGGCACTTGAGTATAATCATTATTCATCATAATTACTCATCCCCTTCTTTCCAGCCAATGTGTCTCTCTCAGCTCCCTCTGTTTTTGTTTGATTTGGCCAATGACGTGCTGTGAAAGTGATCCTTCCCAGTAAAGCCAGTCATGGTTGACCACTTTGACTCCCCTAAGTAGAGCAAAGCAAAGCGGAGCAGCCACATCTGGCAAAGGGTTCTCACATCTGGTTTGTGTATCAGCTCCTTTGCACGGCCGTCTACCACAGTCTGATAGTATACCTCGGAGACATGAGACGAGATGAGCTACAGACACTCCACTCCAGGGGAGACATGGTGGATAATGGTGAGCGAGTTCATGTTCGGAGGTCAGATTGACAAAGCAGGAAATGTCACTCACTGACAAAATGTCTCACAGTAACACACCTGTGTGTTTCATTGGATCTAAGAACTTTCTAGTGCTCTTTGCTGTTTCATGTATTGTTGCAGAGACCACAAAGAGAGCTAGAAGTTTTTGTTCTTATAGGTCGTAAACTTGCAACAAAGAAGTAAAGAAACAAAAAACAAACTAAAGGCCTTGAATCTTTAAAGCAAGACATTTAACAGTTTAGCAATCACAATAAACTTAATTGAGACCAGACCAGTGTCATTAAAATCAAATGAGACATTTGCTTAAATTTCAATGTTTTTTTTAAGTTAAAGAATTTCACTGGTATAGTGATTAAATTCATCATGCAGAAAGAAAGAAAGCAACATTTTACTAATGGACTTTGCCACCACTTCATCTGTGGTATCTGAATAGTTACATGTAATGTAATGTCGCCCTCTTGTGTCAGACCTGTATAAGGCACTCAAAGGGACTGTTGCTTTGCTTGAGGGTAGTAGTATCTAAATTGGATGGAATAATACTATAATTTATATTAATTAATTATATATTATAATTCAGTGGACGTCTCTACATTTAATCCGATGCCTTTTGTTTGTCCACTTGTCCAGTCTGTTTGACTGAATACAGGAGTGATATAACATGCTTAACTGTTTTATCAGTGTGTAATCTGAAAAAGTTGTGTGTTAATGTCATTAATCAAACATATTATATACTATATACTATACTACTACTAAGTAGCCCCATAGTTGTATAATACTTTACTTTAACACTTTAGAGAAAGAGGATAAAAGCAAAATCATTTCTCTTACTCAGCACAAAGTTTCTTTGTCTTTCTTGGCCTCTAACAGTAGAGGTGTCCATACACAGTGAAAGTGCACTTTCATAAATTTCTCACCATTATAGTGTAATAAAAGACATTTCTAATTACACATGCCTTTTAAGAACAGCAGCAAGTAAAACTACAAGTTTTCTACAAACCAATGCAGACTTAACTTTCAGCACAAGAAATTTTCTACATTTGAATTTGATCATCCCCCCTAGAGTAGGTAAAAATACTAAACAACTTATTCAAACAACATTCAGATTCATTTTTACAGTTTTCAAAATGTCTAATTTTCTCTGTCTAAGTACTGGTCTTATTCTTTGCCTATTTTACTATGTGAAAAACTGATTTTACTGTAGGAAACTGTTTGTCGGAAGTATTTACCAATCAATCAATCAATCAATCAATCAATCAATCAATACATCTACATGTACACCATACACTAAATGACAACATGACAGCGTGGCTGCTTATTTCAATTTTTTAATATCATGCAAAAGAATTCCAATAATCACATAAGCAGTAAACTTTATAAAATTTTTACACTTATTAAGAGAATTGTCAACATAAGACTGTTCTGAGATAGTTTCATCTCTACATAAACATCCAAACCTACTCAAACATTCAGCCATTCTCACCCTCACCATATTCTGAACCTACTGTTCATGTCAGCTGAATCACAAACGAGCGCGTACCGTACACTTTGTTTTACAAGAGGCACTGGCACAGCATCTGAATGCACCATGCGGCCTTGTTTAGGCAAACAGCAGGGGCAGTGATAATATTTGATTTCTCTGTGGTGGAGCTCTGTATTCATTCCAATAATAAAAAAAAAAAACACATTTTTAATTTGGTATCAAAGCAAAATGTATTTGGACCTGGAAAATACAGCAAAATAAATTATTCTTCCATCATCTTCCCCCCTCATTTTGGTAAATTCAATTATTTGAGACACTGCACAATACATCTGTGAAGCACAACTGAATTACACTTAATTTTTTCTTTCTTTTGAAACAAAACAGTTGCAAGTTTGTGCCAAAAAAACAATTCTTAAACATCTTTGGTTGATAACACATTTTCAAGGGTTCTGAGTATTCCATGTTACTACTGTAATGCAGCTGTTTGCATTTCTGATCAGTGTGCTAAACCCAGTTTTATTCCTAAAATATTTCTGTTGG
The DNA here is from genome assembly GCF_002260705.1 of Seriola dumerili. Lineage (NCBI taxonomy): Eukaryota > Metazoa > Chordata > Actinopteri > Carangiformes > Carangidae > Seriola > Seriola dumerili. The sequence goes on from NW_019174404.1 coordinate 16,919,590, forward strand.
TATTTTTGGAGAAACAGGGCTTTAGTTTTTCTTGTCACTTAAAATAGAAACTCACTGCTGGCCTGTTGCAGGTTAATTGGAGGACATTACCAGAACATGTAAGGGCTGTTTTTGCTCAAAGTACACTTAATATTACCACAAAATAAGAGAAAATAGAGATCAAAATGAATGCAAAAAGCCACAACCAGACTCTTTCAAGAGCAGGTTTTAGTGGAAAATCTCTCTGTTTTGTTCCCCAGCTTCAGAGAGGTCAGAGGTCAATTAGATCTGGAGCTGGTAGTGATTTAGTGAGGAGCTCAAGGACACTTCAGGGTTGAGGTTTCTTTATCTGACTAACTGACAGGTAAGTACTTCCCATTCTGTCCAATCAGGTTAAAATAACACTAATGTGATTCACAGGCCTCAATAGCTGTACCCTGGTCTTATTCAACTGACGTCAGTGATTATGCATTGTGCAAATGAACTGAATAATGTGGGGACTCTTATAAAAATAAGGCCATTCACTTAAACTATTCAAATTGCCGTCACACTGTGCCTGTCAAAGATTTGCCTGAACTTCCATGACGGCAGTAGGACAGAATGAAATCAGCTTTTTTTCTTCCTTTCCAGTTTGAAAATACATGAAAAATAACGACTACCTCATTCACAAAACACAAATACTTCATCTGTGTTTTTAAGACCCTTGTGGTAAACTTAGAAAATACAGCTGTCTAAGAATATATCTTAGTACCTTACTGGCGACTTAACAGCAAGTATTCCAGCATGAGGAATATCACTAATGTACAGCACCATGTTGATATCAAAGTTCTGAAAGGCGGGAAACAGAAAACGAGGAAAACACAAAAGAAGCATACAGCATATTGGGAAAATACCAGATGTGGACAAAACAGTGGTCCGATACACTTTGAATATATTCTTTAAAACTAGTTGACCTATTTTAGACTGATACTAGTCACGTCAGTTTACGCTATGAGAACATATAGAGATCAAAATCAACCAGTTGTTCCAGGTGAAGTGAAGAGGCTCTGTTGCTTTGACATTTTTGCCACTTGATTTTAAAATTACTAGAGAAAATTAAAACTTGTAGCAGCTCTAAAGCCAAATTGTATGATATACAACTTTCCAGGCCATAAAAAGCACTGTCATTACACTCTCCTAAAAAGCCTTTCTTATTGTTTATACAGTAATGATGCAGTCACAGTCTGTTAGGGACACATGGATGACGTTAATCTCTATGTTCTCATCACTTAAGAGGTAAAGTCTCCAAAGACTAAAAAACTGTTGCTTCATTTTTTTTCTAAAAACTCTAAGATGAAATCTTCAAATATGATTTTGCCTAAATCTGAAGGACTGTAAGAGCATGTTGGGACTTAAAGAAAACCTTCATTATTTTCCTAGCTGTGTGTGTGTGTAGTGAGTTGGTTGCTAGGGCTGTTAGGCTTTCTTCTTACAGACATGGATGAAGTAGCAGGGAGCCTGGCTCTGGCCAGGGATGTACGTCTGGAAATCTCCGTAGACGCTGTGCTCCATTTTGCCATTGAAGGCCTCATTCAGCAAACCTTTGAAGCTCTCCAGACAGTGAGGGTAGTAGGACAAACGGAATTTACTAGGAAGGACAAATAGAGCACACACACACGTTATCATTCCTGCAGACAGTCAATACATGTACTTCTTACTGTGTCTAATATGTCTGGGAGTGGAGTCCAGCGACCTTGACTGTATGGGAGTTCAGATAACGACATTACAGAGTCTTTGCGGTGAAACAACAACAACACACACTGTGAGACAAATATTACGAAAACAGTCACACAGAGGCTGCCACAACACTGTCATTATTATATCCTTTTATATCTGCCTATAACATATGCGTGTTTATGATGGGATGAAGAGGCTGTCATTTCTTTGACAAGGAAAACATGACATTAACTGAAAAACATTGTCACAAATACTATATGTTTCATTATCAAACGCAATGTGACCCGTAAGATAACAAGAAATGTGGCAGTAACAAGACAGTTGCTATGGTGTCATGAATCTTTCCCCTGATCGTAGGTAGAGATATCACAAAGTGTTATTACTCCGTAACTAGTTTGTCTTACAGTTTTAAAATAAAGTAGTTGTAGGTCAGAGTTCATCTTCTGTTAAACATGGTATTCTCAAAGTGCTTGTCAAGTCATCTCAAGTGTGTTTGTAAAGCCCAGGGTCACATACAAAGTCCTGTTGGCCTCATGCGTTTCAGCAGTGAGGACTCTAATTTTGTCTGTTAACTTGACCTTCTCTAAAATGTGTTGCCAACATAACAGACTGTGTCAACAGCGTGCTCTTACTATCCTTCAGATTTTACTTGTATCCACTGCAGCAATAGCAACTGGGAGTCAATGAAACAAAACTGGAAACAGAAAAATATTTAATTCTCAATATGAATTCACCTCTCTGCACTGGGTAAAGTGGTGTTGATTTGTCAAGACTATCTTGCTGAACAAAACATGTAAGTATCATGAACTTTTGTTTATCACAGATCTTATTTTCTGCAGTAATCCAAAAGCCAATGTAAAAATCCCATTGGCTTTTCGTCGAGGGAATGGGTTAGTCAACAACAATATGTCATCCTTGCAGCAGTTCATTTATCTGTTAACTGACAGAAGAACAAAATAACTGGCAGATTAATGGATAGTGAAAATAATCATTAATTGCCACCCTGGACATTTAAAAAGTCAGTGTTCACCCATCTGATTAGCCTGACCTACCTGACTTCAGGAAGATTCTGCAGGGCGGCCTGGGGCACATGGATAGTGTAGTCCAGAGTGATCATATGAGGCTTACTGTTGACCCACAGCACCGAGGTGGAGATGTCCTGAGTTAGATCACTCTGCCACACACACACACACACACACACACACACACACACACACACACACACACACACACACACACACACCCACACACACACACACACACATTTATACAGCACACTGGCAAATACAAGTCGACACAGAATACTTCCAACAACTTTTCACCTTCTCGTCAGTATTGTCCTAATGTGAGGAGAACTGAGGCCTGATTAGAAGTGACTCAACAACACCATGAAGTTGCTCTTTTGTTATTGAGTAGAGAGTTGGACCATGAGAGCAGACTCTGGGATTATGGGGGTATCAGAAGTGGATTTTGCTCTAGCACGCAACTGTTGACTTAGTATTTATATCTAGGCCTTCCAGCTGGATAGTTCCCTCTTTGGCTGGATTAAAGAATATGGTACTTGTTATGAGGAAAATAACGTAAGTCAAATATGGCTCATTGCTGTTGGCACCTGCTGTGATGTCTTTGTCTATTTCATATATATGAGCTGTTGCCAAAAGGATGGGTAGCAAACTGCAGGGCTGGTTGGTTATGGTGCGATGTTCCATACAGATACATTTCACCAGCAAAGCAGATGCTACACATGATTTTTGGCAGAATATGTCACTCATCTTTCCATCTTCCCCAACGGCCTTTCTTCCTTAGTACTCCTAACATGATCTCGTTTTCTCCCTATTTGCAAAAATAGTTTTAAAACTCGACAATTTCATGCACATTTCCTTATGTTTCACCAGCGCCAGTTTCACTGAAAATCTCACAATATCCGGCAGGCTCTGACTAGAGATTTAGGTCTTAAACTCAGCTGCTGCTAGGGATGGTGTAAGTAAACCATTCATAAACAATACTGTCTGTCCAACTCCTCTTCATGAAGAAATAAAGAGTGTAGTGCGCAGAAAGTTTAGATTAAAAAGAGGCTTTTTATGTGCCCTTCAGCGTCTTTGATGCCTTTGAATAGTTTTCTCGCAAGCTCACAAGTGTTTTCACTTTTCTTCAGGAATCATTCCAAAACTGATCCATGTCATTCTATCGTCTGTTTAAAATCTAAGTAAATAAATAATAAAGGAGGAAAATGACAGAAAATAAGGAAAACTAAATAATCAAATAAAAAAAAAAAACATGTTTTAGATTCTTATTCACACATTCAATAAAATCACCATATGGCCAAGAAGTTTTTGGAACTATTTGAACTTTAAAAAAAAAAAAAGAAAAAAAAAGCTACACAGAATATTTCAATTGTGTACATAAATAGGGAAATCACAAGCAGGTTCGTGGATGGCCTGGGGCATCGTTACCAGGGACTGAACCCCTCGCACTTTAATGCAGGACTGGAATCAGTGATTGGAACCATGTTGATGATAAAGAGGCTTCATGCTAAGTGGGCAGCTGACAGGTCCTGTCAACATCCAGAGAGCAAAGTATACAAAGCACTGACAGAAGCCATTACTCTGATCACGAGCAGTCAGCTCACATTATACTGATTATGATCTTAATTGTTACACACTGCACATGATAAATCAGATACCAGGATACAGGGAATGAGGCCTTATGGGAAATAAAATGATACATTAGTTATCATTTAAGTCCAGATCTCAGCTTATTGGAGATATATCATTATCAGTGGATATGTTGACCAATAAGTAACAACAGTCAGGCTATAGTACCTTGTAGTAGATGTTTTTGCCTTGTGGCGCCCGACCAGTCTCAAGGATGTAGTCATAGTTACGGTGGTCAATGATGAGGATCCCACCGGGTCTGACCATACTGGCAATGTTCTGAAGGGCCAACTTCTGTTCACTCTGGTCCCCTGAGATCAATACAACATAATCAATGATCAATTACAAATATGGAGAATGGTCTTCAAATTACATCTTTGAAATAAGAGATTACATCTTGATGTGAAGTGAGGAGAACATGAAGGAGAAACTTAAAACCAGGCGAGGACCTTGTTTTTCCACACCTCCCGTAGTTTAACATTTCACCCTGCTGCAGTGACGTACAGTAGAAGTGTACTCCAGGGTGTATCAGTTCACTCGAGGTGTGATCGAAGGTGCAACAGACTTAAAACTTTAAAATTTTGCTCATTTGTGTCAGCAAAATTTTAACTACAAACCAATAAATCAATAATCCAGAGAATAGATCTGTATCTTATCAACCATATTTAAAAACAAGATAACAGAGGGTCACTTGAAAAAAAAATGCTCATTCAAAAAAAAATAATAAATAGAAGGTCACATCCCTTCATCCATTACAGTGTGTACCTTTAAAGTCTGGTAAATGGGCGAATGAGTTGCCAAGGCAGATAACAGCATCAAAGCCATCCCCTGGTTTCTGAATGTCTTCTGATAAAGACAGCCAGTTGGCCTCTTCAATAACTGCAGATAAGAAAGAAACAAGAGGCCGAAGAGACAAGGAAAAAACATAAAGATGTCACCTGAGGAACGGTGCAGGAATCTGATCCGATATTCCATCTGGGAATACACCAGATGTACAATATCATGCTGAGTTTATCCAATTAAAGACAACAGAGTATGTAACTGGTAACATTATATAATATGTAACATACTATGTAACATTTTTCAAACATTCAAACATCACAATTCCATCTTGACAGAATGAAAAATTTCATACCCCACTGATCAAAAGCTGGTTCTTTTCTACGCTCCCATCTCGCCTTCAGCGCGTACTTGAGCATTTTGTCGCTGGCATCCACACTCACCATATTAAAGCCCTCCTCCACCAACATAATGGAGTCAACTCTACAAAATAAAAAAATAAATGCTCTGTAAACTTACACACAAAAAAAGTCAACCATCACAATCTTAGCTAATAGCACAGACACTATTTTGCACTACAGTAAAGTGAGATAAGCATTTGCGACATGTTGGAAATATGACTTTCTCAAAAAGGATTTAATCTTGCATCAAGAGTAGGAGCGATATCTGCATTAAGATGAAAAAAATTATGTTTCCTGCCCTAAAACTATAGTTGAACGCGTCCCAGCCCTGCGTCTGTGTCCCAGCCCCATCAAACCGGTTTGAACAAGTCTGAATAAGAATATGTTCACGTTGAACCTACATCAGGTGGTTTATTCTAGCAAACACTGTTTGCTCATTGGCTGTCTACCAAAAAAAAATTAAAAAAGAAAAAAAGGTGAGCGCAAGAATGTCATACTACAGACAGGGAAAGCCTTTAATGTTTTACAGGTATTAGTTGTGATAGTTGATATTTGATAGCCAGTAGCTCCTTGTGTTTATAAAGCAACACAGTCTGAACTGAAGCTGGTGGGTTTTGCCTGGAGTCCTCTCGGAGTGGTTAAATGACAGATTGCAAAAACACTCTCCAAACAGTAACTAGTTGTATGTTAATGTTAAACAATATTCAAGAATTACAGACAATTTCAAACAAAAGAATCAAATTGAGGCAGAGTCCAAGTTAGAAAATAAGCAAGAGCAACACAGGAGCGAGATTCAATGGACAGTGACCTAAAAAAAAAGAGAAAAAAGTAGTACACTACAATCGATAACAACAAGTGGGTAACTGCAAGGTAATATACAACTGCAAATTGCAAATAAACAGTGTGTATGCAGTAAGACGAACACTGGGTGCAATTTTAGCTCAAGTTAAACTTGAAGCTAAGTCATGCTTGAAGTTAAGTTAGCTGTTTCTACAAGCTCTGATTCACTTGCAATTGTGCAACATAAATCTCAAGGCAAAACAAAAGCAGATTAAAAAAAAAAAAAAATCCTCTATGATTCAGACTAATGCTATGAGTCTGCAAGTCATGGTGATTATACACAGCTTCAACCACCAAACCAGAATCTGCAGGTTCTTCTTCTCTTGCATAAGTTGCCACTGACTCTGATGACAGAACAACTGGAGAGCGCCCATACGCACACTTTGACAGCCATAAATAGCCGGGCCATTTGTAACCTCATTCCAATATGATCGTGTTTACATCGCCCCAGATGGTCATTCAGACACACGACTACTATGGAACGGGGTCAAAGTCAGTGTACTAGTTTTCTCCATACTGGTTGAACACATCCACACCACCTCTGTCTCTGTGAGATAAAAAGCTTTACAATGTTTGTATATGATTATGTTGTTGAGCAAGACCCTTATAACCCTATTTATCAGCCAAAAGGTCAAGACTTTTTTGGTGTAAAGTCCTGTAGTAAATGATAATGTTACAATTCCTGCACAATTTCTCCCAGATAAAAAATAAACAGTTGATGTTAACTGAGGGGCTTGGCAGACAGGTTATAGTGTGATGTCTTGTTGTCTGAGCTAAGTCAATGGCCTTGTTGCTGTCCCAGATCCCAGATACACTATCAGTGGAAGTAAACAGACTGCAGGGAACCAGTCAAAACTCACTGCAGCAACCCAACACCGGCTCATCAACCACTGAACCCTACATCTGGTATTCTGCACAAGCTGGCCTCCAGCTTTACAAACAATACAGGACATGCTTCAAAAGCTGCATAACAACACTGGCACCTTGAAGCTTTTGTTTCAGCCACATGAGCCTTCTTAGTTATAACACGAGATCCCAGGCCCAGACTGCTGCTGGAGGCAGGAACTGGTACAGTGGTTTATGCAACTCTGCACTTTCTTTCATTATTCTCTGGCTTTAATCCGGATTTTGTTCAGAGGTTAACAAGGTCAAAGGGTTGGAATTCCAGTCAAACTGGAAAGTCAAAACTAACCTATTTATCTCTTTATATAACTTACAAAACTTGGATTTTTTCATACTTTAAATCATTGAATTATCACAACTATTTCCAAACAAAATGAGTAATGCAGGTCTCAAATCTACTCCCAGCTTCTTATATTCTCCTATTTAAGACATGGCAACATTCACATTTTACAAAATGAGCTCTATAATGATCTTGGTCACACCCTTTCACAAACCTTCAAGGTAAATATAGTAACAACATTTTAAACAGCTACTCCCTAAATGAAAATGCAAGCCTTTAAGAATGACTGGGTATCAGTCTTCATATTGGTAGACTCAGTGGACAACTCAGTACATGTTAGCCTGTGTATATAATGCAACTTTTAAAAAGGCATCATCTGTTATAGCCTACCACATTCAGAATAGATAAACCAAATATGCAGAACAGAGGTGGCATTTAATTTAAGCAGTGTATACCTGAAAGTAAGGGCCAATACCGAATTAAAGATTTGATGCTACAAATTTAGAAAAGGAAGTAAAGCTTCATCTGGGTGTGTTCTGTTTGCTGATGTACAAGGATATATATTAAATTGAGGTAACTCTAAATGGAGTTTGGTGAGGGGGTTCACCAAAACCCTTGAAAACGTGCCAGTATCAAACTGCTGAGTCGGCCTGACATTACCCTGTTCCGCAGGCTACATCCAGCACTCTCCGAACCCCATGCTCTTTCAGCAAAGACACCACCCAGCTTTTGTACTCCTGCGTCCTACTCTGCGTATCTCCGATGTACAGCTGCCAGACTTTCGCTGCTTTGCCGTCGGCATACTGATCAGGAAGACCCTCGGCGGCCACACCGAGAGAGCGGGTCCTAAACACGCTGTCGACCGACATACTTCTGCTTCTGCTGCTGCTGCTGCTTGTACCTGCTGCAGTGTTTTCTCTTAGCTTTCACAGCAAACCAATAATGTGTTCGGCTACGTGCTGCTTCACTTGTCTGACAGGTACTGACTACAAATGCTAATCCAAATTTCGGTTGTTATCATTCATATGAGCAAGGTAGGGGTAGAAACTTTAACCCAATGACACCGTGCTGTGGACTGACGCCTACTTTCTGATTGGATGAAGCGACGGGGGCGGAACCCAAATCGTCTTTACGTCCCGGACGTTGAAATTGTATGAATTTTACCCTAACTTTAGACTCTAAGGCTAATTTTTCCAGTTTTGCTGCGTTATACCTTATAGTATTAAATAAATTATGTAATTCAGATACTTTATGTAGACAGCTGATAGGTCATGGTTTGGTTTGAGGTTAGAGGTAAGACTGCTCCACAAGGAAGAATTGGTACACAGCCTGAGATTAAGGCGTTGCCTGTGAGGCTCTACTCAGGGAATAAACATACAATCTGACGTGATGCAGGTCAAACATTTCATCATTTATCATTTCATCTTGCAGCTGGTTGATGAAATATAGCCTACTATTTCTGGAATAGTTTTGTAAAACAGTAATAATGATGTATTTGCAATTTTATGCAACAACAATAGTTAATTGCACAGCACCTACCTAAATGCATAATGAACATGTGATTAATCAAGAAATCATGAAAAACATTCTAGATATATAAACAATATAGATTTGGTGGCAAAAAAAGAATATCTAAAATATGAGCAACATAGAATAAAATTTTCAGGAATCTGACTACCGCACATATATGGAAAACAAACACTGGTCTATTTTATTTATTTTTTCCTCCCTTTCTGTTCTTTTTTTTTCTTGTCACTGTTCCCTCCCAAAAAGTGAACTCCTCCTGTTGTGATTGGCTGAAGTTCATATTTTTACTGGCACAGGTTAGGTTGTGCCAGCCACAGCCGGTGCCAGCCAGGTTGGGTTTGTACCACCTAGTCTTATATTTGTCTTAGCTATACACACACACACACACACACACACACACACACACACACACACACACACACACACACACACAAAACGTCACATATAGGCTCTCAATAAGGTCCACTTATTTAAGTAATTGTGTGCAAAAGTGTGTAAGGAGAAGTGAAATGAAGAAAATACAATTCCTTCAGCAAACAGAGATTACAAATGAGCCTTTCTTCAAATGTTAATACTTTGGTACTAAAAAGGCCTTTGTATGCCTAGCTAAATTGTCATATTATTCTATTTTTTAATTTGCACTCAAACAAAATCTTATAGCAGACCTACAAGGTCCCAAATAAATAATGAATATGAAAGACAAATATGACTTATTTTGGCATGAAATTGTCCAACTTATTATTGTTATTATTATTATGACTCAGATACCCTATGAAATGTGCCTAATATGAATGATTGTTAAATGTTTTTGATGTTTTTAGGTCACTGACCTCAGTGTCACACCGACCCACTGTTGACCTTCTGAGCCACTGTCCATCTGACCCTAACCCTGACCCTAACCAAGTCCTTATATTAAATTTGAGTCAGTACATTAACCTCACACTAACTGTGCTGGAGCCCAGACCCAACAATGTGTCACTGTTCTAATACTTCCTGCCTGCAACAGGACTTCATTTAGGATGATGTGTTCCACGCTTTATTATGACTGTAGTCATTGGTTTCATTAGTTAGAGCATCACATAGTTCATGGAAGATCATTAACTGGTCTGTTTTGTTCCAATTTCTCAGGAACATTATGAGATTTCTGTCACCACTGATGTTCACCAGCATGTTTTCTCTGGTGTTTGTTCATTAACAGCCTCAGTGTTTTCTCATTGACTACAGGCTGGAATTTCTCTTCAACAACACTCTTATCTGGAGTGTATCTTTTCTGTGAGAGAAGAGGAAACACACTTATATAGGCCCAGGCACTGACAGAGATAAGGGCAGCACTCAGTGATGTTCAAAGTTTCCCCTCCTGCTTGTATAGATTACTTAGAGTTTACAAATGGGATTTTATGGGTCACCTATCAATCAAGTTAACCCCTGTCAGTGCAGTTGCCATTTTAATAGACAGAATATCAATAATGAACTCTTTGTTTCTTGCACAGTGGGGGCTGTCTGCTCTGCTGTAGCTCACAGGGAGTAATTGGTCCATGGATGGTTGGTTAGGCACTATCAGCAAAATATACTGTATCTCTATAGTAAAATAGTGGTTGCAGTATAAAAAGATATACACTGAGACACTGTGATAGTAAACCCAATGATTTTGTGTTTGTGAATTGCTTGATAAGTACAGATTTGAATCTCTGAGAACAGTGTGTTGAATCTGCAAAACAAAGAGGTCATATTCTTCCTGGCCATATGAATCAGTTTTGGTATGACCCACTTATCCTTTCAAAGAGAGCTTGGCTTTTTGTGTCTAAACTGTTTGTGTCATACTAGATAATGTATAATGTATAATCGTATTTCAAGGATTTTCCTGCCCAGCGAAAGTAGCATAAGTATCGACATAATGGACAGAATTTGGACTGATTTCACTTTTTTTGAGAGTCCAACAGTGGACAAGACAGAATCACATTTTAATTTTTTTTTAGAATCTCACTGTGCAGTTTCAGTGGTCAGTAGATGAGTAATTACAATGAAAAAATAGAATAAAAATCTGTCTTCTTGGTACTTTCATGATCTTTGTACAGAAATCCACGGACTTAAAAACCACTTTGAAACCAAATAATAACATTTAACTTCATTGTTAACTAAACATGCCATGACAGTCTGACCATGAACAGATATAGTCTGAAACCAATTTTCTGAATATATTAGAAATTAAATAACACAAGTCTAAATAATTGTACTATTAATTTCCTTGTGCTTTTTCCTTTTGTGACTTCTAAGTAGTACCCACTTAAGACTCTTCACAGGTGCAGTGAAAGTAACAAATACATAAATAAACACTTATATATGCTTTCAACTACATTATGGGGTGTTATAACCCATATTTTACATGGTTATATACTGCTTCTGTATGATGAATAGGGGAACTTTACTTGTTACTGCAGTTTGTTCAATAAAACAGCAGATGGCGCACTAAGAGCAAAAATAACGACAAGACTGGAGCATTGATGTGAATGACCTCAGATTTTAGCGTCACATAAATGACCACAAATGACACGAGAAATCCCTCTCTGGTTCCTCTATTTATAAAAAAGTTTGTGTTGAAAAGAACACAGTACATTTACTCAGGTATTGTATACAAAATTTGAAGGAACTGGCACTTTACCATGGGATTTAGGTTTTAATACTCTCTTTTTACTCATCTGGTGTACATTACTTCAGAGTTGCTTTGCAGATGAACATTTCACTTCAGAAACACATGCCAAGGTCATAAAATTAGAACAGACTTTTGAATTGTGTTTTTCCCTTTATCACTGCTTTTAATGATTCATAATAGCCAATAATCGAATATATTGATAATAACATATTTGATTCACCATGCATTATCTACATTCACAATACTTCAAACACGACACAACACAGAGACTTAAAACAGTACAGAATATGCAAGTCTCCTCAAACTATAAATGTTAAAGGGCCAGTTGGAGTCATGTTAACACTCAATATTATCCACAGCAGCAGTAGCAGTAGACTGTTGACTGGAGTTTTGTTCTCTGCGCTTCTGACGCTTGACAACATAAAGCTTCACCACAATTATTAACACTACCACAGCCACAGCAACAAAAATCCATACCCGTACAAAACCCCCAGCAGTTGGAGACGAAGCCTTCAGAGTATTGTTATTGGTAACAGGTTTGACAAAACTGTCAGTGACAGGCGTTGTGATGTCATTGACATCTGCTTTGATGCATTTCACTTGATCTTTAAGGACAAATCCTTCTTTACAGGAGCACACAAAACTTCCAAAAGTGTTTTTACAGTGCTCCTGACATTGTTCCATTTTACATTCATCAATGTCTTCACAGAGTCGATTTTCATTAATTATATAGCCATCAGGACAAGAGCATGAATCAGAGTTTAAGTCACATATCGTGGGGCAGGTCTGTGTATCACAGTGGATTTTGCACCGGTTAGGGTCTTTGCTGTCTGGAATAAATCCACTGAAACAAGAGCATTTATAACTTCCTTCTACAGCCGTGCATTGATGCTCACAAGGGGCTGTCTTACAGCCTTGAGAGTTGAGCAAGACTTTGGAATCTGATAATTCCTGTGCCTGGCATGCATCTTTATGCTTTGTTCTGCAGAGATATCCATCAGTTTTGTCCGTGCACAGTCTCTCTGTCCAACTTTGGTCGTTTGAAATTGACACACAGTGTGGAGAGCAGACTTTAACGCTGTCTTTCCAGGTGCTGAAGGATGGAATGAAGCTCCCGTGTGTGCTACCGGAGGTCCACTCGTAGCCTCTGAGTTGAGCTGAAAGGTTGCTACAGGCACCGACTGGCAAACGCAGTCCGATCCAGAAGTTTCCAAACAATTCTGCACTCAAATTGTCAAGGATCCTCTCATCTGTCTGAGGCTGAAATGTCATTAGTTCTCCATTCCTGACACGGCACGCGTCCTCGGCCGTTTCAAAATCCACTCTGTCTTGGTTAACAGTTATGCAGTCACTCCCCGTACAAATGGGCCTGCAGATGCCAGTCTGCTTCATGCCAAATCCTGTATTCACGGACAATAAAAAAATAACTGACATTAAAATAACCATCATCATTGTCAGTTTCAAACAGGCCATGATGTCATGTGGTAGATCATCGTACAATGTCGGCTGGTGCAGTTATGGACAATCTACAATCTGTTACTCCGGAAGCAACTCCCCTCAGGATAAGGCCAGGAAGTTAAAACAGGAAGGAAATGGGTTTGAGTTAGGCTCCTGTTTTTTTTTCAAGGTTAGTGAAGGCAACAGAAATACCTGAACAAGAACATATTCATGTTTCAGAACAAACTATTTATTTTGTTTTCACATGTAACATAAAGCATGGCTTTATCTTGATTCTCTGGTGTACATGTATTAATCATTTCATCATATTTACAACAGCATAATCTGATGTGCAAACTCCTTCCAGGAAGTAAAATGTGTTCAAGTGGTTTTGTGTACAAATACATTTATCTAGCAGTGGTGGAAACATTTACATAAGTGCTGTTTTTAAGTCTGAGGTACTTTACTTGAATATTTCCATTTTATACTACTTTGCTCTTTCCTACATTTAAGATTCAAATATTGTACTTTTTACTTATTTTTATTTATTTATTAAACAGCTAGTGTTACCAATTCATTTTTATGTCAAGATTTTCCAAACACATTTGATAAAATGTGATGCATTGTTATAGATGAACCTGCTCAGCAGTATATGAAGCAGTTCAAATTAGCTTCATTAGCTCAACCAGCTAAAGCATTAAAGTACCAACATGTTAATGCATCAATGATAATGGTCCAATCATATAACAATATAACAACGAGAGGGGAATAACTGCTAACAAGCACTTTTATTTTTAATACTTTAAGTGCTTTTTTGTTAATACTTGTATTTTTACAGTTGCTACTTTTAGAAAAAGTTCAGAATAATGCTTCCACCACTGCTTTATGATATTAAAAGTTGGAATAATGCAGTAAAGACAACATGTTCTTGGGCCAGGAGGTGATCACAGGGTTAGCGAACAGGACAGTACATACATTACTCAGTTGGTAATTTGGCTATTGGTAAAATAGCAGAAAATGTGGCCAGTTATGACAAGACAAATTACAAACGAAGGTTGATCTTAACATTGATATGCTCACTTTTGAACAGTACATCCTGGTCCAACTTCCTCTCAGCTTTAACCAGCCACGAAAATAACATGCACCACCAAAACCAAACAATCAGCTCTCTACACACAGTCACCCTCATCATACAGAGGCCCCCACCCCCCTTCATAACAAGACTTAACAATACCTTTCTTTTTTTTATGTTTCTGCTCTATACAGGTACTACGTCTTTTTTTTTTTTATATGTGAGCCACATCAAACACAAATCGTCTGATCAACAATAAAGTCTTTTTCAGATTTTTGATTTGATGTGTATTAATTTGATAACAGCACATAGCCTAACCTACAGAGGTTGAAAAAACATAAATTAGATAAATAAACATAATCCATGTAGTCTTCTCCTTAACCATCAGGTCATAGATCATCAGTCAAGATGGACTCGTATAGTTTTTCTAAACGTGGATCCAGACCAGAGGACACCCAACAGTAGCCGTCAGTAGTGGTGTTTTTCTTGGCTTCTTTTTTGGAGCGACTGCATCGAAACACTGCAATAGCCAAAGTCACTGCAGCCAACACGAGCAGAGGAATGACTGAACCAAGGATGCAGATCATTAACCCGGAATTGACAGTCTTGACAAAACCTGTTGCTGAGGATGTGTTGCTCCCCTGAACCCTGTGCGTGACATTCACCAGGTCTGGAAGTGGTGGGTCAGTGTGAGGGGACTGGTGCTGGAGCTCAACTGTGGTTCTGGTTAAGGACTCAGTCAAGTTCTCCTGTGTTTCGTTCTCAGCTGGGTCATTTGGTGAAGTAGCTGCTGTTTCTGTCACATCTGGAGCACAACTTGTTCCATCAGTCTCCAGATGGAAGCCCTGCGGGCACAAGCACGCGAAGCTGCCTACAGTATTGTTGCATGTGAACTGACAGTGTTTATTGATGCATTCATTTATGTCTACACATGTGTGGCCATCCTGGGATAAAGTGAAGCCTTCATTGCAGGAACAGAAGAAGGATCCAATAGTGTTTAAGCAGATGTGCTCACATCTTGATTGTGCACACTCATCCACGTCACTGCATATACCATGGATCAGTTTGTAGCCGTCTTTACATGTGCACATGTAACTGCCGTGCGTATTTACACAAAAATGATCCTCACAGGCTTGTGACTGGCACTCATCAATGTCCGAGCAGTTGTGCTGGTTTTCGTCCAGTTTGAACCCATGTGGACATTTGCATGAATAACCTGACTCCCCCATTACGCACTTATGCTCACAGGTGTCAACGTTGCACAAGTCTTTTATCCTGCAAGAGACTCCATCCTCATCCAGGTCATAACCTTCTCTGCAAAAGCATTGAACTTCATCTCTGTGCTGATGGCACAAATGTTTGCATCCACCTTTGTTGATAGTGCAATTTTGCTTTCCTGTTTTGCAAAATGGACCAGGGTCTGTCCACCTATAGGTACCGTCCACCTCTTTGCACAAAGAGAAATGAGACTGTTCGTCACTACATACAATATTGACATATGTTCCCAGTGGACATGATTTCATTTCACTACTTTCTGGCTTTTCTGAGAAGGGTGCTGTGTAGGTTATTTGTCCAGGCCCCAGGAGGGCCAGAGGTTTGCACATTCCCTTAAAATAAAACTTACATGCATAAAAAGCAGGGCTTTTGCATCCTCCAGCAGTCCATTTGAGTTGATTCTGACCTAATGTGTAATGAACCCTTACGCATCTGTCCTCTGTGCAGGTGGGGTCAGGTTCTTTTCCCCAATTGGAGTAGTGGGAATCTCTCTCCCCAGATATCCACTCAAACCCCTGGAGAGTCTTGTCAGCCAACACGCAGGTTCCTCTGCTCAGTTTTAACCCAATCCAAAATTTTAGTGCCCTGTCCTGATGTCGTCCTTGAGTCTGTGTGAGAAGTGAGCGCAGGACATCCTCTTCTTCTCTGTCTCTGATTGTCATCAGATTACCTCCATTGTGGACACAGTCGTTGCTGGCCTTTGCAAAGCTCACCCTGTCCAAATGTAGGGTGAAGCAGGCGTTAGAAGTGCACAGAGTCTCATGTTCAGCTCCAGACAAACCCTTAATGCTGTTGACGAGCTGCAGTAGAAAAATCCACAACATAATTGCTCTAGAGATCAACAAATTAACTGGTATCCAGAGGGTCCCTGTGAGTTTTTGGGTAAAATGGGACCAATATGTGGTTGTCCATTCGTAGCCGAAAAACAAGTGCTGTGGGTCTGAAACTAGCAGTCATGCTCCTATATCCTGTTTGGGTCACAAACTAAAGACGGAAATCATGTTTAGCAGAAGCTACAAGCTCTTTCTTTCTCCCCTGCAGACCAGTTCCGTTTTAGAAAACTTAACAATGGCAGGCTCCGCCATGTTTTGACTGGTTCTCCAGATGTCTCCGGTCCCAGTAGGCTTTAGGCATTTAAGCTGACTCCCTTAATTGTGGTGCGTTACAATACATGAACTTGTGGGGGTCAGATCCCTGGGGACACTTTGACATTTACAAATAGACAGTGTGGATAGAGGCGCGACGACTGCTGCAGGGAATGACCCTATGACCTTTGCCAGAAGTCAACCTGGACTTTTTCTTCTACAGCTCAATCAGGACAAAACTCAGATCATGGTCATTGGTTCTGAAGCTCAGACAGAGAAATGTGAAGTTGCAAATCCTGGCACTACACTCAAGTGTACAACAAGTGAAAAGCAAATAGGAGTCAGATCTTTGTTTTGAGCCTAACATTAGAATACCAATATACCAGTTTTAAAGTGTCTGCTCTGGCTACCTGTCTGCTTCAGAATTTATTTTTTTAGATCATTTTATTGGTTTATAAAGCTCTTAATGGTCATGGTCCTACCTATTTATCTGATTTGCTTTTATACGATAAACCTTCTGGGACCCTCAGGTCTTCAAGTAGTGGTCTTTTAGTTTCAACCCAAAGTCTCAAGGAGAGGCAGCCTTTTATTACTATGGTCCACGTCTCTGGAACAGTCTCCCTGAAGACCTGAGGGCAGCTGAGATTTTTAAATGCAAAGTCAAGACCTATCTTTTTAGTCTGGCACTTAATTGAATTTGAATTATTTGTCTATTAATTTGTACATTTTAGGCTGTTTTACTGGTATGTCCTGTAATTCTATTTTTATTTTCCAGATTGTTTCTTTTTAATATCTGGCTTTCTATTTCTGGTTTTACTTACTTCAATACATCTCCCCTCTCTTTTAGTATTTAATTATTTTATCTTTGGTATTTGATCTTTATCTTTGGTTTCCTGTCTTTGACGTTTCCTCTTTGCAAATTTATGAGATTCACGATAGTGCTTCCTCAGTTCCTGTTATTATGGTTTTATTTTTTTTTCATAGTTTTTTTATTTATAACATAGTCATATATTGGTCTTTGCTTGGATGGGGGTGGAGGTAATGTTTTTATTGCTTTTATTCTGTAAAGCTCTTTAAAGCTTGTTACATTGTTTGTATGAAAAGTACTATACAAATCTGATTGATTGATGTATTGATTGATTTACAGTAGTAGTAGTCATCATCATCCAGTAATCATCAAATGTCATAAATCATTGATTACCTCATTTGCACATACAGGTACATATTGTGCTGTTAACTGTGATCATGAGTAAAGATAAAAAACTTTTTGTGATTCACTTGTGTGGATGTGGTGTGTAATTGCAGTAAGAGATTAGGTATGAGTGTATTTTATAAAGAGTGGCACAGGATATGCTTTGTGGGAATTATGGGAGAGAGTTGGACTACACTTTAAAAAAAGAAGAATGATGATCCTTCATTCACATGCATCAAAACACCAAACCCAAATGACACCTTTTTTGAAAGCATATATCATAACTGAATACATAAATACAGTACATTAGTTAATCCATTGCTTTGTACTTTTGTTCCCATATCCAGTGTGAGGTTTGCGTCCTCTCTCAACCTAAGTAGCCCTCTCTTGATGAGGACCGACAGCCAGGCAAACCCAACTGAAACAGTGATTATGAGCAGGAGATAAACTGATTAACCTCTATAGTTCAGATTACAAAGTGGATTTGGACCCACTTGTGTTTACTGAATGTACTGTTTAGGATGGCAATAAGTGCCAAGGACATTCATGCAAATCTAAACATTTCCTGCATTTGTTTAATCAGGAAGTTCCCCAGTAACAATAACAGGAAGGAGAGTAAGACACTGCTCCACCCACTGAGGCTCACACAGGCAGTAAAATCTCTGCAGAAAGATATCTATCTAATATGAGATTGATCATATCACACTAAATATTAGGTTAAATGTTCCATGTCCTCATTGTCTGTTTTTTATGAATTCCCAGTCACATCATTACAGTCTAACTCGGGCCATAACATACAGCAGCTATGAACAAGATGGACATAAGCTCTATTTAAGAAGAAATACTAGTCAATGCAAACACTATGGCACAATGGCTTACCTGTGTGCACAACTAAATATATGTGGTCATAAAAGAGAAGAAAGCCAAATGACTTTTCTCTAAACCCCTCCCCCAAACAGTGACTGTCAAATCATAGGATATATATATACACCCACCCACCCCTCTTCACTTCATGTGCAATTACATCTCTCCTCAGACCTGTGTCAGCTTGTTCATGCTGGTGTTCTCTCCACGTACAAATAAAATTATAGAAGTACAGTACAGTTGTGACAAACAAAACAACATGAGCAAAACAGATCAGTATTTATGATATGATCTTAATTTCTAACAAGAAACAATCAAAAAAAGTAGATTTTTGTTAAAGAAGTCGACTGTAATTTTATCTTCACACAATGTGAATTATAGGATTATTCCCATTACTTTGAAAGGGTCATTTTATTGGTCCCTTCCCTCTAGTTTTTCCTTGGCATGAACGGATGTCCAGGTGTACCATTCAGATAAAACAACCGTGACACTTAGTGTTGATGTGAAGTACATTATGTAGACAACATTTCCTGTATTTGTTTAAAGGCAGGATATACTGTGACTTCAATCACAGGAAAAAGAAGTAGTCTCTCTCTCTCTCTCACACACACACACACACACACCAACACACACACACACACACACACACACACACACACACACACACACACACACACACACACACCTTGGTTACAGCCCAACTCAAAGAAATCTCTATAAACACATGAGACGTATCCCTGCACAACATAAATTACGTAGATACCAGTCCTTCATTGTCATATTTCTTAGTTTTTCTTTAATTATTTAAAAAGTTTTACTTTAATAAAGACCACTGAAGGGGCGTCGAGTAGCTCAGTTGGATGAGCATCTGCCCCATGTGTAGAGGCTACAGTCCTCGCTGCAGTTGGCCCTGGTTCGAGTCCCGCATCAGACAGCCCTTAGCTGCATGTCATTCCCCCTCTCTCTGCCTCCCCATTTCCTGTCTCTCTCTACTGCACTATCAATAAAGGCCCAAAAAAAATAAATAAAGACCACTGAAATATATTCTCTTTTTATATAATTTTTTCCAGCCAGCA
Source organism: Seriola dumerili (assembly GCF_002260705.1). NCBI lineage: Eukaryota > Metazoa > Chordata > Actinopteri > Carangiformes > Carangidae > Seriola > Seriola dumerili. The sequence continues at coordinate 16,939,321 of NW_019174404.1, forward strand.
ACAGAGCCTCTACTGCTAATTATATCACTTAAAATAAATCATAAATTGTTTGCTGTATGATTTACATCCATGTTAATTATAGAGGCTCAAATCATGTGTAAGTCACTTACTTCATTGTAATTAGATATTGATATGTGAATTTATCATTTCTGGAATGTAATATCTATTTGTGAAAATGTGTTTTTGGTAAAGTAAACGTGATAATTGTGCAGAGGGTGGTGTCGGAGTAAAATTCTTTGGTAAGATAAATCCTAGGGTTTTATTATGCTCTGAGCATTAAACTGTTAAGAGATGGTAGTATTACAGAGTATATTTGCATTGGATGAACATTTTTCACAAAGATGTGAAAAATGATCTTAAGAGATGTTGGAAATACAGTCTAAAATCAAAAAGGTGTTGTAAAGATTATGGTGCTGAACAAAACGTATAAATATCATAAACCTTTCTTTGTCACAGAACTTATTTACTGCTATAATAAAAAAAAGCCAATGTAAAAATCTCATTGGCTTTTTGTAAAGGGAACCAGGGTGATACTAATTTCCGGGTTGGCCTGTACAGAAACACGTCATCTCTGCAGAACTCACATAATATGATCTAATATAATTAGATTATTATGACTCATTCATTAATGTGTTAACAACATTTTACTGTTGCAGCTGGTTGAGGTGGCTGTGACTATTTTTATTATGGGTTAATCTCTTTATTTTTTACTTGATTAATCGATTGATTGTTGGTTTTGTAAAATTGAAAATAGAAAGAAATACCCATCACAATTACACAGAGCGCAAAATTACATTTTCAAAGTGACGCTTTAAAATCATTTAATTGTAATTATTATAATAATTGTAAATTTCGCCCTGATGGCAGTGCTAGATAAAAAGTCAGGGGGTTGTCAATGTTAACAAACACCATGAATCTACAATCATTAGGCTTGATCCTGTGGAGACCATGAATGTTGGGATATTACACTGCATATGTGGAAATACTGACCTGTTGGTGACGCTAGATGAAAGGCCAAGAGATTACCAAAGTCATTATGAGTTGCTTACAAGCCAAGATATAAACCATTACTGATATAGCTGTGATGAGCCAATGATGACCCAGATACACGCACAACTGAAAATTCCAAAATAGAGGAAATATGGTTTCAGATGACTTTGCTGGTGCAGTTTGTACAAGCAGAATAGGTCAGGTATTTCTCCCCATCACCATGTGTCATGTAATATTGCCAAAAGTTGTTGAAGTCAACTGAACAGGTTTGCCTCTGTCATCAAAACCTCCAAACCTACTCAAAAACCTGTTGCTTCTGCCAATGCTTGAGGCATTTTGTTGCACATAGTTTTGTGTAATTGCTGTCTTCATGATGTAAAACAGCGAAACGTGAAAAATTAAAGATGTTATCTCATTGTACAATTGTACAGTGTTGTACTGTCAAGTTAAGGGGGGATGACAGGCATGTAAAAACATGTCTTTTGATAACATATCTGTGCTAACATCACCATAGCGACTGTTTCAGTCATAGTCTTGGAAGTTCATGTTAAGTTTTCAGTCATGCTAGCAGCGTGGGATGGGGCAGGAACGGCACTGCCAGTCTGTTGTTGGGTCAGTTCACCGCATTAGTCAGGACCGAAATATCTCAACCATTGGATGGATTGCCTTGAAATTTGGTACAGACATTCATGATGCCCCTAGAAGATTCATCCTTGTAACTTTGGTGATCCATTTGACTTTTCATGTATCGTCACCCACATGTCTCAACAATTATTGGATTTATTACTGTGTAATTTTGTGTAGACATTTGTGGTTCCCAGAGCATGAATCTCCACAGGTCACAGAGTCTAATCCGGTGAAATGTCTCAACATCTACTCAGACATTCATGGCTCCCAGAAAATGTACCCTAATGATACATTACATTACGCACATATAGCACTATCATGAAGATCCCATTCTTGGTTTTAGTAGTAACTTTGGTGATACCCTGACTTTTCATCTGGCACCATCATC